>NW_026899359.1:0-600000 GCF_033153095.1 Gastrolobium bilobum
TGGATTCCAGAATGGCTGGGGAAAAGAGGTTGCTCCAGTTGGTTGAACTGGAAGAATTCCGGAGCAAGGCATATGAAAAAGCCAACCTCTACAAGGAGCAGATGAAAAAGCGGCACGATAAAAAGCTTATCAAGAGAGAGTTAGAAATTGGAGACAAAGTGCTGCTGTATCGATCCAGATTGAAACTGTTTCCTGGAAAGTTGAAATCAAGATGGGAGGGACCTTATGCAATCACTGAAGCACTTCCCAATGGAGCATTTACCATTGCTCATGAAACATCTGGAGCAACGCTCAGGGTAAATGGACACAGACTCAAAAAGTATAATAGAGGGATCAAGGAGCATGAGAGACTGACTTCTCATCTCGATGATCCAGCTGAAGTCTGACCCAAGGAGCAACAAGTCGAGCTAAGACTATAAACGAAGTGCTACTGGGAGACAACCCAGATTTATTTCTACGTCATTCTTTTTATTATTGTCTTTGTTTGAGAAAATTAATGACAGCTCCACGTCGTGCTGTCACATCCCTCTAATCAAGCGGTAGTAGCAGTTTCAAAAAGAAGAAACCATCAGAGCAGAGGACAGTTGCTTTCCCCCAGGCATTTATGTGCAGCAGACGCTCTTCTCCCCCCATATCCACCACTCAGCAAAGCCACGATCACCACCATACAGAGCGTTTTAACCTTCCCATCCTCTCCTTCGTTCCTTTATAAAAAAACACGAAACTATTATTTCATTCTCATAATCTTTTCTCCTTCAACCCACAAAAATCCAACCTTTACTCCTAACCTTACACCATGACACGTCCAAAGGCCATTATACCTGTTGCTTCTATCTCCAAGAAGAGGACCCGAACAGGGAAAAAGCTCAAGCCTGAGCAAACCACAGTCGACCGCACAGTCATACCAGAACGGGGCATAGTCCTCAGTAGCTCCAAACACGGAGATCTCGACCGATGGCTGACCGAGGATATAGCAGAACTGGATTGGGAACTCTTCGTTGAGCCTCCCTCAAGAGCTCGCACCGAGTTCGTGACTGCATTCTTGGAGGGGATGAAGAAAGAAGATCTCCCAAAACTCCTCATCAGAGGCGTGAAAGTAGACTTCTCCCCTGAAGAAATCAACGAAGCATACAACACTGCTTCAGTTCCTGCTGAACAAGATGAGTTCGATAGATACTGTGTTGGCCGAGGAGATGAGGCCATAACTGGAGAAGTGCTCCGAGAAATAGGCTCAGAAGGAGCAACCTGGGGAACCAAGGAATCCATCCCTAGGAAGCAACTCAAATTCGAAGCAAAGGTATGGATGCATTTTATTAACTCCCGTCTGATTCCCGTGAGCAATGACTCTAGAGTAAACTGGGAAAGAGCAGTGCTGGTCTTCTGCATCTTGACTAAGAAGAAGTTTGATGTTGGGAGGATTGTTTACAAACAACTGGTGGCAAATGCACCAAGAAACTCCCCCTTCTTTTTCCCTTGTCTGGTCACTGAAATGTGCAAGAGGTCTGGTCTAAAGGCCAATATCCCGATTTCGGATGAAATCATTCCAGAAGGGTCGGACATTGATCAGTCCACGATAAAAAGAATCAGAGACAATGAAGGATTGGAAAGTGAGGAGGAAGAAGAAAAAGAAGAGAAAGAAGAAAAAGAAGGAAAGGAGGAAGAAGAAGAAGCTGAAGTTTCGGGCAATGTGAAGGAAGAACCTCAGAAAACTCCAAGAAGGGAAAAACTTCCCTTTAAGAGAGCTCCTGCAAAGAGTGGACGAAGGCAGTTCCTAGTCGAGACAACTGACATGACTCAATGTCAAACTATGTTCGGTCTCGGAGCAGACCTTCTAGCCACTCAAGTGCAAGCCTTAGAAGACACAGTTGGAAGGGAGCTGCAATCTCTGAAAGAAGCCAGCTTGCTCATTAACAAAGAAAAGGTGGCCCTGCAGAATGAACTTGACCAGATAAAAAATGCTGGACCACTGCCTCTGAAAAGGAAGATTGAGGAAGGAGAAGGATCCTCAACCTTGCAAAACACGGTGAAAGACCTGGTGAAAGCAGTAGAGATGATGAACAAGAAAATGGAAGAAAGGGAGCAAGCCCACGAAAAAAACAGAAAAGACTGGAAGGAGGAGATCGGGCTCTTGAAAGATGAATTGATGAAGAACAAAGAGGAGGAAATTCAACTCCGATTGTACTACAGAGCTCGGGATCAAATCTTCGCCAGTAACTGGGGAGAAAAATTCAAGGGACAAACTCCATATCCACCGTTTCCAAATGTCTTCCCTCCAGAAGCAATAACAAATGCTTCGTTTAGCGGAGCAAGACAAGAAACTGGAGAGCATTAAGGGTCGCTACGGTGACCCCAGGTTCATTCGTTCCCTATCCTTTTTAACTTGTTTAAATCTGTTGGAATGAATGCCTGAAAGTTTTGTGGTGGAATGTTACTGACTTTGCTCTTAGATAAATGACTTCTGTGGTGTACCAGGGATTCGCCACCCTGTTTTACTTTTTTATAAAAATATTGTTTTTAATTTTTGCTAAGTTTACCGTCCTAAGTGTCCTGATCTACTCAATGATTCTTTTTGCCCAGGATTTTGCTCCTTGAGATGCCCTAAAGAGTTTACAGTTTCTAACAAAGCAACATAGGGCATCACTCTGATTTGGAGCAACACCATGCACAAAAAGCAGCACTCCAAAAATCGGACACTCTGTTATTCAGTGGACTTATTGAGTTACCAAGGAAAGAACTTCAGGCTGTTTAAATAAATTACTCTGCCCCTGGTTTAAAAAAACAAAAAAATAAAATAAAATAAGGGTCAGCTCATCTGCTCCAAAAATTTCGCTCAAAGAGCTCAAGTCATCAAGGTGAAAGCAAGAGCCGCTCAAAGAGCATGCTGTTGAAGGTCAGCCTTATGCAAAGACAAGGGTAATTGACTTCCAGTTAAAAGACCTGAAAAGAAAGAAATAGAGAAGGGAGCTAAGAAGTAAGAGAAGAAATCAAGCCAAAAAGTTCAATCCGGAAGCAACTCTGTGGGAAACTGACTAAAAGAGTGGAAGAGGTCACACACACACAATGAAGCTGGTGAAACTCACAAGTCAGATGAGTGCTCTAATGAAGCGATGGAAGGAGTTAAGTTAACTCTTCATCGATAATCTCAAGGAGCATTAGCCTGCCACAAGAAGAATGTTGGTTGTGAAAGATTACTCGGGACGAGTAATATCTAGTTTTGGGGTGTTGATGGTCCTCAAGAGTTGAGGCCCATTAAGTGTAAATTGTTCCACAAAACCCATGTTTTAGTTATAAATCAATCCCCTCAACCTTCTTCTTTCCATATAGAGCAACTGTTTTGAATAGTGGACCAGAGAAATACCGAAAGTGGGAGTTAAGGTAGACCTGGAGCAAATTTAACATTATCTTTTTCACATATGACTATTGGGTTAGTTTGCTTTGTTCAGGACACCTAAGGCCCATCAGAAGGAACCACAAAATGAAGAGAGAAGAAGGAGTGTTGCGCAGAAAGGAAAAAAAAAAGCCTGTTGTAGTACAACAGCAGTCAAAGGAAGCAATGGGAAGCCTCCACGTCAGCCACAGCAGAGAAGGTGGAGGTGCTACCTCTGCTACAGTACGAAAGCAAAGAAGCTGAGCAATCAAAAGCCACCACGTCAGCTGCAGCAGAAGGAGTGGAGGTGCCTCCCTGAATCTGATACTCCCACTCACAAAAGGAGCCAAAAGCAAGGGGGACCACTTCCATTTAAGGCCAAGCTGGCAAAAAGCAAGGCTACCATTGGAGAGGATTTCTATTCGGAGCTGAGCTGGCAAGAAGCAAAGCTACCATTGGAGAGGATTTAAACAAAGCACGACCCTTGATGAAAGGAACAATGAAGATCAAATGAAGAACCCTATAAAAGGAACAAGCAATCCTCACAAAGGAAATCACCAGCGCCCATCCTAGGACTCGTCATCTCTTTGTTTTCTTTTTGTAAAAATGCTCACTAGGAGCTAACTTCCTCTAAGTAGGTGAGGGTTCCATAGAAGTAATCCCTTTTGTCTCAGGATAACCTTGTAAGGAACACATATTTTATAAATGAATTTTGAGTTGCTCTTTGGTTTAATTTATTGATTTTCTGAAACCCTTTGGGCTGGCAACCTCATCTCGGGACCACTCGGTTGATGAAACACTGACAAGGGCGTGTGGAGCATTCTCAAGATCCTGGGGTAGTTTAGCCTGAAGAAAGGAGGGAGAAACACCTGGAATGGGGAGCACTGCCATGTGAATCCATGCTCTTTTGAGAAAGCAGCATGGTTTCCTTGCATATAACTCCAAGTACTATGGAGTAACGTGGAGAGTAAGGCCTTACCATCTGCTTACCTATAGCAAAACAAGGGAAGGAGCAAAATCCACTTGTAAAATATGCTACCAAGCAGGGTTAACCAAAGGGATGAAAACATGGAACCCGTAACACCTACTTGACTTTTTCTGAAATTAATCTTAACTCAAACTTCTATCACAACCTTTTCCTCACGATAATTGAACTGTGTTTTACCAGCTGATGCTCTTACTTTCATTTCGTTGACTGCTCTTGAAGTTACTTAAATTGATGCCTTTTTATTCGATGACCGTGCTAAGTCATTCACTGCTCTCATCTGGTTCAGAATGGTTAACATTGTTTAACTAGCTGCCCAGAGATTGCTCTTTGTGAAGCTTAGCTGAGAATAGTACTTTCTTTTATTGCTCCATTTTACAAATTAAGTTTCCTTTAGCGCTTCTTACTTCACAACTGCTCCCTGAGGACGATAAATCTGGGGCTACAATACCCTATATTGCTTGACACGTACGCTTGCGTATAGTTGAAGAGGGTTGCTCTTAGTCAGAGTAGATTGCTCCTGTTTGCAATCCTGATTATTACTCTGCACTCTTGCTCTCTGAAAAGATATTCCCGAGCAGCTCTCGGTTCGACCAAGCAGTTAATAATGCACGTGGATGGAGAGCAAGCAACATTCAAGGTAGTTACAAGTGAAGCTCCATTGCCTGCATCTCAACCTAAAGATCAAGTTAACTACATTGCGGAGAAGAAGGTTGAGGAAGGGAACAAGAAGGAAGTCCATCAACAGCAAGAAGAAAGCAAGCCATAGGTGAAGATGGAAAAGCTCAAGAGTAAGGAAAAATATGTGAAAGTTAAGTTTAAAGTTCTTGAGAACCCTCCTCCTCATCCACTTGCATATGATCATGGAAGGACACAATACTGGACCAAGAAGACTGGATCATCAATGGTAGCGTGCTTCCAACCATCGTAATCACAGGGGGTACGTCAGGCTCATGACGTTAAACAAGCGCTAATTGGGAGGCAACCCAATAGTCATTTTCTAATTTTATTATTTGATTAGGTTAGTTAATTTTAACAAAGTCAAGTAATTGGTGAATTAGTGATCATAGGAAAAGTTTTAAATCTGGGAATTGGCGCTATCAGCGCCAAATTGGCGCTAGTAGCGCCAACAAATGAAAAAGAAACAGAAGCTCCGCGCTCACAGCGGGGAGTTGGAGCTATCAGCGCCAGAAAATTACGGATTACCCACGCTAACAGCGCGATATCAGCGCTTCCAGCGCCATTATTTCTAAAATTTCTAGTGAGCTCCGCGCTCACAGCGTGAACTCCACGCTGTCAGCGCTAGTGTCCTCACCATTTACCTTAACTTTAGTATTTTTCTTTATTTTGTTATTTTGAGATTATGGTTTGATTATGTCTCCTTTTACATATTAAGTCTTGTGATTATTTCGTTTGACGTTTAACAAGTGTGTGTGTGTGTGTGTGTGTGTTCCACCTGCGCAGAAGTAGCTTTTCTCACTAGTTTACTTTATTGCTGAGGACAGCGACATTCTAAATCTGGGAATTAGGCGCAAACCATATGCGATAACTGCCAACTGCAGAATTGCACAACAAAGACGTCTAACAGAAAATTTTTCTGTAAAAGGGGAGATACTTTAACCTTTCTTTCTGCTATTTTTAATTCAAGTTTTTTTTATTCAATTTTTTTTAGAAAATTAAAAAAAAAATACAAAAATAGTGAATTCCTGAACAAGCGTTCCTAGATTTTATAAAACCTACTCAGTAAGTAATTAAATTGAATTATAAGAAGCATGATATATGTGGAGCATTTAATTGTTTTTATAATCTGAGAATTATGACTGCTCGTTTGTATAACTGTTTTGGTGAAAATTCTTAGATAATGCTTTATGTGAAATTTTAAAATTAGATTCCAGTTTGAATTATAACTGTGAGGATTTGAGCCTAAACAGAAATATTTTTCAGAGAGGCCTTACTGTAGTAGTTTTCTAGAACTTGAACTGTTTCTTTGGCTTGCATGCATTGCTGACATGTTAAAGGCATGTTTATTCTTGTTAACTTAGAGCCAAATAGCCTACCTAGAAGAATTTTTCCATTGTTAAGCCCTTTTGAGCCCTAGACCAATTTATTCAAAAACCTGATGAAAGTTACTTAACCATTTCTCCATTGACATACCTTGAAAGAGTTGAAATGCTGATCAAAAGAAAAAGTCAAGGTACTTCTCAAAAGAAAAGTTAAGTAAGTTGAAAAAGGAAACAGAAGAATGGTCTGCAAAAATGCAGCTCAAATGAGAGAAGAAAGAAAACATCTGCAAACAAGGAAAGAAAATAAAAAGGTAGTAAAAAAGGGAAAAGAATCCCAAATTGATGAAAAGTGGCAGAATTAAAAGACTGAGAAGAAATTATTGTCAAAAATCTCAGTATTTCAGTCTCTCAAATTAATCAGCCTCTATCCAAAAGATTCTTACCCCCAAGCCAGGCCAAGTTATAACCTATCAAAGACCTTTTGATCAGTTTTTGCATGTCAAATGAGTTCCTCAATTTTAGGAATTTAAGAATATGATCAAGCCTATGAAATCACTACTACACTGATGGCATGAGAGTGAAACCTTCAATCACTAGAGTGATGAGAGTTACATATTTATCCAGTGAGGAACATTCAAGTTATGATCTTAATTTCTTGATAAGACTGAAAAGCATTGTTTAGAGTTTTTCAACAATGAAGTTATACATGCACAGCAGTTATGGGGAATTGACTTCATGGGACCCATCCCTATGTCATATTCCAACCAATACATCTTGGTTGCTGTGGAATACGTGTCCAAGTGGGTGGAAGTAGTGGCCTTATCGACGAATGATGCTAGGGTAGTCGTGGCCTTCCTACAGAGAAATATCTTCACCCGATTCGGAGTTTCAAGAGCCATCATCAGTGATGGAGGAACCCACTTCTGCAACAAGTAATTTGAGGGTCTTCTCAAGAAGTATGGAGTCACACACAAAGTGGCCACACCATATCATTCTCAGACAAGCGGACAAGTGGAGATTTCCAACAGAGAGCTAAAGCGGATCCTGGAAAAGACTGTGAGCAAAACTAGAAAGGACTGGGAAAGGAAGCTTGACGATGCACACTGGGCATACAGAACAGCTTTCAAGACTCCCATAGGTTGTCACCATTCCAACTGGTGTACGGTAAGTCCTGTCATCTCCCTGTTGAATTAGAACATAAGACTATTTGGGCAACTAAATTTCTGAATTTTGAACCAACTAAAGCTAATGAAAAATGATTACTGCAATTACATGAGTTGGATGAGTTCAGGTTAGCTGCTTATGAGAATGCCAGGATCTACAAGGAAAAGACAAAAAGGTGGCATGATAAGAAGATAGCTCCGAAGGAATTTGAGCCGGGACAACAGGTATTATTGTACAATTCTCGACTGAGATTGTTTCCAAGTAAACTCAAATCCCGCTGGTCAGGTCCTTTCGTTGTGAAAAAGGTTTATCCTTATGGTACAGTAGAAATTTCTCCTATAGACACTGATAATCCTTTCAAAGTTAATGTTGTAGGCTGAAATTATACTATGGAGGACAGGTGAATCGGGACAAGGTTTCTGTCCCTCTGCTTCACCTAAGTCTTAGACTGTTCACGTCAGATTCGTGACGTTAAACAAGCGCTCATTGGGAGGCAACCCAGTAGAAAAACTTTAATTTCTTGTTTAAATTTTATTTTAGTAGATTTAATTTTTAGGTTAGATAAAAACAAAAAATAAATAATGGTGAAAATGGGTGATAAGAAGCAAAAAGAAGAATCTGGGAAATGGCGCTTCTCGCGCCAGTAGCGCCAGAAAGAAAATTTTTACAGTGAGTTCCGCGCTTTCAGCGCCACTATGGCGCTGTCAGCGTAAGAATTCCTCAAGAATTCCACGCCATAAGCGTGGGAATAACGCTCTCAGCGTCAAAGGTCTAAAAGTTACAGTAAGATCCGCGTTGACAGCGTGAAACCCACGCTGTCAGCGCTGGATATTCACAAAAAGATTCGCGCCAACAGCGTGAATTCCACATTGAGAGAGCCACTGAACCAAAAGACACAGTGAGTTCCGCGCTGACAGCGTGAAACCCACGCTGTCAGCGCCAGTCCCAAGTTCAAAAATTAAATCAGAAATAAGGCCCAAAGACTGATAAGTCCAATAAGAGACAATCCAAGATACAAATCTCAAATAAATATATAAGGATATCCATCAAAGATATCAATCCTAGTACAACAACTTAGTGTATGGACTTGGGCCATCATCGGAAGAGTTAAAGGTCCAGAACCCACTACCCACAGGTAAACTCTATAAATAAGAGGTGAAATTTACAGGTACTCTCTCTCTCTCTCTCTCTCTCTCTCTCTTACTGTTATGTTGTCACTATGCGCAACACACACCCCCTTTGGCAAAGCCGTTATAGTTCTTCTGTGCACAATGATCTGCTTGACTCAAGGGTATCTCATCCATAAATACCTTGGAGAGGACACTAGATCCAAGAGTAACATACTAGTCCATTGGACTAGACATCTGTGTCTCTAAGAAAGAAGAGTTACTACTTTGATGTGTCAGCCTATAAAATGAGCTTGCATCAACTGAATGCACCAAAGACTAACACCAAAAATTTCGCGGGAATAGTACCTGCACGGAACAGATAGAATTCGCCTCAATATTCTCCACTATTCTCATTCTGAGGAATAGATGATGGTTGCAAATAGAGTTTTCCAATTTGGCAAACCCAAGCGAATGACCTTCTTGATTGAGGAAGAAGATAGACCTCAAGATTTAACCCACTTCGAACTTTTTATGGCACTGAATGTTCTGTCTGTCCCCTTTGATTCGAAAGAGTTCCTCGCATGATACACATCCTCGTTCCTAGGGGCTTGTACACTTAATATTTGTACACTTTAATTACCAAACCTAACCCCATCATATCTTTTGCCACATTATCCTCACATGTCACGCTTCACTTGAAGAAACATCGCCTTTTTTTAGTGGTTTGGCTATCGATCAACATATGGTCCCTCATACGGCTACAAGAAGAAAGAAAAATACCTTCCTTAATTTGCATCCTTTAAACACTCAACTTCATTTAATACTATTGCGGTGGAATGGCTAGCTAGTAGTTTTGTGTAATAGATCCTTTGTTCTGTGACATGTGGAGGTTTGTCTTTCTTAAAATGAAAGTCGTTAGCTGGATAATGTACCAAGAAAGCCCTTCAACAAGCTTGCATAGGGACCAGAAGAAAAGAGGTTATCATTATTTCTGTATTGCGAAGAAAGATCATCCAAAAGCCCCGGTAAAGTTTGGTATCCATTCACAGTGTTTGTTCTTTATAACCGTTAAAGTGAATTTACATCCTTGTATCCACAAAAGAAGAAGGTGAATTTACATCCTTTAGTGCATCAATATCATTTCATTTCTATGAAAACTTTGGAAAGGGGGTGGAAATTGATTGCCTGAAACCTAAGAAAATTAATTCAAGATCATGTGATTCTCATTGTTAAAAAGTACAAAGCACTTGAACTCGAACTTTACTTTAGTGGTATATTAATTTACCTTGTAAGAATAACAAATGAGTTCGATTCCCTCTGTGCACTTGACCTGAAGAAAGGGGAAAAGTAACAAATATCACTACTTGTGTGGATGCGTGCATCAAGTGTCCAAGAATAGTTGTTAAAATTTTGATTTATCACTATGATTTTATATTTTTACAAAAAAATTTCATCAAAATGATTTTACCAATATTCTAAATGCTTTTATGTTTTTACAATTTTTTTACATTACAATTTTATGTTTTACGATTTTTTAGTTTTTTTTCAATTTTATTTAAAATTTTGATTTTAACTTGGTCCCAAAAGACCGTTAACTAAAAGTCACAAGTTATGAGAGATCTTTCCTCTTGAATCATAAATGTAAAAATATTCAATTAAAATCAAATTTCTGATTGCAATAAACTGTTTTGCATATTCATGTACGTACTCGTATCTCAATAAATTCTGATTACATGAATTACTGGTTAAGTTTAAACAATTCATGATCAGTTGATCCACGTACTCGTATCTCATACAATGTTTTAAAAATTGGAAAAGAAATTTAATCGGTTAAATTTATAATTAAATTATAATTAAACTAAGTAATATTTAAATCACAAATATAATATATTTGATCCGTTTCAACCGGCAAATGGAGTACAGCTTGCATAATGAAATTTCTCTGACGTTTATGATATTCCCATGCATTCACTGCGTTTCAATTCAGTGAGTTGAAGATTCAAGCACGTCCACAGAGATATGTTAAAAGCGCGTTTCAATATTTAAAGTGAATTGATTAGCATGTCAGAAATGGGTGGAAAACACTACTAAGCACTTGATTCCGGGAATTGATTAATGATTAGCATTTAGCGTGGTAGAGGGGAATTTTTTTTTTTTTTCAGAAATCCCAATTTTTAAAAATATGATTTTTATATTCAGTTTATGATAATATTTAAAAATTAAAAATTTAAAAAAAATTAATTTTTCAAAGATTCTACAAAATAACACGTACTGAACGCTCCCACCACCGTATCCAGTTGAGATCAAAAAAGATTTTTTTTCTTTCTTAAATGAAATACGAAATATTGAGAATATATTTTTTGGTATTATCTTTAGTATATTTTTTATGGGAAAAAAGTTTCCGACGTTACTTTAGATAATTTTATCTAATGTTCATCGAAACGACATCGTTTTGGGGTTGAAAAATTAAAAAATTAGAGTGATAAAGACTATTATAACCCTGAAATAAATTGAAATTACAAAAATACCATAATTTCCGTACCAAAAACGACGTCGTTTTGATGAACATTAGATAAAGTTATCTAAAGAACATCAAAAAACAAACCCATTTTTTATTATTTAGTAAAATCTCACTTGATTCCATTAATGAAGGGCGAAGCAAGTTGGGCAAAAAGTCAAACCCCGGCCCGTATACAAAGTTTTTTTTTTAATATAAAATGAATAAATGATAACATATAAATTACAGCTTATAATTTTATAGAAATTATTCAAGTACTCCACCGTTAACATAGATTTTCAGACCTGTTATTAGTTTCGAGTAAAAGCAAGAAATTAAAATAAAATTCAATTTAATAATAAAAATATTAAGAAAAAGAGTATCAAATAATCTGCTAGCATTCCTCTTAAACTATCTTAGTCGTTATTGTTCGGATGTCTTACTGGGTACTTGCAACAATGGTATGAGTATGACCTACCACACACGATTCATTAATATTGTATTTAATTGCTATCAGCTGTTGTCTAAGGCCATACCAAAAAATTTCAAAGTAACGTTGAAATTCGTTCCTGACTTCGACATTGAAATTGTTTTCTGCTGGTCCATATTGATTTCTTCTGATACGGATGCTCTGTTGAGAGAAGATATTTTCAACCTTAATAAATGAGCTTAATAGAAGAACAAGAATCGGTGCATTATGTGCAAGACTTTCTTCCTTTTCTGTCGTGACTTTTTTTCCATTTTAAGTTAACAAGGTTTTTTAACTGAAACAAAAAAAAAAAAAAAAAAAAAAAACTATCCTGTTATGAAATTTTCAACTGGAACTATTCGCTAAATGTGCATGACTAGAAAGCTATGCACACTTGACTCATGCAGCATATGCTGATTTGCAGATAATGAGGGAACAAAAATATGAATGTTCCTCTAAAGGGATGAGTAATTTCAACACGAAGTTTGGTTTAATCATATTTCCTATTATGAAGAACACACATTCACCATTAAACATCTAGTTATCTGAAATTAATTCACCAAATAAAGAATCAATTTCCTCTGATAAGGGCTTATGGATTGGAATGTACTCTTTCATGTTTTGTCTTAATATAATTATATGATAAGCAATTATCTTACCGAACACTTTAAACTAGTAAGTGACGGGTCTTTATTAGTTTTATATCATATCTCTTTGACACACCTTTTACTCAAAAGTCTTTTGGGTGCTCAATGAGAGCTTCTTGGATTTAAAGTGTGGACGATGCATCGGGTACTCGACTCGTGCCAAGAAACTTCACAATATTTAGTGTTATATGTATTTCGTAAACATAGATGTTTTTTCTCTCTATTTACCTATTGGGCTTTTGGACTTGTCAGCTGTATGCTTCTTATCCCTACTTAGTACTTGCTACTGGGTCAATTGAAGTGGTTGAGGCCCACTTTTGCAACACAAGAAAAACGCACCGTTTTGCTTTGTGAAGGCAAAAGCTTCTTAACCCTTCTGCTGAGCACACAGTAACGTAATGTGATATGATTTTACTGATAGCTACCATCCAAAAGAACTCTCTCGAACAAAGCTGTTCGTTAGGGTTTGTGAGTGAAATCATTCTGAGAATAGCGAGTGATACACTGAGATTTGATCTATGGTGTTTTGGAGAAACTTGTTCATCTCAACAAGACAGTTCTATTGATCGGTGTACTTTTCCGATTGACGGTCAAAGAGTGGAAGCTCAACCTTGTGAGGAAGATCGATGAAGCTGATGTTGATCAGCTTATAGATCTTGTGAAAGGAACTACGATTCCTTGTTGGCTCAAAGATTGGGAAGTTCTATTTACCTTTATGATTTTGTTTGTTAATCTTGATGTGTTGTATCAATATTATATTTCTTGTTGTTTTGTTTCATGTTAAAGTTTCTTCACATGCTTATTTTGTATACCTGAAATTGTATACTGTAAACTCTGGTTCTGAACTTGATTTGAATATAGAGTAATCTCAGAGGACATTTAACCCTCTTTAGGCCCCAGGACATAGGAAACTCACTGATACTGAGTTTCTGAACCTGTAAAATACTGGTGTAAATCTTCTTTATGTTTTCTTTATTACTGCTTGTTATGGTCAGCTTGTTATTGTTTGTGAAAAGCGTTCCTAAAATTACAACAATTGGTATTAGGAGTTTAGGTTCCATTTCTCTTTCTATCCTTTTCTTTTGTCTGTCATGCCTTTCCCCCCCCCCCTCCATTCGGTTTGCTTGCTCGGCTGTGGAGGTTCGGCAAGATGGGCATCACTAAGCCGGAGGTGGAGAAATTTGATGGGAGAAGTGATTTCAATATGTGGAAAATTAAAATGAAAGCTGTTTTGGTCCAGTAAAAATGTGAGGATGCAATTGGAGCTGAAAAGGACCTGCCTGAAAACTTGACACTAAAAGAAAGGAAAGACCTGCTATCTTTAGCCCATAGTCTTATAGTTGTCAATATCTATGATAGTGTACTGCGTAGGGTTAGCAAGATCACCAACCCTCATGAGCTCTGGGTGAAGTTACAAAGTCTGTATCAAATCAAGTCAGCCCCTAACAAAATGTTCTTGAAGGAAAGATTTTTTTCTTTCAAGATGGACCCTAGTAAATGTCTAGAGTATAACTTAGATGAGTTTAATAGGTTAACTCTACAGCTGGAGAATGCAGGGGTTGTTGTCACTTATGAGGATCAAATATTGATCCTCTTGAATTCTCTTCCTGACTCCTACAAAGGGGTTAAGGATGCTATAAAATACAGTAAGAGGGATATGACTCTTGATGAAATTACTGAGGCCTTGAGGGCTAGAGAAGTTGAAATGATTTCTCATAAAAAGCCCACTGCTGAAGGCCTCTATGTTAAAGGGAAAGGAAATAAAAAAGGAAAGTCAAACAATAAAAGGAAGGGGAACAACAACACTGTTCCCCAAGGTAATCAAAGTGTCCAGGGAAACCAAGATAAGAGTAAGGGTCAACCACAAGCCAAGCTTGTGTGTTGGCACTGCCATAAAGAGGGCCACCTGAAAAGGAATTGCCCTGAAAACTCAAGGAGTGTCCCCAAACAGCAAGGTAAAACTGAGTATACAAATGTACTCACTGAGTTTGACAGTGTTGAAGCACTGGTTCTGTAAGATAGCACTTTTGAAACTGAATGGGTGATGGATTCTGGGTGCACATACCATATGACACCCAGAAAAGAGTGGCTTAGTGGGCTGGAGTTCCAAAGGGGTGGCAAAGTCTTGATGGGGAATGACCAAGTGTGTGAGATAAAAGGTGTGGGGTCTGTTATGTTTAAGATGGGTGATGGGAGCTGTAAAATTCTAAAGGAAGTTAGATTTGTTCCCACATTAAGGAGAAACCTGATCTCCTTAGGGATGCTTGACTCTAGTGGCCTTGAGTTTAAAAGTAAGCAAGGGTTACTTGATATTGTCAAGGGATCACAAGTCCTCATGAGAGGAAAGCTTGTAAATGGCCTCTATATACTAGAAGGCCAAGCTGTCACACAAAAAAGCTTGTGTGGCAGCTGCTAAAACTGATGAATCCATTCTCTGGCATAGGAGACTTGGACACATCAACAATCAGGGGCTGTCTGAGCTTTATAAGCAAGGTATTATTAGCTCAAAAGAGGCAACTAATGTGGAATTTTAGGACATTTATTTTGATTACTATTCAATTGAAGTAGTTAACGGTGGGGTTACCATTCTAATCCTTTTTGTGGTGACGAATCTTGTATGTGTTCCGAAAGTTGTGTTTTGGGAAAAACTGACAAGCTCCCCATTTCTGTTGCTAGCAATACCTCTAAGGCAGTGTTGGAATATGTCCATTCAGACCTGTGGGGGTCTCCAAATATCCCCAGTTCTTTATCTGGATGTCACTACTTTATTTCAATAGTTGACACATATTCCAGAAAGGTCTGGACTTATTTTCTAAAACATAAGGATCAAGCTTTTGTTAGTTTTAAGGATTGGAAAATCTTGGTTGAAAATAAAACTGGAAAAAGGGTTAAAGTCCTTAGGACTGACAATGGCTTAGAGTTTTGCAACAATCAGTTTGCTGATTTTTGCAAGGAGCGTGGGATCCAAAGACATAGGACCTGTGCTGAAACACCCCAACAAAATGGGGTGGCTGAGAGGATGAATAGGACAATCTTAAATAAGTTAAGGTGCATGCTTGTTGAATCTGGCCTTGGCAAGGTATTTTGGGCAGAGGTTGTTGCTACAGCCACCTATGTTATAAATAGGTGTCATTCCTCTACCATAGACTTTAAGACCCTAATGGAACTTTGGTCAAATAAGCCACCCAATTTAAGTCACCTAAAACCTTTCGGGTGTCTTGCCTGTATGCATATTAGGCAAGATAAATTGAGTCCTAGAGCCTTAAAGTCTGTCTTTATAGGTTATCCCCTTGGTGTAAAAGGCTACAAGCTTTGGCTTGTAGTTGAAAGAAAGTGTGTGGTCAGTAGAGATGTCATTTTCAAAGAAAATATTTTCTACAAAGACATTATGAGTGATCCCAGTTCTTCCCAACCACCTGGAACTTTTCAGTTTGAGGTGGAGCAATCTGCCATACCTGGGCAGCATGCTGATGGTGAAGAATTGAGGGAACAACCTGTTGTTCCTTGTCAACCAGAGCTTGAAACTGGTCCCCTTGATGAAGGAGGACAGGTTGAAGAAGGAGATGGTGGTCTTGATGACTACTTGCTGTCACGAGACAGAGTTAGGAGGAATATTAGACCTCCAAGTAGGTTTGCACATACTAATGTGGTCGCATATGCCTTACAAGTTGGGGATGTGCTTGAGTTAGATGAACCTGCTACATTTAAAGAGGCTATGAGGCTGGAATCCAAGAGTAGTTGGGTGAAAGCTACGGATGAGGAAATGGACTCTTTAAAGAGAAATAACACCTGGGTTTTGGTGGAGAGACCAAAGAAAAAGAGAGTAATTAGATGTAAATGGATTTTTAAAAGAAAACCAGAGATACCAGGAGTGGAACCAGCAAGGTTCAAGGCTCGGGTAGTGGCTAAAGGGTACTCCCAGGTTGAAAGAATTGACTACAATGAGATTTTCTCACCTGTGGTCAAACATGTGTCAATAAGGTTGATGTTGTCTGATGTTGCTATCTATGATTTAGAGCTGGAACAGCTTGATGTCAAGACTGCCTTCCTCCATGGTAATATTGATGAGCAAATCTATATGGAACAGCTTGAAGGCTTTGTAAAGAGGGGGACAGAAAACATGGTGTGCCTGCTGAAGAGATCATTATATGGTCTCAAACAGGCCCCCAGACAATGGTATAAACGTTTTGATGATTTTGTTTGATCAAAAGGTTTTGTTAGAAGTAATTTTGATTATTGTGTTTATTTTAAAAATTTGCATGACGACTGTTACATTTATCTATTGATATATGTGGATGATATGTTGATTGCATCTAAAAATTTAAGTGAAATAAATTTTGTTAAGAATATGCTGAAAAAGGAATTTGAAATGAAATTTCTTGGACCAGTCAAGAGGATTCTTGGCATGGAAATTACAAGGACAAGGGAAGACAGACATCTGTCACTATCCCAGTCTGAGTATGTCAGAAAGGTTCTAAGAATCTTTGAGATGCATCAGTCCAAGCCTGTTAACACTCTATTAGGTGCTCATTTTAGGCTTAAAGTTGTTTCTGGAAAATTATCTCCTGAAGAAACACAATACATGTCATATGTTCCCTATTCTAATGTTGTTGGTTGTCTAATGTATGCTATGATTGGCACAAGGCCAGACATAGCATATGGAGTTAGCATGATAAGCAGGTTTATGAGTAAACCTTGCAAAGAGCACTAGAGTGCAGTTAAATGGTTACTTAGATACTTAAATGGATCTATTAATTGTTGTTTAAATTTTTCTGCATTTGATTCCAATAATTTTAATATTGTTGGATATTGTGACTCTGATTATGCTGCTAATCTTTATAAACGTAGATCACTAACTGGTTTTGTGTTTACTGTGGGAGGTAATGTGGTGACCTGGAAATGTAATCTTCAGCACATAGTGGCATTATCAACAACAGAAGTTAAATATGTGGTATTGACTGAAGCTGTCAAGGAAGCCATATGGTTAAAAGGTATAGTAGGTGAGTTGGGTTTAGGTAAGAACCCACCAAAGGTAAACTGTGACTCACAAAGTGCTATCCATCTTTCAAAAAATTCTGCATTTCATGAAAGAACAAAACATATAGATGTTAGGCTTCATTTTATTACGGAGATAATAACTAGTGAACAAGTAATTGTTGAAAAAATTTCTGGCATTATTAACCCTGCTGATATTTTTACAAAATCTGTACCTGTTGGCAAATTTAGAGATGCTCTAGGTTTGCTAAAAATTAAACCACCATGATCATGCATTGCATATGGGCCTATGGGTTAAATGCCTACACCAAATCTGGGTTGCTCTTATTATGTTGTATGTTTAGAAATAGGTGGAGTTTTGTTATATGTATTTCATAAACATAGATGTTTTTTCTCTCTATTTTACCTATTGAGCTTTTGGACTTGTCAACTGTATGCTTCTTATCACTACTTGCCTACTGGGTCAATTGAAGTGGTTGAGGCCCACTTTTGCAACACAAGAAAAACGCACCGTTTTGCTTTGTGAAGGCAAAAGCTTCTTAACCCTTCTGCTGAGCACACAGTAACGTAATGTGATATGTTTTTACTGATAGCTACCATCCAAAAGAACTCTCTCGAACAAAGTTGTTCGTTAGGGTTTGTGAGTGAAATCATTCTGAGAATAGCGAGTGATACACTGAGATTTGATCTATGGTGTTTTGGAGAAACTTGTTCATCTCAACAAGACAGTTCTATTGATCGGTGTACTTTTCCGATTGACGGTCAAAGAGTGGAAGCTCAACCTTGTGAGGAAGATCGGTGAAGCTGATGTTGATCAGCTTGTAGATCTTGTGAAAGGAACTACGATTCCTTGCTGGCTCAAAGATTGGGAAGTTCTCTTTACCTTTATGATTCTGTTTGTTAATCTTGATGTGTTGTATCAAGATTATATTTCTTGTTGTTTTGTTTCATGTTAAAGTTTCTTCACATGCTTATTTTGTATACCTGAAATTGTATACTGTAAACTCTGGTTCTGAACTTGATTTGAATATAGAGTAATCTCAGAGGGAATTTAACCCTCTTTAGGCCCCAGGACATAGGAAATCACTGATACTGAGTTTCTGAACCTGTAAAATACTGGTGTAAATCTCCTTTATGTTTTCTTTATTACTGCTTGTTATGGTCAGCTTGTTATTGTTTGTGAAAAGCGTTCCCAAAATTACAGCATTTAATATATTAAATTTTAATAGAATGAAGGACGATGAGTGGAACTCGTGAAACTCTTATGCTATGTAGAGAACCAACTTATCTAATTGCTCAAGTTGATAAGTGATAAGTCTTTAATAATTTTAAATTATATCTTTTTAATTTTATATCGTGAAAAGTTTCAATTATTAATTCATTCATCAACAGCTGGAGCTTAAATAAAAAGTTCATAAAAGCGAAAGTTGTCATTTTAATTTTTACCATTGATATATGAATAAATAGATCTTCAGAAGATTCATCCTCCCGTGAATTTGTCTCTAAAGTAAAAATATATTTATTATTGGTTTAATTTAAAGTATATGGAGATCTTACTAAATCCAAGATTGGATAAATTGTTACGTACTCACTGACAAATTCAATTTACAGTAACTTTTTTTTCTAATTAACTGTATACATTCAAATTTTCTACCAAAAAGACAGTGCTTTCAAATTTCAAAACATGTGAACCACAAAATGTCTAGAGAAATATGAAAAAAAAACCTTATCAAACATATATTTCTGTGGATTCTAGACAAGAACTGCTCATACCATGGTGATATAACCTGTAAGGAAGGTGTATCTTAATTACAATCTGTTGACACCAACTACTAAATTCAGCTCAACGACCCCTACATTTAATATGCTCAGTCTGTTGCTGCCTATATTTATCAGCTACAAGCTTACCACCTTCTCTTCAATTTTTCTCTGGCATTTATATTTGTCAGCTCTTGCTTCCTTCCATAGCTCTCTCATGGCTTATGTTCAGGTTATCATAACACTTCTCTTTGCATTAGCTCTCGCTGGAATTGACCCCTCAACATGCCAAATGGTAAAGGGCAAAGTCTCATGCATTGACTGCACTCACAATTACGATTTATCTGGTTTGTGATAACTCTCATCCATTATTATTGGCTTTTTTAGCTTAAATAAATGTTCATTTCTTTATACATTCTAGGCCTCATGCACCTTGATTCTATTGTTCTTCACTGGTTTCAGATATTAAGGTTTCAGTGAAGTGTGAAGGTGTGAAAAAGCTGGCTGTGGCAACTACAGAAGAGAATGGCTCCTTCAAGGTTGACCTTCCCTCAGGCCACACCAAACCTTCTTCTGTGAATTGCCTTGCAAAACTTATTGGTGGGACAGTTCAGCTTTATGTCTCAAGGAAGGACCAGGTTTCCCAAATTGTCAAGGGAAAAGAGCAAAACAGCTACACCATTTCCACTCCTCTTAGTTTCTTGACATCATGCCCCCAAAACACAGATTGTAAGGCTGCAAAACAGGTGGGTTCATCCAAAACCATCGATCTTCCTCTGCCTCCAGAGTGGGGTTTGGCACCAAGTAGCTATTATATACCTTTTGTCCCCATTATTGGAATACCTTGATTATGTGTTCATGTGACATGTAATCAGTACTTATAATATTTGTAGGAAGCAATAGACTGTTATATGGTCTTGTTTGTAACATATAATTATAGATCCATTATGTGTACTGTGAAAGAGTACCACATATAGTTGTGGACGTGTGGTATATAGTGTATCATAGTTTGTGAAGGAAGTTAATTTCCCATCTTGAAAGCAGATAAATAAGGTACTGCTTTGTCAACCTATGTTGCTTTGTTATGTATGATCTTGCTAATTCATAGAACTGTTTTGAAAAATTTCCTCTCCCCCTCCTACCCCTTCTCTTACACAAAAATGCAGTGTATCCGTGAATATTAATTATTTGAAAAAATAAAAAATAAAATAAACAGTACAATAAATAGGTGGCACGTGATCATTGATTATGTATCAAAAAGTACAACAGTGTAAGCATTAACTATCACCTTCGGGTCGTTTACATTTTTTTCTACAAGGACAGGAAATTATAGAGAAACAGGACACCAAAAATTTAAGACCAATAGCTGTTCTGGTTTCTGACAAAGCCAGCAAAACTAAACTATACGACAAAAATACAACTTCTAAGAGCATGTAAATGGAAGTTTATTGTGTGAAAATGGATTTGCAAGCCTTCAGGTCTGGTTTAGGATTCCTCAAACTACCGTCATTTTTATTTTTTTTTACTATGCTTGAAATTAGAATGCTCAAAATTTAAAATCTCCACATCCCATTTACATATATTTTGTTAGAAAAATATAATATTAAACTATTAACGTAGTTTCTCCCAAATGCTTAAATTTTTATATTGATTTGATTCACGCATGCTGGATTTATATTGGATAATGATATTATGACACCGAGAACGGGTCAGAATGTATGTCATGAGTTCATCATGTCTTAGGAGCGCATTAAACTGTCTAACTAAAGATGAAATATCATAAATTGGTCTGTACCTAAAATAAACTAGATACTTGTGTTAAGATAAGATCACCCTGATCTTATCTTTCTGTTCGTAACAACATTTTTGTTTCCTAAACTATAGCTTGTTACTAGGCCAATAGTTTTGTTATTATTCTGCAGTTATTTTGTAACAACAGCAACAGCCGTTCTTGTAACAACAATAGCGTAGCTTTCTCTTGCTGTTTGTAACAGTAACAAACGTATCTTGTATTATTTAAATGGCTTTAAGCCTTCATTAATGACAGAACATTTTACAATTGTTCAATACGTGTGTTACTTCTTTATATGGTATCAGATTAAGAGTTACGATCCACATTCCTTACATCATGACCGATTCTAACTTTTCTTCCGCTAATCAAACCAATCCAGAAACCAATACAGTTCCTCCTCTCAAACCTTCTGATAGTCGTTCTCCTTTTTTTATGCCCACATCTGATAGTCCTGGATTATTTCTCACAAATGTTGTGTTGAAAGGAGAACCTAACTATGATGTTTGGGCCAAATCATTCAAAAATGCACTCCTTGCTAAAAATAAGCTTGGCTTTATTGATGGCTCCATTTCCAAACCTGCCAATACTGCATCAGATGAAGCTCATGCTTGGATTCTTTGCAATTCAATGATAAATAGTTGGATCCATAATACTATCGATCCTCTTCTCAAACCTTATATTCATTATTTTCCAACTGCCAAAGCACTATGGGATGATCTACGTGAACGATATTCCATACAAAATGCTCCAAAAATACATCAGCTGAAATCAAACCTCTTCCAGCTGCGACAACAAGGCATTTCTGTGAGTGCTTACTACACCAAACTAAGGGGTGCTTGGGATGAACTCGATGCTGCACGTGCCCTACCTGACTGCCCTCATGGTGCAACTTGCCCAGTCACACAACATATTACAAAAGAGATGGCAGATGACAGGGTTCACCAATTTCTTTTAGGCTTGGACAATAATATGTTTGGTACCATTCGAACACAACTCCTCAACCAACCTGAACTTCCTTCTCTCAACAAAGCATATGCCACACTTGTCCAAGAAGAAACTCAGATTCATATGGCTCAGTCTCGTGATGTTCGCAGTGATGTACTTAGCTATGCTACACGAGAAAACCAACAATTCCAAATTTCCAACACTGATCCTGTTCGTTGTAGCCATTGTGGTAAACTATATCATGATGCTTCTAAATGCTATCAACTTCATGGACGACCTCCCTATTGTCGTGGCAGAGGAAGAGGCAAACAGTATGACAGAAGACAAAACACAACCACTCCTCCTGCACCACAAACCGCAGCTGCAACTCCTATGGTGTCCAATCAGCTTACTACTCCTAATTTGAGTTCTGAGACTCTTCAACAAATTGCTAACATGGTTGTCTCTTATACTACACCTTCTGCCAACACTACATCTCTTTCTGGTAAGCAAACTCCAACTTACACATGGCTAGTGGATAGTGGAGCTTCTCAACACATGACTGGCAATTTTCATTTACTTTCCCATGTTGAATCTACTCCACCTACATCCATAGGCTTACCTGATGGTGATCAACTTATTTCCCATCAACGTGGCAGTATCCAGTTGACATCTCATATCATTCTTCAGAATGTGCTTTATGTTCCGAAATTGCAATGCAATTTAATTTCAGTTGCTCAAATACTTGCTGACACAAATTGCACCATCTCTTTCACTCACAATAGTTGTGTTCTGCAGGACCCCACAACGAGGATCAAGACTGGACTGGGTAGACTACAAGCTGGTGTTTATGTGCATGAAACTAACACTACCAGCTCCATCTCTTCTGCATGCACTGCTCAAACTCAACAACCAGCAGCAATTTGGCATCGTCGATTGGGTCACCCTTCATTTCAGTTTTTGCAATTTCTTCCTTTTGTTGCAGTGAATAAAAATAGGGAAACCTCTTCTCCAGTATGTGACATTTGCCTACGAGCACAACAAACACGCACTGTATTCCCTATTAGCAATAATAAAACTACTTCATGCTTTGATCTCATTCACTGTGATATTTGGGGCCCCTATCAAACTACTTCTTTAACTGGTGCAAGATATTTTTAACAATTGTGGACGATTTTAGCAGGAATGTCTGGGTTTATTTAATGCAAACCAAGTCTGAAACATTTCACTATTTAACTCAGTTCCTTCTCATGATTCGTACTCAGTTTAACACGACTGTTAAAATAATACGATCCGACAATGGATCAGAATTCTGTGCTCATAATATCCGCAAGGTTTATTCAGATATGGGGATTATACATCAAACTTCATGTGTGGATACACCACAGCAAAACAGACGTGTTGAACGGAAGCACAAACACATTTTGAATGTGGCACGAGCATTACGATTTCAGGCCAATCTTCCCATCGAATTCTGGGGGGAGTGTGTTCTCACAGCTGTTCATTTAATCAACAGGACTCCTACACCCATTCTCCAAGGCAAAACTCCATATGAATGTTTATTCAAACGAGCACCTTCCTATGATCATATTCGAATTTTTGGGTGCCTTTGTCATGCTCATCCACGCCCCAAGCCCTCAGATAAGTTTGCTGCTAGATCTGTAAGCTGTTTATTTTTAGGATATCCCTTTGGCAAAAAAGGATGGAGGCTCTATAACCTGGAAACACAAACCATTTTTGTTTCCAAAGATGTAATATTTGAGGAAAACATCTTCCCATTTGCAGCACAAACAGAAAATCCTACCAATAATACACTTCCTAACCTATCTCAGACTCAACCTGACCCAAACATTATACCCGAACATGTACAAGTTGTTTCTGATATATCCAATGCACCATCTGCCATACATGAACCTGTACAAGCTGTTTCCGATATGTCCAATACACCAACTGCCATACCTTTATTACCTAACAACGAACCATCCATTTTACCTTCTCATCCATTAGATACAACCCTTACACAACCTGAACAGCCTTTATTGCAGCATTCTGATACAGATGAACATTTGGAACAGCAATCGGATACAGCAGCGAATTTGGGTCGTGGTCATCGTTCTCGTCGTCCTCCAAAATATTTACAAGATTTTTCATGCACCAATGTCATAGCACATACACCAGCAGCTTCGTCTACCCACTCTAGTTCATCCTCAGGTATTATTTATCCTATTGCTAACTATGTCTCTTGCTCTAAATTTTCTGCCCAACATCAACAGTTTCTTGTTGCAATTTCTTCTGGTGTCGAACCTAAATCTTTCAAGGAAGCAATCACTGATGAACGATGGCGTCTAGCTATGAGACAAGAGATTGATGCACTTGAACATAATCAGACTTGGGAGCTCACTTCCTTGCCGCCTGGAAAACGAGCAATTCCATGCAAGTGGGTTTACCGTATTAAATATAAATCAGACGGCAGTGTAGAAAGATTCAAAGCAAGGCTGGTCATTGCTGGAAACAATCAAGTAGCTGGTGAAGATTACTTCGATACCTGCGCTCCAGTTGCAAAAATGGCTAGTGTAAGGACTCTTCTTGCTGTAGCAGCTGCCAAGAGATGGAAGTTATACCAATTAGATGTTACAAATGCTTTTCTCCACGGAGATCTTACAGAGGAGGTATACATGAGAGTTCCACAAGGTTTCCATCATCACAAGCCATATCAGGTATGCCGCTTACAAAAATCTCTCTATGGTTTGCGGCAGTCCCCTCGAAACTGGTTTGATAAGTTAAAGTCATCAATTGAATCCTATGGTTGCTCTACTTATCTACGTAGATGATATCATTCTAACCGGTGACAATGAGGTCATATGCAATGCTGTTAAAAAATTTCTGCAATCATGCTTTCATATTAAAGATTTGGGAATTCTCAAATACTTCCTTGGTATAGAAATAGCTCATAGTTCTTCTGGAATTTTTCTTAGCCAACGAAAGTATGCTTTGGATATATTAAAGGATGCTGGCCACCTTGCATGCAAACCGTGTGACCTTCCTCTTGAAACAAACCATAAACTTGCCATTACAGAAAGTCCTCCTTTCTCGGATCCAGCACAGTACCGAAGGCTCATCGGACGTCTAGTGTATTTAACTATCACAAGACCCGAATTAAGCTATTCCGTTCATGTCCTTGCTCAGTTCATGCAAAATCCTACTACTGCTCAATATGAAGCTGTCCTTCGCATTTTGCGATATTTAAAAGCTAACCCGGGTCAAGGTTTATTACTTCAGTCAGACAATGATCTCGTTCTTCGTGGATATTCTGATTCAGACTGGGCCAGTTGTCCTCTCACCCGCCGTTCAGTCACTGGCTATTTTATCATGTTGGGAAACTCTCCTATTTCTTGGAAGACCAAGAAACAACCTACTGTGTCTCGTTCCTCAGCCGAGGCTGAATATCGTGCAATGGCAGCAACTACAGCTGAATTATTATGGCTCAAGTCATCTTTACAATCTCTTGACGTTCCACACTCACAGCCCATGCGTTTACATTGTGATAATCAATCTGCCATGCAAATAGCTGCTAATCCAGTTTTTCACGAACGCACCAAACACATAGAGATTGATTGTCATTTTGTGAGAGATCATGTTTTACGCAATACTATCATCACTTCCTATGTTCGTTCGGATCAGCAGTTAGCAGACATTTTTACCAAACCCCTTGGTATGAAGCAATTTTGTTTTCTTCGAAGCAAGTTGGGTATTTCGTCTCTCCATGCTCCAACTTGAGGGGGTGTGTTAAGATAAGATCACCCTGATCTTATCTTTCTGTTCGTAACAACATTTTTGTTTCCTAAACTATAGCTTGTTACTAGGCCAATAGTTTTGTTATTATTCTGCAGTTATTTTGTAACAACAGCAACAGCCGTTCTTGTAACAACAATAGCGTAACTTTCTCTTGCTGTTTGTAACAGTAACAAACGTATCTTGTATTATTTAAATGGCTTTAAGCCTTCATTAATGACAGAACATTTTACAATTGTTGAATACGTGTGTTACTTCTTTATAACTTGAATTTATATGTTAATGCCTCCTCTCATTATTTTGAATATGTTCCACTTGTTAGGGAATAAGGACAAAATTAAAGGTGGGGCATGGATAGAAAAGAAATAAATATACTATCAGAGTACTATCAGTCTATCATCAACAGTTTCACCCATAGACGTCCTGGAATTTTGAACATATCACTAACTAAAGAGAAATTCTAACGTATACAAATTGTAAATGTTTATCTTTATGAGAAATTCTTAAGAGTAGTATAGTATTGTACCATTAAAACTATAATACGTAAACAATATAATCATACATGTTATTAGGTTAATTATAGAATAATAAATTATAAACTTTAGATCACATCGCAGTCGCTACATATAATACTTAGTCTAGGAATATATAAAATTTATCCATATTTTAATTGTGAAAAATGTTATGGAAACGGTCAGAATTTAGAATAAAGTAAATGGATCAGGTGGAGCAAACTTATGATAGATTATTATCTTATTAAAAAAGGAAAATCATTTTTTCATTTAATATGATATTATTTTTTATGTTGTAAGGTATCGAAATTCGTGTTTTTTTTTTTAATAAGTGATGGGCTGACTACTTGTTGTGTCTATATATAGCATAAAAAATAGGAAAAAATGTTTCTGCAGTTAATGCAGATAAGTTATCTGCATTTATTCCCAAAACGACGTCGTTTTAGTATTGAAATCTTAAAAAATAATAAAATAAAGACTATTATAACTCTGAAATAAATTAAAATTACAAAAACACCATGATTTCCGTCTCAAAATGACGTCGTATTGACTTACTGCAGATAAGTTATCTGCAATAAATGCAGAAAAAGCGAACCCTAAAAAATATTACCTATGATATTTGAAAAGGGAAGTCCTATTAAAAAAATACAAAAAACATTCACCAAAAAAAAAAATCTGATCGGTTTACTAAAAGAAATTTTAAGTATTGGTATAATTCATCAGAAAAATATAGGTTACGTTATTATTTATATCAATATAATTTTAGCGAGATTTTAAATAAGTTAATTAGAATTCAAATGTTTTAAGATAGATTTATATAATTTTATTATGTTATCGATTAAGTTCTAATTAATTATAAAATTTTATAGTTATATAATTAAGTCCAACAACAATATAAAATGGCCTGTAAATAACTGCAAAAACATTCACGAAAGAAATTTAAAATAACCGTCAACTAGCGGGAACAAGGTTTTAAAATTTTTAAAAATATAAAAAAGTTTAAAAGTATATAATAACTTGTTTAAAAATTTAAGAAAATTGTAATGACATCTATAAAAATTCAACCAAAAATGCATAGACACATTATTTTTCTCATATTTATCAATATGAAAAAATTTATTCCAAACATTCAAAATTAAATAAATTATATCCACCAAAAAAATTTAAACAAATTATTATGAGTTTGTATTGACTAATCTTATATATCTTTTGCTCATGATAACCGATTGATGATTTACCTTGATATTGAATCGGGAAAAGTGTTTGTTATTTTAAATGACAGAAAGTTATATTATTTTAAGAGAGATACAGACACAAAAAAATTGAATTTTAAATTAAAAAAATCACTCACTTTCTATCTCTCATGATTTTCGTTTTTCTGTGACTATCTCTCTCCTAAAATAATATAACTTATGTCATTTAAAATGACAAACATCAAACCCTATTGAATCACACAAACCTTTTATACCCCCGAAAAAAAAAGGAAATTATTATGGGTAAAAAAGAAGGAAAAATATTTTCTCATGTTGCATGAGATTTCAATTCTCATGTTGTGACTCTTCGATTTGTGTGCAAACTTTTTTTTTTCATTTTTTAATCAATGTGGGGCCCATCACTAGTTGAGTCACAATATGAGAATTCAATTATCATGCAACATGAGAAAATCAAACCCCAAAAAAAATGTCTAATTCATCATATATGGAAAAATATGAATTTAGGGCTCGTTTGGTGGACTGGATAAGATAAGGGTAGGATATAATATGGAGCTGATAAGGGTAGGAGATGATATGGGGCTGATAAGCCTATGTCATGTCTTGTGTTTGATGAGCACCTGATTAGCAATCTGATAAGATTATGTAGAAGAAGAAAAGAGAAAGAAAAAATAAAATATAATGCAATAAATACAAATATATTAGGTAGCGTGGGGATATATTGAGTATCTAATATTGTTATCATATCGTGTTGAATCCTAACCCAGCTCCTTTCATAAAATAAGAAATCATGTATTGAATAAGATAAATGAAACAATAAGATAAAGTAATCATATCATATTAATCCACCAAACAAAAAATAAAAGTAAGATATAATAAATTATCCTATCACATCTTATTTATCAAAGTGCTCTAAACATGCTCCTGACCTATAAGAAACTTACATAACTCTTTTCTCTAACCGCGCTACAAGGGTTTAAAAGTCATTTAACAGTTGGCAGTTAATACTAATTAATTTTAGTAGGAGGGAAATTAATGCTTTTTTAGGTACATCAGACAGGAATCAGGAGACAAGGGAGCAAGGAATAGAAAACGACAACACTCTGAAATTGATAGAAAAGGTCGTCTCATAAGAAACCAACAGTTTTTTATTTAAAAATGATATTTACGTATTAAATAAGACTTCAATATTTTTACAGTAAATATAGATGGATTATTTATATTTATTTTTAAAATAATGTCATTTTAAATTATAAAATTAAAAAATTATAATAAAAAAGACTATTATAGTTCTAAAATAAATTATAATTATAAAAATACCTTAATTTCTGTCACAAAATGATAATTTTGGACTCAATGAAATAAATTATCTACATTAACTATAAAAAAAATAAAGCCATAAAACAATTGTAAATTTCCCTTAAATTTGTTTAAAAGAAGTCATCATAGTATGTTGAAGCCTAATTTTTTAATTATTTAACAAGATAGTGTAAAAAGCATATAAATTTGTTTATATAGAAATAGTAAAATACTATTTTTTAATTTACAAGGAAACAAAACCAACAGATTTTAGCTCCTCAAATATTGTTCTAAGTCTTTCATAAATTATTTATAGAGTAATGTATTATTCATTTAATATATTTGCAATTATATAAAAAAAAACATTGAATAAATATATATATATATATATATATATGTAATGTTTCAATTTTTTAAAAATACAAATGTTTTATACTTTAAAAATAATTAAAAATCATTACAATTATATAAATTATAATCTATCTCTTGTATCCATCATGAGTCAATACATCACATTATATAATACAATGAGATAATCACTCTTTTCAAACACTACAAATTTATCTATCCGAAGTGCTAGTATCATTTTCTAATATGACATTAGTACCGGGTCAAAGGTACATGACTACGTGGAGGGTGGGGCCCCGAAGCGGCTACCTCAACGCGGAAAGAAAGAGTATGCGAACCAGCGAGGAGAAGGTGGTGGTGGTGAGTCACTTAAATTAACCCAAAGTCCATAATTGGGAGTTGGGTTTTGAATTTTTATTTTTATTTTTGCTTGAAATAAATACACCACACAATAAGATGCCGAAAACCCAAGACGTTTGCTTATTTAAGACAAACTAAGTAAAATAAAATACTTATTTATTATAGAGATTTCACTATCCCAACTATTTGGAGTCTTTACGAAGATTGGGTCTTTAGTACACCTTTATGACGTATAGAAAAACCTATGCTCGCATCGGCGCTTACGTATTTACGTAAACAAGGAGTTATTTATGACCTCAAGTTTCCTCTCACAGTCCCAGCAAACAAAATAAGAAAAATCAAGTTTTTTTTGAAAAAAAAAAAAAAACCTTTTCGATTCCATTTAGGCGTGTCATTTTTTTGAAAGATAAAGGAAATGAAAAACACAGCAAAAAGGCCTAAGTACAGAACCTAGCTCAGCGAACACCTACAATGTCGCTGTATAAACTTTGAAGACAGCCAGGAGGAGGGTCATCAAAGACTTGCACATCCCATGGAAAGTTATACGCATGTAAAGCTAAGAAATCAACTACTTTGTTTCCTTCACGATGGACATGAGAAATCTGGACCTGCCAGCATCTTTACAACATTCCTCTAATACGTTGCACCAAGCTCGACGAAGGGTGATCCTGATGACACCCATTAGAAATAATCTGTTGGGCTGAGAGGGAATCGCCTTCCAACCACACTTTTCTAAATCCTTTTTCTCAAGCTAAACGCAAACCTTCCAAACAAGCCCATTTAGTGTTAAATACAAGTTTAATAATATATGGGCATTTGTCTAGTGGCCGAGTCCGCTAAAAAATTTACATGGTTCCAAAAAATTTGACAGATTAAATTATTAAAATATTTATCATAATTACACAAATTTAGCAGGAAAAAAATTTACTATGAATTTTACTATAGTTATCTAAATTATGTACTAAATAATATCATGTAACATTGAATATTCAAATGAACAATTATTATTGATTATATATCAAATCAAATATATGAAAATGCACTAACATTTTCGGTAAGCATTTCAAACATAAGAATTTCACTTTCCTCCTACAACATAATAAGTAATGAATCAAACATTGTCCTAAAGATATGAAAACACACAAATATAATAATTATATATATAATAAGCATTATCCTTCGTCGTCTCTTTCATTATCTCTATTCCTTAAATTTTCAATATCTCTCGTTAGAGAACATCACCCTTGTTTGCAATAGCCATAAGCACAATGGAAAGTTCTCACATTTGGGAATTAGATTTTTGACTATTCTTTGTGTGTCTAATAACCCAAAACACAATAGTTTAATGGACCTTCATATTGCATAACTATAGATCTGTTATTCATTTGGTTTCATGATTGTTACTTTCAAGGTTAAGTGTGTATCCTTTTAAAGGACACAAATTGTATCCTTTTAATTTTTAACATTATGTCTTACCGGTAAGACATAGTTATAACATAAAAAGTTATTTTCATGAAAATTTATTTTTTCTCTCTCAACACGTCAGCTGAAGTGACTAAGGAAAGAGAAAAAATTCATATTATAACTATGTCTTACTAGTAAGAGATAGTGTCAAAAACTAAAAGGACACAAGGTTTTGTCGTTTAAAATGACAAACCATTTTCCTTACTTTTAAGGGGTTTATTTGGCTTAGTTGAGCCCAAATTTTAAAATAGATCAACTAATCATTTTTGTGAATAAGTAAAAAAAAAAATTAACACCAGCAGGTGCCAAGGCACCTGCTGGTGTGGATGTGGCTACACCATTGCATTTGTCATCTTTGTACCGCAGGGTACTATAAGCCCAACATGTTTCCTTGGAGGGGATGTGAAAGTCACTGTTAGCAGAGGTAGAGACCAAGCTTGATAACAACGTCCCAAGTATGGAGTCTAAATCGCAAGTTGGGGGTGTGATGGTCAGGACTTATAAGAATTGACAGAGTAACGGTACATAAGATACCCCTTTGCCTGGTGATGGAGGGGTATTTATATAAGGAGTAAATTCCCACCTCACATGGGAGGGTGAGCTGGGCCAACTCTCCTCGGGGGGTGCTAGGGGTGGCTAACATTGTTGTGGCGGCAACGATGCAGTCTCTGCTGGGGTGTTGGCAGTCATTGCTGCCACCGCTGTAGAAGGGAAGTTTCCAATTAGAGCGTCTGGGCTGACCCTTCCTCGAAGCGGATATCCCAAGGTAAGGTATTTTGGTGTCTTACCTTGGGAATGCTATCGCAGGGGGAACAGAAGGGAAGGAGGGTTAGTAGTGTTTGGTCAGCAGGGCTGACGTGGACGTAGGGAGGGGGTTTGGACCTGTTTTGTTGGGCCGCCTAGGTATGGGTCATCCAGAATAGGAGCCCCCCAGCTTGGTAGCAAGCGAAGCTTGGAGTCAAGATGAATGTGTTGGGCAGGTTGGAGAAATGTTTGGCACCTTGTGGACAGGAGAGATGTTTGGCGTCTTGGCGGGCTGAAGAAACGTCTGGCACCTTGTGGACAGGAGAAGTGTCTGGCGTCTTGGCGGGCTGAAGAAACGTCTGGCACCTTGTGGACAGGAGAAGTGTCTGGCATCTTGGCGGGCTGAAGAAGCGTTTGGCGCCTTGTGGACAGGAGAGGGGGGCACGTTTGCTTGTAGAATAAGGTGACTCTTCGATTCACGAGAATCTATAATGACGGCTAATCTTATGATTGTTATTTATGTGCAGACACCCTAGCATCGTAGGACGTGCCGCATTTAATAAGACTTGAGGGATGTCTTGTCGTGGGAAAATTATAGATAGGCCCCCCATCCAGTCCGTTGTTTATCAAATGGTTAGTCTCATCGGACGGTTGGTGAATCTGGGGCATCACACTGGAAACCCTATTTAAAGGGGTTTTCATTCTTCGTTATTCTTCTTTTACACTGTCTCTTCTGCTCCTTTACTTTCTCAATCTTCTTCGTCTTGGTCTGGTTTCGTTCTTCTTTACGCAAGTACTTCCCTAATGTAAGAACCTGCACCGTTAATTAAGGAATTTAATTAATAAATTATTAGAAGATAGGAAATGATTCCATAATTGACCCTAATAACTGTTATGAAGCTTTAATAATTATAGTAAGTGATTAAGAATGCTGAAAGTCGCTTTTCGGAAGAAAAGTGCAGATACCGGTTCTGCTAGTCGGTATAAATGCGTACCGAAAAAGTATCCCGGAAAATTATAATAAGTGCATGATAATTACTAGAATAATATATAGGACTTGTAAAATGAGTTTCAAGTCCAAATAATGAGAACTGGTGCTAGAAACCGGTACTGGCTTTGAAAAGCGCGTACCAGAAAGGTGTTCTGAAAATTATAAGAAAAATATGATATTTCTTGTAAAATTGAGTAGGTTAAGAATCCAAAGTTTGGGATTAAAATGCTAAGCGTAGCAATTAAAGTTAATAATGTGTGTTAATTGGGTAAGTGACTATAAATACCCTTATTAAGGGCACATTGCCCTAGAAAACTGACTCATGCGTGAGTGTTAGGAGGCTGGTCAGCTGCTGGTTGCTTGCCTCTGGTTTCTCCTCCATTTGTGAGCCGAGTTGCCACCTTTTCTCCATTTCTTCTCCTCTTTGAGTGAGTAAACACTTAGGTGAGTGCCTTGAGAGGTTGAGGTCCCATCTTCTGAGTTGTGGGAACTGTCTTGAGTCAAGGTTTGGGGCTGAGTTCTTGCTTTGGTGTAGTTGGGGCTTTGTGTTGGTTGTAGGAGCTTCAAGGAGTGAACTTTTGTGTGAAAGGATCACTCTTGATCACCATTTTCGTGTGCCTTGAAGGTCAACCTGTAGATGCAGATTTGAGAGCTCCAAGAGCCTTTCTTCCTCTGTTTTGAGCTTTGGTGAGTTGTACCAACCTTGATCATGTGTTTTGTTGAATAAAAGGGTGTCTTTGCATGTTTAAAGAGTTAAACAAGTAACCAACAGTGGTATGACCCTTAAACAGTATAAAGATGCATGCTTTAACGTTTGAAAGTGTTAAAAATGGAACCTTGGAAGGATATCTTCACGAAATGCAGTTTCTGTATTCTGTCGTGAAATATCCGGATATGTGCCCGAGAAATATCCGGATATGTGATATCCGGATATGGGATTTGGATATCCGGATATGGGAATCTGAATATCCGGATATTGAATATCCGGATATGGTCAGTGAGATATCCGGATATTGCATATCCGGATATGTCCCGTGGAATATCCGGATATTCTGGGATTTCGTAGAACAGTAGATGTGCTATGTGTACAGTAGGCTATTGGGGGTTTGTGGACCCTAGATTGATGAAGTTGAACTTATGTAATTAAGGAACTAAGTCAGAATCAAGGGATTAAGGGCTTATGGCTTGGTATGGAGCCTTAAGACGTAAAACGTAAAAGAAAGGCGTTGTCTTTAAGTTATATGCTTGTGGTGCATTATTATTGATATAGCATTGGTCCATAACAGATTGAGAATCTGCTGTGTTTGGACGTCGAGCTGTGGACTCTTGGCATTGGGTGTTAGCTTGCAAGGTAAGCTTTTGTGTCCTCGGTTTAGCCATGTTATGGTTCCACTATGTCCCATGGGTGTGTGGTTATACGCATGCTGTGTTACATGCTTTGAATATTTGAAATGCTGTTGAGCTTTATGTGTAATGGCTTTTAATATGCATGTGTTGTTTCATCTTGACGGTAAGCCTGAGTATGTGGCGTCATACGATATGGTGATCCGGGGTGAATGCAAGTGGCGTCTTGCACTATGTGTGGGTATTTGGCGTATATAAATCCTGCATTTCTCTGGCCAGTAGAATACAATTGACACACATGACATGATTATCTGCTGCATTGCACTGTTTTAGAAATGATATTGACGAACTGCTTTTAAACTTATATTGCACATGTAAGTGAGCTTGGGGTGGAAGATCCTTGAGAACCCCTTGTCTTACTGAGATTTCTTGTTTAGAGATTTCACCCTACGTTTGGGGAATGCTTATTTCAGGTTCAGGTAGTATGGTGACTGATGCCTCTGGCGGTACGAGGCCAGAGCTTAGCTGATTATGATATTATGTTGTATGGCTGCCATGACTGGATTTGGATGCTGTTTATGTTTTCCGCTATTTATGATTATGTGGTTGTTGAGACTGATGTTGGGCTTGTTGCCTTATTTGTGTGAGCATGAGGATTGTCCATGACACTTTATGTTAGTACCTTTAGATTGGAGTTGTATAACCTGCTAGTTGGTCCGGCCTACTTGTGGTAGTCCCGTGATTTCTAGAGACACACTTATATTATCTATGTTATAAGGTATTTCAGTTAGCTGTTTTATTGCAATTATATACAGGCGATGTTTTATTATTTGATTAATAAGCAAGTTGGTAATGTTAATGACATCATAATTGAAAAGAAAAAGATATTCCGCAATTTAATTAAGCGCTGCTTAATACGATAGTATGATAACATTACCAGATATATACAGGGTGTTACATTTATGCTATCAGACCAATGGTTCGAGGGAAAAGCCTGTATGTATTGAAATAGTTAGGATTTTGGTTGTGTCTGTCTTGTGTGTTTACTCCGTCGAATTTTATTATGATAATGCATATGTAATCCCATTGTGTGGGTCTGATCAACTCATAATTAGTGTAACTTATGCAGAGTCATGGTAAGGTACGGGAGAACACGAGAGACTTCTGAGGATCAACTCGATCCTATCCTGACTGCATTGGCTGAGATGCAGGCGGCTAGGTTAGCTGATCAGGAGGCCACTAGATTGGCCAACGCGACAATGATTGATGCTGTTCGCGAGGCGAACCGGATAGCCGCAGAAGAGGTTCGTGAAGCGAACCGGAGGACCACTAAGGATGTCCTCGAGGCGAACAGGATGGCGAACATGACGATGATGAGAGTCATGTTGGAGGAGATGAGGGTTGGTCCTGCTGTAGGCCAGGCACCGCCGCCGCCGCCTCCACCTAGTGTTCAGGATGAGAGCCTGAGTCACATTGGCAGTGCTGCTCATGTCGCTGAAACGAGGGAGACTCTTGTAGAGCCTGCTGAGGATCGTGATGTGATAGATCGCCGGCTGAATGCTTTCAGGAAGCATAAGCCACCTGTGTTTGAAGGGTCTTTGGATCCTATTGTTGCAGCGAGATGGCTGGAGTCGCTGGACGAGATATTTTGGGTCATGCAGTGTACAGATCCGCAGAAGCTGATGTTCTCAACTTACATGCTGGAGGGCGATGCCCATGAGTGGTGGACGAACACCTCTCGTGCTTATGAGATGCAGGGTCGTGTCATGACGTGGCCATTCTTTGAGGAGTGCTTTTTGGGCAGATACTTTCCCTACGATGCGCAGGAGAGGAAGCAGGGGGAATTTGATAGATTGGTTCAGGGCTCGATGTCTGTTGACGAGTACCTGGCCAAGTTCAATGAGCTGGTGAAGTTTGCGCACTTCCGGATGGTTCTTCCTACCCCGATGATTTGGCTGTTAAGTTCCGTAGAGGACTTAGTGAGGTGATTGCTGAGCATATTGCTGGAGCTGCTTCGAGGGACTTTGGTACACTGGTTCAGCAGTGTAAGGACATTGAGGATGTCTGCATAGCGAGTAAGGCCAAGAGGGCCAAGGTCGACGAGACCAAGGGGACTGTTAGTTCCACTCCTGTTTCTACTTCTTGGAAGGACAGGAAGTTTGCTGGGAAGGGCAAGGGTAAACAGTTGGCGACTAGGCAGGCGCCTGGTCAGTTCAAGAGGACTGCTTCACAGCAGGGGAGTTTTGCTAGGCCTCCTTCCACTCCGAGATGTGCGAGGTGCGGAAAGGAGAATGTTGGTCGTTGTGCTTCAGGTCAGTTGATCTGTTTCCAGTGTGGCAAGGAGGGCCACTTCTCTAGAGATTGTTCGTCGTCGACGGCGAGAGCTGCAGCTATTCAGGCAGTTCCTTTGCAGATGGTTCCGATGGCTTCTACTTCGGCACCTGCAGTGCCACCTTCTGTTGGGCGTGTGTACACCTTGGATAGGCAGCAGTCGGACCGCGCTCCGAACCTTGTTAGAGGTATTGTGTCTATTGGTGGTATTGCTGTTGATGCATTGTTTGACTCCGGGGCTACGCATTCGTTTGTTGCTACCCCGATTGCTTTGGGGCTTGAGTTGCCCATGTCAGTGCTTTCTCCACCGTTGCGGGTGACTACCGCCACCGGAGAAATATGTGATTCTACCACTGTACATCGCGATGTAGCGTTTCAGTGGGATAGCCATGAGTTCTCGGTGGATCTGATAGGATTGCCGATGGCCAACTTGGAGATTATTCTGGGCATGGATTGATTGTCTAGAAACTGTGCACTGATTGATTGCTGTGCAAAGCGCGTGGTGATGTCTCCGTGTGATTCCACAGCTAGTTCCTCGCCATACATTTCATTGCTGCAGGCCAGGAGAGCTTTGTGAGCAGGGGCATTGGGATATGTCATGTTGGGTGGTTTGGTGAGTGGGACACAGGAGGATATCACTGGCATTCCTGCGGTGGGGGAGTTCCTGGAGGTGTTTCCTGAGGAGATCTCTGAGTTTCCACCACAGCGGGAGATAGAGTTCTCCATTGACTTGTTGCCTGGTGTGGGACTGATTTCTTTAGCTCCATATCGGATGTCGCCACCGGAGTTGGCTGAGCTTAAGAAGCATATTGAGGATCTTTCAGCGAAAGATTTCATCCGGCCGAGTGTGTCTCCTTGGGGAGCACCGGTCATCTTTGTGAAGAAGAAGGATGGGACAATGCGATTGTGCACCGACTACAGGCAGTTGAACAAGGTGACGATCAAGAACAAGTATCCCCTTCCTCGGATTGATGATCTGTTGGATCAGCTCAGGGGCGCTTGTGTGTATTCCAAGATTGATCTCCGGTCCGGATACCATCAGATTCGGGTAAGCCGGAGGATGTCCCTAAGACCGTGTTTCGTTCGAGATACGGTCACTTTGAGTATTTGGTGATCCCGTTCGGACTCACCAATGCGCCGGCAGTGTTCATGGATTACATGAACAGGATTTTCCAGTCGTATTTGGATCAGTTTGTGATCGTCTTCATTGATGACATTCTGATTTACTCCAAGACTGAGGAGGAGCATGCGGAGCATCTGAGGATTGTTCTGCAAGTGTTGAAGGAGAAAAAGCTTTATGCTAAGTCTTCTAAGTGTGAGTTTTGGCTCAAATCAGTCAAGTTTCTGGGGCATGTGATTTCAGCAGATGGAGTTGCAGTGGATCCCAACAAGATTGAGGCCGTACTGGATTGGGAGAGGCCCAAGACAGTTACGGAAGTGAGGAGCTTCTTAGGTTTGGCAGGTTACTATCGGAGGTTCATCAAGGGTTTCTCCACGATGGTTCTCCCTTTGACTCGCCTTACCCGAAAGGAGACTCCATTTGTATGGACTCACGAGTGTGAGGCGTGCTTTCAGGAGTTGAAGGAGAGATTGATTACTTCACCTGTGTTGGTCCTTCCTGATCCTGAGGAGCCGTTTGAGCTTTACTGTGATGCTTCTGGAAAGGGGCTGGGTTGTGTGTTGATGCAGTCTGGTAGAGCTGTTGCTTTTGCTTCAAGGCAGTTGAAGCCTCATGAGGAGAACTACCTGACTCATGATTTGGAGTTGGTTGCGATTGTGTTTGCTTTCAAGATTTGGAGGCATTACCTGTTTGGCATGCAGTTTGTGGTGTTCAGTGATCACAAGAGCTTGAAGTATCTGTTTGATCAGAAAGAGCTGAACATGAGGCAGAGGAGATGGATGGAGTTTCTGAAAGACTACGACTTTGAGTTGAAGTACCATCCTGGCAAGGCTAATGTAGTAGCTGATGCTTTGAGTCGAAAATCCGTAACTCTATCCAGTTTGACGATGGGTGACTTCGACCTCATAGAGAAGTTTCGATATCTGAAGGTGACCACCTTGTTTGGGGGTTCACTTCTCGAGATGGAGACTGTGAGAGTCAGGAATGAGCTTATGGAGAAGATCCAAGAGGCGCAAGTGCAGAGAGAGTGTCTCGACTACGTGAAGAACCAAGACGGTGTGTCTTGGAATGAGGATGGACTTTTGGTTTTTCAGAAGCGTATTGTGATTCCTCGAGGTCCCTTGACCGAAGAAGTTATGGGGAGGCCCATAAGGGACAGTTTACTGTTCATCCTGCTGCTACGAAGATGTACCAAGACCAGAAGAGAAATTTCTGGTGGCCAGGAATGAAGAAGGACATAGTTGTGTATGTGTCCAAGTGTTTGATCTGCCAGAAGGTGAAGATTGAACACCAGAAGCCGTCTGGTAAGCTTCAACCTCTTGAGATTCCGGAATGGAAATGGGAGAGCATTTCCATGGACTTCGTTGTGGGTTTGCCGAAGACTCAGGTTAGCTGTGACTCGATATTGGTCATTGTGGACAGATTGACAAAGTCTGCCCATTTTCTTCCAGTGAAGGTGAGCTTCACTACAGAGCAGTTGGCCAAGCTTTATGTTCGCGAGATCGTGAGGATTCACGGGGTGCCCGAGAGTATCATTAGTGATAGGGACTCGAAGTTCACATCTCGGTTGTGGGAGGCGCTGCAGGGAGCTTTTGGTACGCAGTTGAGACTGAGTACAACCTATCACCCTCAGACTGATGGACAGACTGAGCGGACTATCCAGACCTTGGAGGACATGTTGCGGGCATGCACGTTGGAGCTTTCATTGGTGGAGTTTTCGTATAACAACAATTTCCATACTATCCTGGGCATGGCACCCTATGAGGCGCTCTACGGTAGGAGGTGTCATACACCTACCTGCTGGTCTGAGGTTGGGGATCGTGAGTTGTTTGGCTTGGACTTTGTCCAAGATACCACCCTGCAGATCCAGATGATCAGGGAAAAGCTGAAGCAGGCGCAGAATCGCTAGAAGAGTTACTACGATGTCAAGCATCGTCCACTGGAGTTCAGTGAAAGTGAGCACGTGTTTGTGAGACTTTCACCTGTCACCGGTGTTGGACTGGCACTCGAAGTGAGGAAGCTGAGCCCGCGGTTTATTGGGCCATACCAGATTCTTGGTAGAGTAGGACATGTTGCCTACCGGCTTGCCTTGCCTCCGAACTTGGCTAACACCCACGACGTGTTTCACGTGTCTCAGCTTCGGAAGTACATAGCAGATCCGTCGCACGTGGTGCAACCTGATGATGTGGAGGTTCGGGAGAACCTAAAGACTCCCGTCGGACCACTAAAGATTCTCGATCGTGGCGAGAAGCAGCTGAGGAGCAAGATCTTCTGATGGTCAAAGTGCAGTGGACCGGAAGAACTCCTGAGGAGTGTACTTGGGAGCGTGAGGATGAGCTTCTCCGGCAGTACCCCGAGTTTCGACCAGATATGCTTCTGATTTTGAGGTCAAAATCCTAAAAAGGTAGGGTGAATGTAAGAACCCGCACCGTTGATTAAGGAATTTAATTAATAAATTATGAGAAGATAGGAAATGATTCAATAATTCACTCTAATAATTATTATGAGGCTTTAATAATTATAGTAAGTGATTAAGAATGCTGAAAGTCGCTTTTCGGAAGAAAAGTGCAGATACCGGTTCTGCTAGTCAGTATAAATGCGTACCGAAAGAGTATCCCGGAAAATTATAATAAGTGCATGATAATTACTAGAATAATATGTAGGACTTGTAAAACGAGTTTCCAGTCCAAATAATGAGAACTGGTGCTAGAAACCGGTACTGGCTTTGAAAAGCGCGTACCGGAAAGGTGCTCTGAAAATTATAAGAAAAATATGATAATTCTTGTAAAATTGAGTAGGTTAAGAATCCAAAGTTTGGGATTAAAATGCTAAGTGTCGCAATTAAAGTTAATATTGTGTGTTAATTGGGTAAGTGACTATAAATACCCTTATTAAGGGCACATTGCCCTAGAAAACTGACTCATGCGTGAGTGTTAGGAGGCTGGTCAGCTGCTGGTTGCTTGCCTATGGTTTCTCCTGCATTTGTGAGCCAAGTTGCCACCTTTGCTCCATTTCTTCTCCTCTTTGAGTGAGTAAACACTTAGGTGAGTGCCTTGAGAGGTTGAGGTCCCATCTTCTGAGTTGTGGGAACTGTCTTGAGTCAACGTTTGGGGTTGAGTTCTTGCTTTGGTGTAGTTGGGGTTTTGTGTTGGTTGTAGGAGCTTCAAGGAGTGAACTTTTGTGTGAAAGGATTACTCTTGATCACCATTTTCGTGTGCCTTGAAGGTCAGACCTGTAGAGGCAGATTTGAGAGCTCCAAGAGCCTTTCTTCCTCTGTTTTGAGCTTTGGTGAGTTGTACCAACCTTGATCATGTGTTTTGTTGAATAAAAGAGGTGTCTTTGCATGTTTAAAGAGTTAAACAAGTAACCAACAGTGGTATGACCCTTAAACAGTATAAAGATGCATGCTTTAACGTTTGAAAGTGTTAAAAATGGAACCTTGGAAGGATATCTTCACGAAATGTAGTTTCTGCATTCTGTCGTGAAATATCCGGATATGTTCCCGAGAAATATCCGGATATGTGATATCTGGATATGGGATTTGGATATCCGGATATTGGATATCCGGATATGGGAATCTGAATATCCGGATATTGAATATCCGGATATGGTCAGTGAGATATCCAGATATTGCATATCCGGATATGCCCCGTGGAATATCCGGATATTCTGGGATTTCGTAGAACAGTAGTTGTGTTGTGTGTACAGTAGGCTATTGGGGGTTTGTGGACCCTAGATTGATGAAGTTGAACTTCTGTAATTTAGGAACTAAGTCAGAATCAAGGGATTAAGGGCTTATGGCTTGGTATAGAGCCTTAAGACGTAAAACGTAAAGGAAAGGCGTTGTCTTTAAGTTATATGCTTGTGGTGCATTATTATTGATATAGTATTGGTCCATAACAGATTGTGAATCTGCGTGTTTGGACGTTGAGCTGTGGACTCTTGGCTTTGGGTGTTAGCTTGCAAGGTAAGCTTTCGTGTCCTCAGTTTAGCCATGTTGTGGTTCCACCATGTCCCTTGGGGGTGTGGTTATACGCATGCTGTGTTACATGCTTTGAATATTTGAAATGCTGTTGAGCTTTATGTGTAATGGCTTTTAATATGCATGTGTTGTTTCATCTTGACGGTAAGCCTGAGTATGTGGCGTCATACGATATGGTGATCCGGGGTGAATGCAAGTGGCGTCTTGCACTATGTGTGGGTATTTGGCGTATATAAATCCTGCATTTCTCTGACCAATAGAATAGAATTGACACACATGATATGATTATCTGCTGCATTGCACTGTTTTAGAAATGATATTGATGAACTGCTTTTAAACTTATATTGCACATGTAAGTGAGCTTGGGGTGGAAGATCCTTAAGGACCCCATGTCTTACTGAGATTTCTTGTTTAGAGATCTCACCCCACGTTTGGGGAATGCTTATTTCAGGTTCAGGTAGTATGGTGACTGATGCCTCTGGCGGCAGGAGGCCAGAGCTTAGCTGATTATGATATTATGTTGTATGGCTGCCATGACTGGATTTGGATGATGTTTATGTTTTCCGCTATTTATGATTATGTGGTTGTTGAGACTGATGTTGGGCTTGTTGCCTTATTTGAGTGAGCATGGGGATTGTCCATGACACTTTATGTTAGTACCTTTAGATTGGAGTTGTATAACCTGCTAGTTGGTCCGGCCTACTTGTGGTAGTCCCGTGATTTCTAGAGACACACTTATATTATCTATGTTATGAGGTATTTCAGTTAGCTATTTTATTGCAATTACATACAGGCGATGTTTTATTATTTGATTAATAAGCAAGTTGGTAATGATAATGACATCATAATTGAAAAGAAAAAGATATTCCGCAATTTAATTAAGCGCTGCTTAATACGATAGTATGATAACATTACCGGATATATACGGGGTGTTATACCTAACTTCCTTGTTCTTCTTTTTCAACTTCTCTACTCTTGTTAATCTTTGATGACTGGAAAGTGAACCCTGGTGTTTTTGAGTGGTCGTGATTTACTTTGTCCTACTCCGCTTCATCTTCATCACTCCGCAGGTATAGTGTTTGTAGCTTCTCCATTTGCTTGTGGTATTTTGTAACTTCTTCATTCACTCCTTGTATTTCTTTGGTTTATGGACTTTTCTTTTTTCATGATGGTTAAACTGAGTGAGTTGACGGGGGGAAACTTTGTGTGAGTTGGAGGTGACTATCAAGGAGGAAGAATTTGATGATGCCTTTGACTTGTTTGATGGTCGTGGTGTGGGAGAGGTGATGCGAGCTTTTCCTAGGGTTAAGTCTCAACCCCATGGTAGGGTCCCTAAGCTTCTGGGTTTTAGCGAGGAGGAGATTCAAAACCTTCTGCTAGAAAAGGCTTTGGGTCCTGTGGTTCCATATTCTGGGGAGGCTGTAGGATCTAATCTTCGTGGCGATCATAGGGGAGGTCGTAAGACTACTCTTGGTGGGAGGTGTTTTAGCCCTATTGGGCGCTCGTTTAGTGGTTCTAGATCTGGTTCATGTCACCGATCTTCCCGGTGATCTGTCTTTGGTCTAGGGCGCATCATTCGTCCCTTATCTATTATAAATCGGGACCTTGGAAATCGCCCTTTGGAGTTATCTTGCCAACCTCGCCCTTTACAAATAATATATCCAACGCCAAACCCGTTAGTTGCCTTAAGCAAGCTGGCGGGTATATCCCCCCAACCCCTAAATCTTTCCACCGTCGTAAATATGATGAGTCCACTAATAATCGGCGGGGTATATATCATCCAGAAGACTCCCGACTCATACGTTATGGCGTATGGGATGCTATTGCTGAGGATTTGGGGTTACATAAGGTGTCGCCCCCTTGGTTTCCATCCTCATTCACGTACTTAGACTATTACATCTCCTCTTCTTCGGAGGCGTCAAATTCCTCAGGTATGCACGTTAGTGTTTAATTATTCTTGTTTTTTGTAGTTTGGCGGGGTGTTGTTAGCGGTATGGATTAGGTTCTAGGAGAAGTTAGGGGAAGTGTAGTTAATCTCTGGAAGTAGTGGCGTCAATTTCTTAATGTCAGTTTAAATATTTGGCGTCTGATCTTATCTTTGTTCCTTCTCCCATGTTACATTGGTGGGATTCCTTGACTACGTATGGTGGGTGATCATCTTCCCGATAATTTGGCGGCTACGAGTTGGGTGGATGATGATGTTGCATCCACGTCGTCTTGCTACTTAGATCTGTCAATCTTAGACACAGCTTACGAACTTGAGGGTAATTTTGACCTTACCGAGGGCGGTTCCAAGGATGATGAGTGGCAACTGCGGATAGTTGAAGAGTCTGAGCGAGTTTGCGACCAGCCTCGCAGTAAAGGGGTAGCTGGCTGGCAGTTTTTATGTATAAGAACCACTTCACCGACCAAAAAGGCAGGTTTTCTTTTTCTGAGTTTGAGATGGATGTGATTCGTGACTTGCAGGTTGCGCCGTCTCAACTGCACCCTAATGCTTGGGCCTTTGTCTGGGTATTCGAGATTATTTACCAGTACTTCAGGTGGGTCTGTACCGTGAAACTATTCTTCTATTGCTTCAAGTGTCTCCGACGGGCAAGAAACTGGGTTGGGTTTCCCTCAAGGCGGGAGGAAAAATAGGGACTATAATTACCACTTATGCTGACTCCTATAAGAATTGGCGGGAGACTTTGTTTTGGTGAGGCCTGTTCTTAAAGAGGGGGAGAGTCCTTTCTTTGTTGATCCTGAAAGCAGGGAGAGCCGAATCAAGTTATATTGGACAAAATGGCATTATGAGGTCCCTTCCAGTTATTATTCTTTCAACTACGATGCTCTGTCCCATGAGGATAAATGTGTGGTCGAGTGGTTTAACTCTCTTAAGAAACCTTTGGGGCGATGGCCGACCAAGAAGGTGTTCGGTTACGGAGGTGTGGCGGTCGTTTGGGACGTTTATACCAAGCTTTTTCCTTGTTTTAACTCATACACTGACTTATCTTTTTCTTTGTAGTTGACAGTTTGTCGATGGATGCGCTGAAGGTTGCGCGTGAGGCTGCTTCTCGTATTAGCAGGGTTCCGTATCTTGCTCCCATGTCAGTGAGGAAGGATAAGAAGAGCAACAAAGGAAAAGAGAAGGCTCCTCTTCAGCAAAAAATAAAGATCCGGTCGGCCGCCGATATTCCTCCTGGGGAGATGGCGAAGAGAGCCAAAGGGCACATTATCAAAGACGTACATGACAAGGATGGTAGCTCGCCTGTGGAGGAATCCTTTTCGCGGCCTGTGATATCTGACAACACTCATTCTGGGCAGAAGCGGTCTGCGAACGAAGTTGTGCCCTCGCCAAAGAAGGTTAAGTTGGCGAGAACTGAGCCAAACTTGTCTGGGAAAGCGACGTGAAGCAATTGTCTTGTGTTGGATAATCTGGATGCAGGTCTTGTTGGTGAGGGTGGCATGATAGACCTTGGCGTAGGGAAGGACATAGTTGGTGTAAAGGAATCTTCTTCGTCTGCATTAGTCTCTCTAGACAGAGCTTTAAAGTTGACTGAGAGGGATCTGGGTTCGAGCTTCCCCAAACCGGTATTGAATGTGGAGGTGCCTGGGAGAATTGATTATCAGGCGATCATTGAGTGCATGCAGGTACTTATTACTGGCAGCTCTTGCTGGTGGTCGTCGTTGTAGCGAGCAAGATGAGCGTATTGTTCGGCTGGGGCACAAAGTTGAAGAACTAACTGTCGAGGTTGGTCGGCTTGGCAAGGAGGTCAATGACTTGAAAGTTGCTCACAAATCTTTGCATAAGAGCAATGAAGCGCTGAAGAAAGATAGAGAAGAGGTCAAACGCCTATCTCAAGTGAATGGCAACCTGTCGAAAACACTAGATGAGCTGACTCTGTCGAGGAATGAACTTCAACTTGCTAAGGAAGGGTTTGCCGCCAAACTTTCAACGGCTCAAGAGGCTCTGAAGGTTACTTTGTCTAGTCATGAAGATCTGGAACGGTCTACTAAGCGGGTGAAAGAATTAGAGATCGCCTTAGACCAACCCCAGTCGGCATTGGCCAAGATTTTCTACGATTCATTTAACAACGCACTTCACCAAGTTCTGTTTTGCTATCCAGAGGTAGACATTATCAGTCTTGACCCTGAGTATGAGGTGGAAAATGACCAGCTGATTCATTATCTCTTCGATGGGGAGGTGAGGGTTGTAGAAGAGATTCCAGAGTCTAGCGATGAAAGTAGCGATGCAAGGTGGAAACAGCTTCAGAAGGCGGGCCCGAGGGTTACTGCCGAGGTAAATCAAATTCCCAGCGGTGGTACTGACCAGAGTCTAGCTGGTATGCTTTCTGTAGCGGGAAATGTGGTTGCTAAAGAGGTGAGGGGGGCTCCTGGTGATGTTGTTGATCAAGGTATAACTGCTCTTGGTGATGTTGCTGATCAAGGTCTAACTGAGCAAGCCTTTTCAGCGGAAGAGGTGGAGAATCTTGCAGGAGGTGGAAACGTTTAACTGAGCAAGCCTTTATCTTCTACTTTTCCTGTATTTATCATGGCTGGTATGTCGACCTTTTGCTTTGTATTCAAACTTATTTGCAATAGAAAGTTGATTTTTGTAGAATGGTCTGTGATTTGCCATGCTTGGAAATAAGTATAAGAAGTGGAATCGATTATACTTGCATGATGCGTTCTGATATTTCGAACCTTTTTTGAAGGTGAAAACCTTCCCAAGTGTAATGTTTGTCGGGGATGAGAACCATCCCGGAATTTGGATGTTAACTGGGGAGAAAACCTTCCCAAGTGTAACGTTTGGCGGGGGTGAGAACCATCCCGGAATTACCAAAAAATTAAAGATATAAAAGGATGATCCGTTTGAGGTGGGAATGGTGACATAAATGTTTATTGACCACTTTAGATAAGTACCTATTGTCTACCTCATTAAAAACTTTCCAAGAAAAACCCATTAGGATAAAAGCTTGGTAAAGAAAAAAGATAGTACAATTATTGATTACATTTGTCACCTATCTTAAGCTTGCGTCCTTAGCTGTAGTATCTTTTAAGTTTGTCTGCGTTCCACACCCTGGGGATTGCTTTTTCGTCCAGGGTTTCTAGGGCGGAGGCCCTTCCTCCTAGCCTTTGGCTATTCGGTAGGGTCCTTCCCAATTTGGGGCGAGCTTTCCTTCACGAACATTTTTGTTTCCAGTATCTGCGTGCCTGAGTACGAGGTCCCTTTCTTCAAACTTCCTCGGGATGACTTTCTTGTTGTAACAGGCGGCTGACCTTTCCTTGGAAGAGCATTCTACTTGTGTGGCTTGTTCCAAAAGTTCGCTCAAGAGGTTAAGTGCTTCCTTAAGATTCTGGCTATTTGTTACTTCGGTTACATGTTCCTTTTCCAGGAGGGTTCGACGACTTCAACTAGGATAATGGCTTCTGCTCCATAAGATAACCTGAAGGGTGTCTCTCTAGTGCTAGATTGGGCACTGGTCTTGTAACCCTAAAGAACATTGTCTAAGTTTTGAACCCATGCTCCTTTATGTGCTTCCAGTCTCTTCTTGATTCCTCGAGACAACATTTAGTTAGCTGACTCCACTAGCCCATTAGATTGGGGGTGTTCTACTGCGGCGAAATGGTGCTTGATCTGAAGATTTTTCAGTAGCTCTCTAAATCTGGCATCTATGAACTAAGTGCCGTTATCAATTATAACTTCTTTGGGAATGCCAAAACGATACACAACGTTTCTCCAAAAGAATTTCCTCACTTTTTGTGAAGTTATGGTGGCGACTGGTTTTGCTTCTACTCACTTGGTGAAGTAGTCAATGGCGATAATCAACCACTGAACTCGACCGGCTGCCTTGGGGAACGGTCCCAAAAGGTTCATTCCCCATTTGTAGAACAGCCAAGGGGATGTTATTGATGTTAACTCTTCTGGTGGAGCCTGGTGTACGTCGACGTATCTTTGGCACTTCTCACACTTCTTGACGTGGTTGTGGGCGTCTTGTTCCATGGTAGGCCAGTAAAACCCAGCTCTGAGAGCTTTCCTTGCTAGAGAGCGTCCTCTCATGCGGTGACCGTTCAAGTTTTCATGGAATTTTTCAAGAACGTATCCCACATCGTTAGGGTTCAGGCACTTCAGGAGTGAGGTTGACAATCCTCTTTTGTATAAGCGGCCTTGTACAATGCAAAAGTGTGCGCTTCTTCGGACAAATTTATTTGCTTCATTCTGATCAGAGGGGAGGACTCCTTCAAAGAGGTAGTTAATGATGGGTGTGCTCCATGTTTCATGGGCGGTCTCAATTAGCACGTCTGAGATACACATGACAATACATAGGACGGGCAAGTTCTTTTGTTACATGGGATCTTAATGCTTGCAAGTTTGGCGAGGATGTCTGCTCGAGTGTTTTCTATCCGCCTAATGTGTTCTACTTCAATCACCTCAAAGGTTTGCATTATTTCCTTAACCTTGTTTAGGTATTTGATCATCGAAGGCCCTTTGGCTTGGTATTCACCATAAATTTGGGAGGTCACTAGCTGAGAATCACTGAAAACTTTGAGGCGTTGGGCTCCTAACTCTTTGGCTTGAAGTAGGCCAGCTATGATGGCTTTGTACTCAGCTTGGTGGTTGGTGGTGTTGAAATTAAATGAAAAGGAGTGCTCAACTGCTACCCCATATGGATTTTCAATTATGATGTCAGCGCCGCAAACCTTGGCGTTCTAGGAGCCATCTACATAAAGTTTCCATAAAGCTGGCGGTTGTGCCATGGTGGCTGGATCTGTCAGTTGGGCGGCATGTGTCATTTCTGTGATGAAATCTGTAAGAGCTTGGGCTATGATGGCGGTCCTTGGTTCACAGGTGAGTTGATATTCTGATAGTTTGATCGCCCAGGAAATCATTCATCCGGCGAGGTCTGGCTTATGCAGTATCTGGCGGATGGGTTGGTTGGTTCGGACCATGATGGGGTGGCACTGGAAGTATGGCCTTAATCTTCGGGCTGCAAAGATTAGTGTGAGGGCCACCTTTCTCACCTGCTGGTACCGTATTTCAGCACCTTGCAATATTTTGATGACAAAGTATACTAGCCTCTGTCCATCTTCTTTGGATTCTCTGATAAGAGTAGCGCTTATAGCTTCTGTGCTGATTGCAAGGTATAGGTATAGAGTTTCCCCATTTTCTGGTTTAGTGAGGACCGAGGGGCCAGACAGTATAATTTTGAATTTTTGAAAAGCTCTTTCACATTCATCAGTCCACTAGAAGTTGACTCATTTCCTTAACAAGCTAAAAAAGGGAAGGGACTTATGTACCGAGTCTTCTAGGAAATGGGTGAGGGCTACAATTAACCCAGTTAGTTGTTGCACCTCTTTGACTGTTTGGAGACTCTTCATCTCTAAGACGGCCTTGCACTTATCAGGGTTGACCTTAATACCTCTCTCGATTAACATGAAACCAAGGAATTTCCCGACTGGTACCCCGAACTCGCATTTGCTGGGGTTTAGTCTCATGTTATATTCCCTCAACCGATTGAACACACTTTGAAGATGTTGGAGGTGGTTCTCAGGCGACCGGGACTTGGCTATCATGTCATCAATGTAGACTTCAATCACGTTGCCAATTAGGTCTTTAAAAACTTTGTTCATCATTCTTTGACAAGTGACCCGACATTTTTTAGACCAAAAGGCATCATGGTGTAACAGTAATTTGCGTTTTGTGTGATGAATATCGTTTTGTCTTCATCTTCTTTGAATAACGGGATTTGGTTGTAGCCGAAATATGCGTTCATAAAAGACAACATTTTGAACTCAGAGGCATTATCCACTAGCTAGTCAATGCTTGGGAACGAGTAGGCATCTTTGGGGCATACCTTGTTTAGGTCTGTATAGTCTACACACATCCTCCAGGCCCCACTGGGTTTCTTTACCAGGACCGTGTTAGCTAGTCAAGTTATGTAGTTGATTTCTCTAATAAACTCAACGTCATGGAGCCTCTTAACCTTCGCGTCGATGATCTTCGCCTTGGGATCAACAGATAGCCTGTGACAGTAGACTTTCGGGTCAATACCTGGCATGTCCGATGGTTTCCAGCCGAAGAGGTCTCTGTTATCTCTCAGTAGTTTGATCAACCTATTCTTCAGCTCTGGGATAATGGTTGCCCCAATTGTTGTTGTTTGCTCCTCAGTATCGCCCAAAATGACGTGCTCCAATGCTCCATCAGGGGTGGGTCTTGAATGTTCGACCCCTTGGAACATCATGTATGTAATCTAATTGTGGAAGGATTTGGGAATATAAGCTATAACATGGTATTTGATATTCAAGTAAGAAATGAATGCATATGATGTACATTGAATTAAAATGATTAAGTTTATGTATGAGGTAATATATAATGGTTGATGCCATGGATAATCAATTCATAGAAGAAATAATATATGAAGCTATCAAATGGTGAAATGGTTAGAATATTGTGTAATGGAGGATGATTATGCATGAATTTAAGTTGTATGACCTCTAGGTAGTGTCTTCCACACTTGGAGGAGTTTTGGGGACCAATTTGTAGCAAGAAAGCTGTCATTTTTGGTCTTCCGGCTTGCTCACTAAACGAGCATTCCAGCTAGAAAATATGAGATCTTCCATCTCCTCGTTGAGTTACTCGCTTGAGCGAGTTGTAGGCTTGCTTGCGGAAGCAAGCAATTCAACGAGTGTAGGTTTGGCAGCACATTCTCACAGCGAATCAAATGAGCATATCTTGAGGTAGAGAGCTCCGATTTAAGTGAGGTTTGAAATCATATGTAGCTAATTGAATGGACTTTAACCCTAAAAGAGAAAGCTAATAATCTATGATAAAATGAATAATTTGATTAAGAGATTAGAAATGGATTAGAATGAAAAGGGTTTATTTTAATATTATTTTAAAAAGAAAAGTTTATTCGCATTTTCGCTGTAATAATTGAATAAGCTAACTAAGCTTAATGCCATAATTGATGTTAACACACCGGGTGCACACGAGGTGTTACATACCTTTTACGATTTTTCTATTCAAATTTATTCTAAACATCGTTAAAAACTTAATTAATCTATCTATTTTACCTTTCTTAAAGAAGAAAATGAACTAATGATAAAAAAAAATATGGCCAAATATGTTAGAAGCTTACAATACTTACAGAAAAACTTAAAGTAAAAAAATAAAAATAGAAGAAAAAAGTCCAAATATGTCTAAAATAAAGAGAAGAAAATTGACTCAAGACAAAAAAATATAAGACTAAATATATTAGAAACTTACAAATATGACAAAAAAAAAATTAAAAGTAAAAAATAAAATTAAATAAAAAGAAGAAAATAGACCCAAGACAAAAAAAAAATAGTGTTTTAAGTTTACAATGTTCTTTGTCATTTTGTCATTTTTCTTTTTTGTACTCAATTTATTTTCTTCTTTTTTATTTAAACATATTTGGCCTTTTTTATTTTTATTTTTTCACTTTTAGTATTTTTTTATCACTATTAAAAGACATAGAAGAATAATTACCAAAAAAAAAAGACATAGAAGAAAAAATAAGATAAAAAATAAGACAAAAAGGAAATAGAAGAAAAAAAATGTGTTATAAATTTTCAACATATTTGATGTTCTTTTTCTTCTATTTTTTCTTTGAGTAAATACCCTTTTGGATCCCTAACAAAAACACGGTCCCCACTTTAGTCCCTTACAAAAATAAATTAGTCAGTTAGTCCTTAACAAATTTAAAGTGGACCCATTTTAGTCCTTTTGAGGGACTAATATGGGTCTTTTTTGAATTTATGAAGGACCACGAATTCAGCTAAATGGGTCCACTTTGAATTTGTTAGGGACTAACTGACTAATTTATTTTTGTAAGGGACTAAAATGGGGCCCGTGTTTTCTGTTAGGGACTAAAATGGGGCCCGTGTTTTCTGTTAGGGACCAAAAAAGGTATTTACTCTTTTTCTTTTGTCCTCAGTCTATTTTCTTATCTTTTTTTTAGATATATTAGTCTTTTTTCTTCTATTTTTTTCACTTTTAGTCTTTTCCATCACCGTTAAAAGAAATATAAGCAAAAATAAGATGAAAAAGAAACTAGTGTTATAAATTTTTAATATTTTTGGTCTTATTTTTTTTCTATTTTTTTCCTTGGTATATTTTTTTCTTTTTAATGTAGACATATATGGTCTTACTTTTTATAATAACCCTAATTTTAAAATTAGAGAATTATTATGAAGACCTTAGGGTCATGAATGGAATGAGGATGAAATTATAAGAATTTCGATATCCATATTGATAGTATTCTACATAGGTGAATTTTCATCTGTTATTTTTGACTACTGACGCATTAACAGTCAGTAGAATAGCTCCAAATTAACAAATTTGAGTTGAAGAGCTATTTTGACGATATGATTACCATAGATGAGGTTAGTATATGATTTGATGAAGTTTGATACCCATATTAGAATATTTTGGGAAAGTCACTTCTGCCGGAAATTTTGTACTATTGTAGAAGCAGCCGGTAGAATCTCGAAATGAGAAAAAGATGAGAAAATGGAATGAAAGACAAATATATGCCTAACAAGTCATAATTAGACCAATAATGTTAAAGTTAAGAAGATTATGAAATTCGGGTACAGTTAAGAACACTGGTAAAGACTATAGTGCAATTAAACAGAAGTAAGTGGATTTGTGATCTACTAATCAAATTTTTAAGTTAAGAACATGATAATTAGACAAATTTAATATTAATTACTTAAAGTTATAGTCTTGGGTGTTTCTGGGTAAAAATGTGATAACCGTTTAGAGAAAAATTACATCGGGTGTCACTAAATGATAGAAAGTCACTTAATGACATGTCAAAACCCCTAAAAACATAAGGAGACCCTTCCCCTCATTCTCATCAGCAGCCCAAACACTTCTCTCTCTACCTTGGAGGTTTTCAAATTTTTTCCTCCTTCTCTCTAGATTTCCACATCCAAAACTCCATCAAATCACCAAACACCCTTCACAAAACTTGTTCCCCTCATCCTTCTCTTCAAGAACATACCATTTTTGTTCTGGAAAACCAAATTTTCATGGTGAATAGCCCTCCATACAACAACAATTTTTGAGTATGTTCAAGCTGTGGTGATAGTGTTTTGAGTTCTCTTTGAAGAACACCACTTTTGTGTTTATTTCCTTGAGTTCTAGTGTAAGTCTCTTAAACTTTGTTCTTAAAAAATCCCACCTTTGAGTTGTGTTCTTGAGTTCTAAGATAGTGTCTTTCTTAAATGTGTGTTCTTTGTGGAAAGAAAGCATTTTTTCTTGAGAAAGATGGGAGCTTGAAACCTTGGTGCTCACTTGGAGAAGTAAGCATGAAACCTTGGTGAAATGGTGACCAAAATCCTCCCCCACCCACTTGCACAATTCAGCCAACATGTGTTCATCATGAGGTTAATGTTCTAAATTAATAAAAACTAGTTCTTGATGTTATAAAGGTGGATAATCATAAGTGGGACCAAGGGAAAGGTTAAAAATGCAACCTTTAATCTTAAGAACATTAATTATGATTAAGGAATGGATTTGAACCCTAATAATACCACTTAATCAAATTTGTCCCTTGGATTATTATTATGATTTTATGTTTAAAAATTAATGGAATAATGGATTAGTGGACTAATTAAGTGTAGTACTTAATTAACTAAAGAAATGGGAAAGTTGACAAGCTAAAAACCTTGTTTATAGCACTTAAACAATTCGGCCAATTAGGGATCAATTAGGGTTAGTATGTTAAATTGGTTTAAAATCTAATTAGGATAATAGTCTAAGGTTTAAGAGAGGTGAACCATGTATAATGGACTAATTAATTATAAAACACTAAAATTGGACCTAATTAAGGTTTAGAAGAACAAATTATATAATTAGTGAAATTAATGAACTAAGTAATGTGACTATGTATGAATACATAAGTGACCTAATAATATAAAAACTGATAAATCTTTGGTTTACCATGTTTTTAGGCTAAATTATACAAGAATTATGTAGTATATTGCATGGAATTCAAGGTTTTACAACATATAAATCATAAGTTAGGAATTTGAGCTAAATTTTTGATTTTCTTTGCATTTTGAAGGTAAAACCACACTTATTGGTGCTAAGAAGTGATGAAGAAATCATGACAAAGAGTTGCAGCTCAATATGTACCAAAGGAAGCTAAAATAATACAAGTCAAGGGCCAGAAGAGCACGCTCAAGCGCACAGAATGGACGCTCGAGCGCGTCCAGGCAGGAAAGTCAGCTAAATTGAGCAATCCAAGGCGCTCAAGCGCCCAACAGCACGCTCAAGCGCCCAAGACTACAAGAGTTCACCGTCGAGGAACACGCTCGAGCGCCCAGTTAGACGCTCGAGCGCGTGAAGCAGGCAATATCCAGTAATTCATGCTCAAGAGGACGCTCAAGCGCTCAGTAGCGCGCTTGAGCGCCCAAACACGCACCAGTCAGCCCAAGATTTGATTAGATTTTCCAATGGATACAGAATTGTAATATGTTAAATGAAAGCGGAAACAAATCAGTCTTGACTTATCAACTGATAGATATCCTTTAGAAGATTGGAAGAGGGATCATAACAAAGAATCGAAGCTCAACTCATCACCCATTCTGCAAGATCTTAAATAAGAAAAGGAAGCAATTAAAGATTTGATTGCAAATTTGATAGAGATTCATGAGAAGATTGGATGAAGAATTAAGAGATATGGCTTCAATGGTTACAAATAGGGAGCTGAGGGTCACTGATTCATAGACTTTTAAACCAATACACCAATCCAGAGAATTACAAAGAGACCCAACGAGGGAATCCTGTTGCGAAACGTTGGAGCACTGGGGAGCCAAGTCAACATCACACCAATGGAAGCTTGGGGTTCTCTTTTCTTTATTATTGCTTTTGAATTCAGTATGTTAGGCTAGACTTTTATGTAGTTAAGGGTAGATGGAACCCAATTGAATCTTTATGTTTATGAATTAAATTGTCTCTGAATTCTTCTCTTTTTATATTTGAATGAATTTATATGTTTTTAATGCTTTCTATGAGTTTGCTCCTTATAGATTGATTTAGGGGAATTGTATGACAATAGGGATGTTGATGCATGAACCCCGATTTGATAAATTCATCATAATCCTTGAGATCTAGGGATATACATAGGGAAATTGTGCAATCTTTAAATTCTTGATCTTAATGCATGTTTTCTTGGGGAATAATCGGGGAACTAGAGTTCTTTCAAGATCACATAGATTTAGGGTAACAAGGAATTGAGCCCTAATTAACTTAAAAAGAATTGATTGACATTATATTAAGAGCATATTCTTGATTGTTTAATTCATAACATAAAGAGGATATAGGGGGAAGTTGAAACCTTAACTACGCTTGTTTTTAAATTCTTAATCAATCATCTTTTCAATTGCTTTTTAATTCTGAATTTTTATTTGCATGCTATTAATTGTTTTCAATTTCAATTCTCTTAATCCCAATATTGATTGTCCAACTAAACTGTGATTAACGAACTAGTGCTTGAAAACCAATCCTCGTGGGAACGATCTCGTACTCAGTACACATTATTACTTTTACGACCGGTGCACTTGCTGAGTCGCAACAAAAACCCTAAAATTAAAGTAAATTAGGGTTTCCAACTAAACCTAATTAGGAATTGCTAATTAAACACACTTTGGTTAAATGACCAGTTTTTAGGCTAACTTTGGGAGAGCATATCTCCCTCCATAGAGGTCTAATAGGGATGTACCATACATCATGTTGAAGCTTGAGATGTCAGATATGTTGTGTCAAAATTTGATACCATTTGAAGACGTGTAGCGTTCTGTAGTCTGATTGAGTGGAGACTCCCCAAGGAGGCCATGTGCAGGGCTGAACGTGTCTGCATCTTCCACGAATTGTTTCTCCCTCAGTTCTTACAAAAATTAGGCTCATGATATATAAAGTTAAAGCTGAATGTGTCTAGTTTTTTGTATAAAAATTTGAGATTAATTGGTTTAGTAGATTTTCCAAAATCGCAGAAGCGGTGAGAGATGTTTGGGGCTCTGTTTGGAGTTGGCAAACAGTTTTGCTTGTCCAACTTCAAACGATGATAACCGGAGCTAGAGAACTCCAAATGAGACATGTGAGATCTTGTTGGAAAGGTAATTGATTCTTGATTAACATACTAAAAGATGAAAATTTTATAACAAGTGGATTAACAGAAGCGTGTACAGATATAGAAAAACTGTAAAAGTGAGATTTAGGCTAAGTGGGTTTATGGGAACCCCTTAGTAACTTATAATAATTAATGTTCAAGGTTATGAATGACATATATTGTTGATAAATGTCTTGATTAGTTGTAACTTAAGTGGAAAATGCCTTAATCTACGAGAGTTTATTAATGGACTAAGTGTCTAATGAGTTATTATGGACTTAGGGAACAAATGAACATCTTATATACCCTATGTATGTCACAGCCATGAAAGATATATATGGCTAGGATGAGTTGAAAATAATACAAGCTATCTTAGTTTCCTTAGAGTGTAATTCTAAGATGATTGAAGTGCTTAAATCACATAATTGATTTTGTTGTAAGATAACAATTTCTTATGCACTAAAAACATATAATTAAGTAATAAATGGTCTAGACTTGTAATGGGCATATAAGTATGAAACGTGGAATCATAAAATGGTTAAGTCTTGTATATGACTTGATTAATTACTATGTGATTAATGATTGAATGGTTCACACTCTAGGTGTGCCTAGAGAACCTTGCACTTGAGGACTGATTTGGAGCATACGTGTTTATATTGGAGTGTGGGCTTGTACTAAGCTCCTAGAGATAAGCTCCTGGTTTTGATTGCTCCTCTATCTTGTGGCCCAACCATGATGGTGGGCATTATGGTTGAATTGTATGAAAGTATGTGATATGTGGTATATGTGCGTTCATTCACATTCATATAGATTTTATATGATTCTTGATGTTTTGATGATGCACTGATAATGGATGGTATGAGGTTCCTGGCCAGTGAATATGTATGTAGGCTACCTATGGCTTGACCCTGGAGTTATTTCATACTACAGTTTGTGTTGACTGCCTATGGCTTGACCCTAGGAGTCACACTAGGCATGTGGGACATGTCAGTTAGCTATTCTTGGGAAGAGCCCTTGAATAGTTAACCAGAGGATGAGTTATGATGCTATGTTTATGTTGTATGTTTGTTATATATGCTTTATATCTGACTTGTCTTACAGGAGGTGGGCTCAGGGGATTACAGGATCCTCTAAGAACCTTGAGCTTACTGAGATATTGTTATTTCACCCCTTTTTTAGGACATCATTTCAGGTACACATGGTAGATGTGAGCATTCTAAGGGCAAGGGCCCAGCTACATATTAGTGGATTGATGCTGCTGTTTATGTTACGTTGTTATTTGGTTATATAGGATGCATACTGTTTTGGCATGTCTAGTTAGATTATTTTAAGACTATATTGTTGTATGTAATAATGCTCAGAATTTATTACTATTTGAGCTTCTGGATTATGGTTGTATTTAGTATGAGTTATGTTAGATGCATGTGATGAGGACACATAGACATGATGTATGGATTTATGTAACACCCTGTATATATCCGGTAATGTTATCATATCATCGTATTAAACTGCGCTTAATTAAAATTGCAGAATATCTTTTTCTTTTCAATTATGACGTCATTATACTTAGCCAAGTTGAATACTTAGTTCATTTTCAAAACATTGCCTGTATGTAAATTGCAAAAGACAGTTACTGAAATACCTCATTAATTAAAATAACAGACATATGTCTCTAGTCACGGAACTACAACACGTAGACCGGACCAACTAGCAGTTTATACAACTCAAGCTAAAAGTACTAACAATATAGTGGCATGGACAACTCCCATGCTCACCCAAATAAGGCAACAAAGCCCAACAAGTCTCAACATAGCAACAATATAATATAAAGGCGGAAAACATAAACAGCATCCAAGTCCAGTCATGCCAGCATATAAACAGTAAAATCATCAACTAAGCTCAGGCCTCCTGCCGCCAGAGGCATCAGCCCCCAAATTACCTGAACCTGAAATAAGCGCCCCCAAACGTGGGGTGAGATCTCTAAACAAGAAATCTCAGTAAGACAAGGGGTCCTCAAGGACTCTTCCGCCCCAAGCTCACTTACAAGTATAATATAAGTTCAAAACCACTAATTTCAATGCATGTTCATGTTAAGGCATATATGTCATGATAGTATAATCTCTTGCTCAACGAGCTAAATACTATACTCATTAATCATGTGATGTATGTAAATGCGGTTCGACTAGCCAGGGAACAGGATAGGGATTATGCACGTCTGCGACCCATCTAAACATAAGAGTCGCAGTCTTATGCCTTACACACCAGAGTCGTTGTCTGATCGTGTAAGTGACAACATCACTTTCAAACACTACATGTCTTACGCACCAGAGTCGTTGTCTGATTGTGTAAGTAGTCAACAATTAATTTAATACATCTCAGCCATATTTCATCTTTCATAAAAGCATACCATGCATATAAACCACCCTCCCATGGAGGTCGGTGGAACAAACAACAGACTAATCCGAGGACACAAAAGCTTACCTTTCAAGCTAGCTATCCAAACCAAGAATCCAACCCAGCTCAAGCTCCAAACTCAGCATAATCACAATCTGTTTTGGACCGATAGATATATCAATAATTATATACGACAAGCACAAGACACAAGGACAACATCTTTCCTTTACTTTTCATGTCTTAAGGCTTCTCACAAAGCCACAAGCCCTTAATCACTTAGATTCTGACTTAGTTAATTATTACAGAGGATCAACTTAGCCAATCTAAGGTCCACAAACCCCAAACATCAGTTCTGGATGAACAATAAGCTACTGTTCCTCGCAAACCCAGAATATCCGGATATTCGTCGGGGGCATATCCAGATATCAATATCTGGATATCTCTCTTCCAATATCCGGATATTCAGATCCCCATATCCGGATATCAATATCCGGATACCCATATCCGGATATCAATATTCGGATATTCACAACGAAATATCCGGATATTTCGCGACAGAACCCAGTTTCTGCATTTCGCGAAAATCCACACCAAAGGTCCAACTTTTACCGATTACAGAAGCTTAAACATGCATTTCTAAGTGTGTTAAGCATTACCCAACGTTAGGTTATCATCTTTAGCTCATTACATGCAAAGACACCACCTTTAAACATAAAAATCATGACCAAAGGTTCAAGAACATACCCAAGGCTTCACAACTCAGAAAAGAAGGCTCTTGGAGCTCAAACAGTCTCCAAGGTTCTAACTTCATAGAAAAACGAAAATGGCATACAAAGGTTGGTTCTTTGCATCCAAAGAAGACTCCATCAAGCTAAAAGTGCTAAGACCAAGGCTCTCTCAACAAGGTTCATACACAACCCTCTAAACCCCTCAAGACAGACACCCAAACTAAGCAACAATGTCAGCAACACACTTCCAATGGTAACTCTCACCCACACCAAGTGTTTAGGATGAAGAAACAACCAAGAAATGGTCTCTTGGTTGAGTTTTGGTCAAGAACAATGGAAGAGAGCAATGGAACAGTGAAAACTAAAAGGAGGCAGCAGCTACACGCGTAGGAATTATGAGGATGCCTAGGGTTTTGGTCCAAAGTGAGTATTTATAGTCACTTAACCATAAAACACACAGTATTATCTTTAATTGCTACGCTTAGCATTTTAATCCCAAACTTTGGATTCTTAACCTACTAAATTTTACAAGAATTAACATATTTTTATTTTATTTTTCGGAGCACCTTTTCGGTACGCGCTTTTCATAGCCAGTATCAGTTTCTGACACCAGTTCTCATTATTTTAACTTGAAACTCGTTTTCACAGTCCTACATATTATTCTAGGAATATTAATGCACTTATTATAATTTTCCGGGATACTTTATCGGTACGCATTTATACCGACTAACAAAACTGGTTTCTGCGCTTTTCGTCAGAAAAACGACTTTCAACATTATTACTCACTTACTATAATTATAAAAGCCTCATAATAATTATTAGGGTCAATTATGAAATTATCTTATAATTATCTAATTAATTTCCTTAATTAGTGGTGCGGGTTCTTAAATTCACCCCGTTTTTTTAGGATTTTGTCCTCAAAATCAGAAAACATACTTTTCCCGAAGCGCGGGATACTGCCGGAAAAGCTCATCCTCTCGCTTCCAGAATTACCCTTCAGGAATTCTTCCTTTTCAACGTACTCTGACCATCAAAATGATCTCGCTCCTCAGCTGCTTCTCGCCACGATCGAGAAACTTGAGCGGTCTGACGGGAGTTTTCAAGTTCTCCCGAACCTCCACAACATTCGGTTGCACCACATGCGAAGGATCCGCTACAAACTTGCGAAGTTGAGGCACGTGAAACATGTCGTGGGTATTGGCCAAGTTCGGAGGCAAGGCAAATTGGTAGGCAACAGGTCCTACTCTACAACGTAACTGGTATGGCCCAAAGAATCGCGGCTCAGTTTCCTCACTCCGAGTGCCCAAACAACACCGGTGACAGTGAAAGTTTCACAAACACGTGCTCACCCTTACTGAACTCCAGTGGACGATGCTCGACATCGTAGTAACTCTTCTGGAGACTCAGCGCCTGCTTCAGCTTTCCTCTGATCAACTGAATCTGCTGGTGGTAAATTGGACAAGGTCCAATTCAAACAACTTTTTATCTCCAACCTCAGACCAACAGGTAGGAGTTTTACACCTCCTACCAAACAGCGCCTCGCAGGGTTCCATGCCCAGGCTAGCAAGGAAAAACACAATAACACAAAACTCAACCGATGCCAGGTACCTATCTCATGCTGAGCCCTGCCCCAACGTGCAAAGTCTCAACATGTCCTCCAAGATCTGGATGGTCCGCTCAGTCTGTCCAACAGTATGAGGGTGATAGGCTGTACTCAGTCTCAACTGAGTTCCAAAAGCTCTTCGCAGTGCCTCTCAAAACCGAGATGTGAACTTCGGGTCCTTATCGCAGAAGATACTCTCGGGCACCCCGTAAAGCCTCACGATCTCGCGAACACACAGTTAGGCCAACTGCTCAGAAGAAAAGCTCACCTTTACCAGAAGAAAGTGGGCAGACTTTGACAATCTGTCCACGATGACCCAAAAGAGTCACAGCTAGCTTGAGTCTTAGACAAACCCATCACGAAGTCTATGGAAATACTTTCCCACTTCCACTGCGGTACCTCGAGAGGTTGAAGCTTACCAAACGGTTTATGGTGTTCAATCTTCAACTTCTCGCAAAACAAACACTTGGACACATACACAGCTATGTCTTTCTTCACACCCGGCCACCAGAAATTTATCTTCAAGTCTAGGTACATCTAAGTCGCACCAGGGTCAACTGTAAACTGGCCCTTATGGGCCTCTACCATAACCTCTTCGGTCAAAAGACCTCGAGGAACCACAATCCGCTTCTCAAACAACAGAAGTCCATCCTCATTCCAGGATATGCCATCCTGATTCTTCACATCATCAAGGCATTCTCTCTGCACTTGCGGCTCTTTGATCTTTTCCATAAGCTCGTTCTCGACTGTCACAGTCTCAATCTCGAGAAGTGCATCCTCAAACAAGGAAGTCACCGTCAAATCTCGAAGTTTCACAATGACATCAAAAAAGTCATTCAATTCTCTGGGATCACCAGTCACTCTCTCAATAGAGATGACCTAACCCCACAACTCAAAGATCCACACAAAACTCAAGTGAGTTTGGCCCTATTCCATGACTCTAACATCGACTAGTCTTACAATTTGATGAATCATTATTTTCAAAATAACTTCATATCCATGTTTATTGTACAAAATCAAAATCATACTCAATTCAACCAACACATGTCGGCTAGCATATTCATTCACATAATAACGTACCTTAGTTCACGTACACTTGCAAAATTTTCAATCTTAGTAACATAATAATTTGAATACTAAATGCAACAGTATACCTCAATCTCCATGACATCTGCAAAATCAAAACTCAATTAAAGGTGAAATGATATTGATACATTACAACAATCTATCGTACTCATTTCATGCTTAACACTATTCATGAGGTTAATATGCGAACTACTCATGAAGCATATCAATAATCAACATAAGATCCGAGAGTCATGGAGACCACTCAACTCACAACGAATTGTACATGCGCTGCCTCGCATATACAAGATCGCGCGTGGCCTTTGCCACAAACACCAAGTGTGACACACTCAGTTTCCCTGAAGAGAATTTCACAGTCTCAAACAGAGCACCATCACGATTAGGTAACGGCATAAGGCATCATACCTTACAACAAAGTTTACCGGTGCTCCCCAGGGAGACACGCTCGGTCGAAAGAAGTCTTTCGCCGAAAGATCTTCAATGAGCTTCTTCAGCTCTGCCAACTCCGGTGGCGACATCCGATATGGAGCTAATGAAATAGGCCCCACACCAGGCAACAAATCTATGGAGAACTTTATCTCCCGCTGTGGCGGAAACTCAGAAATCTCCTCAGGAAACACCTTGAGGAATTCCCCACCACAGGAATGCCAGTGATATCCTCTTGTGCCCCACTCACCAAACCTCCCGACATGACATATCTGAATGCCCCTGCACTCAAGGCTCTCCTAGCCTGCAACAATGATATATACGGTGAGGAACTGGCTGTGGAGTCACACGGAGACGTCACCACTCGCTAGGCACAACATTCAATCAATCAGTCATCACACAACTATTGGACAATCCATCCATGCCAAGGACGATTTCCAAAATTAGTCATCGATAATCCCATCCAATCAACCGAGAACTCATGACCAACCCACTGAAACACGACATCTCGATGTACAGTGGTAGTATCACACTTTTCCCCGGTGGCAGTAGTCACCCGCAACGGTGGAGAAAACACAGACATAGGCACTCAAGCCCCAGAACAATCGGGGTTGCAATAAAGAATGCGTAGCCCCGGAATCAAAAAGCATCAAAACAATACCATCAATGGTAACAGTACCTATAACAAGGTTCAGAGCTCTATCCGACTGTTGGCGATCAGAAGTATACACTTGCCCCGGTAGTATGTGGCACTGCAGGTGCCGAAGAAGGTGGAAGGAGATTCCTTTGTAAAGGAACTGCTGCAGCTCTCGCCGTCGACGACGGACACTCTCTAGCATAGTGGCCCTCCTTGCCACACTGGAAACATATAGTCTGACCGGTAGCACACGGCCCCAGATGAAACTTCCCACATTCCATGCATCTGGGAGTAAGAGGTCTCGCTGAACTCCCCTGAGTGGAAGTCCTCTTGAACTGTCTAGGCGCCTGCCTAGCAGCAAATTGCTTTCCCTTTCCTTTGCCAGCAAACTTCCTGTCTTTCCAAGAAGTGGAACTACTAGTTCCCTTATCCTCAGCAACTTTGGCCCCCTTGGCTATGCTCGCAATACAAACATCCTCAGTGTCCCTCTGCTGAAAATCTGACGTATAAACTCAGTCAGTCTCTAGTGGTGCAGGAACCATCTGGAATGACATCACATTAGCAACTGTAGCACCAGCGATATTTGTAACGCAGTCTCTGGAGTAGTGGCCCTCCTTGCCACACTTGAAGCATATCAGTTCACCCGAAACACAACGTCCCGAATGCTCCTTATCGCAACCTGTACACTTCGGAATAATCGAAGATCCAGTAAATTTGCCTGCCTGAGTAGTAAGCCTCTTGAATTTGTTGCACAGTTGCTTGACCTGTAGATGCTTCCCTTTACCCAAGGAAGCACGGACACTTGTAAAAACAGGAAGAGTCGTGTCTGACACGCTCCGACACGGCGACACGTTTCGACTCGCTCCGACACGGTGTCGGACACGCGGTCAACTTTTTCCGACACGTTGACCATTCCGACACGCGAATTTGACCGTGTCCGACACGGTCAAATGGCATTTTCGTATTTTTTTTTATTTTTTTATTTTTTTTTAAATTTTTTAAAAAAAAAATTAAAATATATTAATAAAGCTTCCACCTGATCATATCAATTTTATTTTTTTTGTCTTTTTTCCCCTTAAGTAGATAAGAGATCATCTCAGCATCATTGTTGTCAATTCCTATCACGCTCTTGTTGTATCTCCTTCTCTCTGATCTCTCTCTAATATGATTTGATCTCTCTATCTGATATTATATCTCTCTCTCATCCCAGTTCTTATTTTTTTTATTAAACTTCCATCTTTATAACGTGTTGATGGGTATTATTAATTTAGTTTCATTTTTTTGTTACATTATTAAATATTAAATGAAATATACACTATATAAATTAAAAATATTATTTAATATTAAAACGTGTCCCAACGTGTCGAAATCCATAATATTTTAGGATTGACGTGTCGGAGTGTCGTGTCGTGTCGTGTCACGTGTCGCGTGTCGTATCGGTGCTACATAGCCTTTACCTCTACCTCCGAATTTCCTGTCCCTCCTGGAAGTACCCCTAAGGGTCTTCCCACACGTGCTGAACTTAAGTAACGAGGATTTATTCCCAACTAGCATTTCTCTAACTCCACTCCCACACTGATATGGGGATGGAGGTGGTGGCAGCGGAGGATGTTGGCCGTCATGACAACCAATTCTCATCTCCTCCAATACGACCCGCACCATGGTCATTTACGCCAGTCGATTCGTCTCAAGAGCATCCTCAATGGATTTCCGGTTCGTTTCTCGAGCGGCGTCCATCATTGCCACGTCGGCCAATCTAGTGGCCTCTTGCATCTCAGCCAATGCAGTCAGGATCGGGTCGGGTTGACCCTCGACAGTCTCGTGAGTTCTCCTGGGTATTACCATGACTCTGCACAAGTTACACAAATTATGAGTTGATCAGGCCCACGCAATGTGTCCACATATGCATCATCATAGTAACACTCAATGGAGCAAACACACAAGACAAGACACAACCAAGCATCCTAGTTATTGCAATACATACAGGCTTTTCCCTCGAACCATTGCTCTGATACTATAAAATGTAACACCCCGTATACATCCGGTAATGTTATCATATCATCGTATTAAGCTGCGCTTAATTAAAATTGCGGAATATCTTTTTCTTTTCAATTATGACGTCATTATACTTAGCCAAGTTGAATACTTAGTTCATTTTCAAAACATTTCCTGTATGTAAATTGCAAAAGACAGCTACTGAAATACCTCATTAATTAAAATAACAGATATATGTCTCTAGTCACGGAACTACAACACGTAGACCAGACCAACTAGCAGTTTATACAACTCAAGCTAAAAGTACTAACAATATAGTGGCATGGACAACTCCCATGCTCACCCAAATAAGGCAACAAAGCCCAACAAGTCTCAACATAGCAACAATATAATATAAAGGCGGAAAACATAAACAGCATCCAAGTCCAGTCATGCCAGCATATAAACAGTAAAATCATCAACTAAGCTCAAGCCTCCTGCCGCCAGAGGCATCAGCCCCCAAATTACCTGAACCTGAAATAAGCGCCCCCAAACGTGGGGTGAGATCTCTAAACAAGAAATCTCAGTAAGACAAGGGGTCCTCAAGGACTCTTCCGTCCCAAACTCACTTACAAGTATAATATAAGTTCAAAACCACTAATTTCAATGCATGTTCATGTTAAGGCATATATGTCATGACAGTATAATCTCTTGCTCAACGAGCTAAATACTATACTCATTAATCATGTGATGTATGTAAATGCGGTTCGACTGGCCAGGGAACAGGATAGGGATTATGCACGTCTGCGACCCATCTAAACATAAGAGTCGCAGTCTTATGCCTTACACACCAGAATCGCTGTCTGATCGTGTAAGTGACAACATCACTTTCATACACTATATGTCTTACACACCAGAGTCGATGTCTGATTGTGCAAGTAGTCAACAATTAATTTAATACATCTCAGGCATATTTCATCTTTCATAAAAGCATACCATGCATATAAACCACCTTCCCATGGAGGTCGGTGGAACAAACAACAGACTAATCCGAGGACACAAAAGCTTACCTTTCAAGCTAGCTATCCAAACCAAGAATCCAACCTAGCTCAAAGTCCAAACTCAGCACAATCACAATCTGTTTTGGACCGATAGATATATCAATAATCATATACGACAAGCACAAGACACAAGGACAACATGTTTCCTTTACTTTTCATGTCTTAAGGCTTCTCACAAAGCCACAAGCCCTTAATCACTTAGATTCTGACTTAGTTAATTATTACAGAGGTTCAACTTAGCCAATCTAGGGTGCACAAACTCCAAACATCAATTCTGGATGAACAGTAAGCTATTGTTCCTCGCAAACCCAGAATATCCGGATATTCGTCGGGGGCATATCCGGATATCAATATCTGGATATCTCTCTTCCAATATCCGGATATCTATATCCGGATATCTATATCCGGATATTCAGATCCCCATATCCAGATATCAATATCCGGATACCCATATCCGGATATCAATTTTCGGATACCCATATCCGGATATCAATATCCGGATATTGACAATGAAATATTCGGATATTTCGCGACAGAACCCAGTTTCTGCATTTCGCGAAAATCCAAACCAAAGGTCCAACTTTTACCGATTACAGAAGCTTAAACATGCATTTCTAAGTGTGTTAAGCATTACCCAACGTTAGGTTATCATCTTTAGCTCATTACATGCAAAGACACCACCTTTAAACATAAAACTCATGATCAAAGGTTCAAGAACATACCCAAGGCTTCACAACTCAGAAAAAGAAGGCTCTTGGAGCTCACAAATAGTCTCCAAGGTTCTGACTTCATAGAAAAACGAAAATGGTATACAAAGGTTGGTTCTTTGCATCCAAAGATGACTCCATCAAGCTAAAAGTGCTAAGACCAAGGCTCTCTAAACAAGGTTCATACACAGCCCTCTAAACCCCTCAAGACAGACACCCAAACTCAGCAACAATGTCAGCAACACACTCCCAATGGTAACTCTCACCCACACCAAGTGTTTAGGATGAAGAAACAACCAAGAAATGGTCTCTTGGTTGAGTTTTGGTCAAGAACAATGGAAGAGAGCAATGGAACAATGAAAATTGAAAGGAGGCAGCAGCTACACGCGTAGGAATTATGAGGATGCCTAGGGTTTTGGTCCAAAGTGAGTATTTATAGTCACTTAACCATAAAACATACAGTATTATCTTTAATTGCTACGCTTAGCATTTTAATACCAAACTTTGGATTCTTAACCTACTAAATTTTACAAGAATTAACATATTTTTATTTTATTTTTCGAAGCACCTTTCCGGTACGCGCTTTTCATAGCCAGTATCAGTTTCTAATACCAGTTCTCAATATTTTAACTTGAAACTCGTTTTCACAGTCCTACATATTATTCTAGGAATATTCATGCACTTATTATAATTTTCCGAGATACTTTATCGGTACGCATTTATACCGACTAGCAGAATCGGTATCTGCGCTTTTTGTCAGAAAAGTGACTTTCAACATACTCACTTACTATAATTATAAAAGCCTCATAATAATTATTAGGGTCAATTATGAAATTATCACATAATTATCTAATTAATTTCCTTAATTAGCGGTGCGGGTTCTTACAAGTTATGTTAGATGCATGTGATTAGGACACATAGACATGATGTATGGATTTATTAATTTGGGCACGGAGCCAATATGTATGTACTGACCGATTGAGGGAATCATAGTCTGTGTGGGACTTGTGAGCTATCTATAACACCTCGTATTTTGTAAACGTATTATTATATACGAAAATATGGTTTAAAAGGTAGGATTAGTGAAAATCCTGTAATTAGGGTCAAATTGCATAAGAAAGATAAAATGATAATTTGCCAAACACGTAATATTAGGAGAGAAAAATTGAGTATAAGGTCTCAAATGGAAAAATGGACACTAGAAATGGATTCAGAATGAAAAATTGAGTAGATAGGCAAGTTTCTGAAAAATTGATGAATAGTGATTTTATCGGTGTAAAATACTGCGGTATAATTTTACAGATAAGTGCGAAAATATGATCAATATTTTTAGGAAGTAAAAATATGGCGTGAACGAGAAAAATGTGTAGGTTATAAATTTGTGGTTTAAAATAGATGATTTAAGAAAGTTAAGTGACATGTGAGATCCACATAAATGATTTAAGTGAATGAATGGCCCATTTAATCACAAAATCATATTCTCTCTCCTCTCTTCTTCTCTCTCACGTCGTGCTCTCCACCATTGATAGGGCAAGTGAGCTTTTCAAATTAAAACCTTGAGTTAGAGCCATTTTTGAGAAACTCTTTACTACAAAGTTGTTCCCCTTGATCTTGTGAGTGACTTTCATGTAGAGTGCACCTTGTGGGGATCATTATGTGAGGAGAATCCCTCCATTTTCAGCCACAAAAATCGTGGATTTTGGGGGGGATTTTGGTGTTTTCTTGGTTTGATACATTGGTTGGAGATCATCACCTTGGACCCTAGAAAGCTATTGGTGGTAAGTTTCTACACTCTCTTTGAGTTTTCAATGAAATCATAAAATAAATGAAGGTTTTGATTATGTGTGATGAGTTGTGATAGTTAGGAACATTAAATGGTATGACTCCTTTGGAATTAAATGCTTAGAATAATAAATGATGATGATTGATGCAATAAAAATTATGGTGATTTGCAAATTTGTAACTTAGTAAAATTGATGATTGGAAAGTGTTGGAATTTCAATACTTTGTGGAATTGACAGGTTGTGTGATGGTGTAGTTGAGTTGTGGAACATTGGTATGAAGTAATTATAGGATTATGTGAAGAGAGTAAGTGTTGAATTGAACTAAAAACCTTAGAGGATACTTACTTGACGAATTCGACCTATAGGGAATTTGGAGGAAAATGATGTGAAAAATATTGTAAAATCAATGGTTGGTGCCTTGGTGTATGAATGGTTAAATGGTGAGTTAGTTCAAGGATCAAAATGATTGAGCTAGTTGAAATGAATGCAAGATAATCATTAGGCCTAAGTGTTTAGGTTTGGGTAATATTATTGTGAAATTGATTGATTTCTTGCAATTGGTTGTTGATCATTGTTCTTTGATCGTTATAGGTTCCCTCTCACGGAACCAATAGAAGTGGAATAAACTTGGAGCTTACGTGGAAGAGCATTACTTGTGGAGTTGATGTACACTCTTGGTACTAGGGTTTTATCCGCTTGTGTGTTTCGTCACACCTAGTGGAAGGTGGTGGTTGGATTTTGTGCTCTTTGACTTTGTATGAAATGGCATGTTCATGCATTATTGTTTTGTGTCACATGCTTGGAGAATGTTGTGTGACATATCTGTGATCTCTGGTTTGGACTTCCGCTGGAGATATCCCTTTGGGGGATTCCGGTCTGGTTTTGCCGTGGGGCTGACTCTAGGAGCGGTACTATGATGATCCAAACGTGAGACTTCCACTGGATAGGTCTCTTGAGGAGTTCCAGTTGGGTTTTGCCATGAGGTCGTCTCATCTATGGGAGAGGTACCAGGAAGCTTTCCGAGAGTTATATGATGGGGTCCTTGAACAGAATCCTTGTGTGGATGTTCTTGGATGTGAGCCCAGTGTGATATGATTTTGTGTGTTATGCATTTTATATGATGATCATTGTATGCACATTGAGTAAGCCATGGGGTGGAGTGATCCTCTAGTACCCTTGGTTTACTGAGATATATTTGTATATCTCACCCCGCGTTTAGGGACATCATTTCAGGTTATAGTGAGCATGGAGAATCTTTGAGCAAGAGGCCTGCTTAGTGGAGGAGTTGATCATGGTGTGCATATGGAGAGCATAGCATTTTGGAGGATTACATTTGATGCACATAGCATAGTGTCTAGCATTTTGGACTTAGGTTATGAACATATTGCATGTTGATACTGCCATGCTTTTGGGTGTTCATGACTATATTCTAAGTCTTTTGTAATTGACGGATATTTAATGTCTATTGTTCATATATTGAGATTTTGGTGAGCATGAGACTTGTCCATGGCCACACATTATGTTTTGAGGCATTTGGGAATGTTTGATGTAAATTAGCCATATGATGTGTAAATGGCAAGGAATGGAGGAATATTGTAATTGATACCTTAGACAAAGAATTATGCATGATGGAAGGGCCTAGAACCTACATTAGTAATGGTACTAGTTGTATAATTAGTATTAAAGTGTTAGGAGTAGAATACTTTGTTTATTTTCAAGTGAAAAAGCTGTCATCTGTGAATTTTACAGTAAGGTAATCGATTACCTTCAGGTGGTAATTGATTACCTGAAACAGGGGACGCAAAAATTGAGTCATTGTTATCAAAGTAATCTATTACTTTTGCATAGGTAATCGATTACCTAGTTCAATAATCGATTACCTATGAAAGGTAATCGACTACCAAAAACAGGGGAGCCCAAAATTAGCTATTGTCTGTTACTGTAGCTCTTGGTAATCGATTACCTAAAGAATGGTAATCGATTATCACTGTGCAAATTTGAAAATAAGTGATTTTATAACCATGAGTTAATGGTATTGCTTGAAAGGGTTGTAAGGATAAGTTTTATGCTTCCGCGAGTTTTGCATTTACAATTACGGTGTTGTTTTTAATTGATTACGGAAATGATTAATGTTTAAAGATAAGGACATAATAAAAGAAAAAAATTATCCGTAATTTAATTAACTCAATTACTGTGATTATAACTGCGCTTAATACCATATGCAATGATAACAGGATATGATTTTGTGTCTATCAGGATTGTATTATGGAGTGAGATTTTTATCTCCCAGTTTTCCGTTAAACAGCCGTTATGCTGTCCGTGAGACTCTGGCAGGAATGACACTTGTTGTCATATCCGGTTAATCAATGGCCACTAAAAATGGCTAATGGGATTAGTTAGTAGTTGTATGTTTTAGATTTACGCTTACGCAATTTTTCATGTGAACGATTTTGGAAATGTTTTTAGAAAACGTATTGGAAAAAGTTAACTCATATTTTTAAGAGATGATTTTATATTTAATAAAATAAAGTCTTCCGCTGTGTATTCTAAATACCATGTATGTTAACAACCGGAGCGCTACGGGGTGTTACACTTTTTTCTTCTGTTTATTTTTTTCTTTTTGATATAGACTATTTTCATTTTTTTTACTATTAATTTTTTATGTTATTTTTGTAAGTTTTTAATACATTTAATCTTATTTTTCTTCTATTTTTTGTCATCAATTTATTTCCTTATTTTTGATTTAGACATATTTGAATTTTTTTCCTCTCTTTTTAATTTTTTTTTTACTTTTAATTTTTTCAGTAAGTGTTATAAGTTTCTAACAAATTTTGTCCTTATTTTTTCTTTTTCTTTTTTCCTTTTTTGTCATCAATCTATTTTCTTCTACTAAGAAGGATAAAATTTGCAGATTAATAAAAATTTTAACAGCGTTAAAAATGAATTTGAATAAAAAATATATAGAGAGAGTAAGTGATTCCAAAACTAAATTATATGAAAAAAATTAAACTTTTCCCAAAAATATAATACATTCTTTAAAAGCGTCTTGGATGAGTAGTGGAGGTATGGTGCTAATTTAGAAAATATGGAGGGATCAAGTTGAATGATAAACCAGTGCATTGCCAAACCTAATATTGGAGTTACTATCTTGTTTTATATTTCTACTGTTAAAAATATAACTGCATTTGTTTTTCCTGTTATTTTAATTAAATCATTATCAAATTATTAAAATAAGAGTTCAAGAATGCCTTATATTGTGTTCACTCGAAATTCTAATGAAATATGATTTGGAATCCTCAAAGCAAAACATATCTGACTTATTCCACTAGTAAGATTCTCTTGCCTAGTAGATAACCCAAATGAGAGCCAGATTGACAACATTGAGAAATACCACTAGAAAATTGGTCTTAATTAAGCATAAGTAATTAGGATAGTTGACACAAAAAACCAGATGACTTACTTGATAAAATGATTACATATATCACCAATTGATAGAGACAGTGAGGATTTTTTTTTTTTTTTTTTTTTTTCGTCTTTTCGGTCCTTGGAGAGGATGACTGATTCAAAAGGGCGTTTCATTGGTTCTAGGAATGTAGCCATCATGAGGTACCCTCCTAAATGGTTTGCAAAGACGTTTTCTTGCTATTGCAACCGCGTGGAAGTTTCCACCCAAATCCCAAACAATGCAAAATTTCTAACTTAACACGGTGAATATCTCTGCCCCACCCACACACTTTAGTTTTTGGAGCCTTGTGCACATACGTGTATATATATTCAGCTCATTCCAAAAATTTTAAACGGTAACATAGACCCATAATCAAATACAAGTAAGCTACAGAATCAATGGAAGATCTCCCACCTGGTTTTCGCTTCTTCCCTACAGAAGAAGAGCTAGTTGGCTTCTACTTAAACAACAAGCTACAAGCCCAAAGAAACGCCATAGACAGAGTTATCCCAGTTATTGACATCAATGGTGTAGAGCCGTGGAACCTTCCAAGTAAAATACACAAACTCTCAAACTCCCTTACTCTTCATTATTCTCAGCTAGAAAGTTCTGTAGTTTCATTCATGTTTTGATCATTGTTTTGCAAAAAAAGCTGTTATAATTTTAAAAGACACAACTTAGTAGGATAATATATTATGAGAGAGAATATTAAAATGCTCCAAATTATGTGTTTTAAAATGGGACTTGTTAAGTAGTTAGGATTGGTATACCGGCGAGGGATTTGAGTATGTTGTATTATATTATCTGTTCGATTACCACTTATATTAAAAAAAAATATGAGACATGCTTTTTCCCTTGTATTTTTCAACACAGGATGAGTTTGCTAAAATGATTTGATATTCTTGTAGCACTAGCTGGGGAACTGTGTCGTGGGGACACAGAGCAATGGTTTTTCTTTTCACCCGCTCAAGAGAGGGAAGCCAAGGGAGGCAGACCCAACAGAACCACAGCTTGTGGGTATTGGAAGGCCACAGGTTCTCCTGGCTATGTTTACTCTTCTGACAACAAAGTAATTGGGTTGAAGAAAACCATGGTATTCTACAAAGGGAAAGCTCCTACCGGAAGAAAAACCAAATGGAAGATGAATGAATACAGAGCCATCCAAGTTTCTAACCAATCCACCACTGCCACCCCTCAGGTATATTATAATATGAGAAAAACTAATGTTATGTTAGATGTAATAACTTTTTCTCCTACACACTCTTCGATAAGTGTGTCATCGTTTTCTTTTCTTTTCATTTTTTCAGATTGTGGAACTCATAAATTTATCTCTATAACATGAGATAACTTATCTCATTTAACATGAGATTAATAAAACCCTTATAATATATACAAGGTGCTATATAATAAAAAAAAATCATGTATTTCAACATTTTTTACCTATATTTAGTTTAACCGGCTAATTGACCATTTTGCCTCTAATTAATTAATTAATAATTATTTTGCTTCTGATTCAAAACTATTCACCAATCTGTCTCTCTTTAATCGATTAACTTACATTTTTAATCGATTAAATGATTGTTGGGAGATTTAATCGACTAAATCTCTCTACTTAATCGATTAAAAAATCATACTGACTTGTTTCCCTTTGTTGCCTGTTGGGAGATTTAATCGATTAAATAGGGAGATTTAGTCGATTAAATCTCCCAACAGCCATTTTTGCATGTTTTGACCATTTAATCGATTAAAAATGCAATGTAGTCGATTAAAGAGGGGCAGATTGATAGATAATTTCAAATCAGGGACAAAATGATTATTAATTAATTAATGAAGGATAAAAGGGTGAAAAAGCCTAGTTTAACTGGTAAGAAATTATTCCAATTTAATATAATTGTGTTGTGTTAAAATTTGATAAGGAGAATTTTGTAACTGTATATTCTTATCGGGCTCAAATCGTAGAAGATTATTAGTTGGGTAATCGATGAACTGATGAATAATATAAAAAAATAAAATAAAATTACATGTTTGTTCTATTGAAGTAAAAATACTTGTAAAACTTGATTCAATTTGGTTTTGCAAGAATTCTGATTATGATAATCTTTTGGTGTTTAGTTGAGGCGGGAATTCAGCTTGTGTCGGGTTTATGTCATATCTGGAAGCTTTCGAGCATTTGATCGACGCCCATTAGAGAAGGAAATTAGAGTAGAGTCGCGGGTTCAAGATATTGCACGTGCTCAGCAGCCTGCAAGGGTGGATGGAACAAGTTCATCTGAAAATTCACACTTAGGAGGACCCCACCATAGTGCTTATCCTCAAGAAGCTGGAGGGTCAAGTAGCACAAAATCAAATTTACATAATAACGAGGTCCAACTCCAAGAACCGTCATGGGAATGGGAATGGGAACAAGTCAAATGGCTCTAACTCAAAGCCATGCTTAGATCTCAACCAAGACCCCTCAAGCAATTAATGACTCATATATCAACCAATATGTAACATAATCGTCATACTTGTTTAGAATAGGATTGATTTACCATAGCAAAATAAAGTAATTGTAAAAGATCATAGGAAGAAGGTAGCTTTTTCTCCTTTGATTTTTTTTTTTTTTTTTCATTTAAACCCCAATTAGTTTGCTAATTGCTTGTATGTACACGACTGTTCCTAGTATATATGGTGATTTAATTTAACAACTTGATACTTATCATAAGTCGGATATTAAAGTTTTCATAACATATTTTTGCATTTGGTATGAGCCTTCTCGTGAGATTAAAATTAAAATTGTACCCAAGCAACCTAAGGAAAGCAAAATTTGCAGTGCCATTTTTTTTCGCAATTTTTTCATAATTCTTATCTTTTCGTAAGATGTTATTTTGCAAATTATTGTGCTATATTATTTTTCAAAAATATTACCTAAAAATTAGAAGTAATTCATCAAAGAACTAAAGAAGATATTTATGTGATAACATTAGAAATATAATAATTTATGTATTTGTAACTTATTTTGAGTTACCAACCAATCAGGAGCAGCCAGCAGCACGTAAGTTTATTCAATTCAATTCAAAATTTTAAACTCTAACAAACCAAAATAAAAAATAATAATAATAATTTCCACCTAATAATAATAATAAAATAATAGCTAGCGATTTCAACGTTTTGCTTTGATAAGAACATCGTTGTGGTTCCCATGGGAACCGGAAGATCTAGCTAGAAAAGGAGGAGGGAGGAGCAGCAGAGAACTTTCTCCGTAATCTTCTGGAAAGTTCTTCGCGGATGGCGATCCTCTACGCTTTGGTGGCCAGAGGCACGGTGGTGCTGGCGGAGTTCAGCGCCGTCACCGGCAACACAGGCGCCGTGGCCCGCCGCATACTCGAGAAGATTCCGGCGGAGTCCGACTCCAGGCTTTGCTTCTCTCAGGATCGCTATATCTTTCACATACTCCGATCCGATGGCGTAACCTACCTCTGTATGGCCAACGACGCCTTTGGAAGTGAGTAGTTCCAGTTCTTCTCACCGTTCGTACTTTTTTTTTTCTTCTTCTTAATCTCGTCGTTGTGCGATCCGATTCACTTTCAGTAAAAAACATTGGTTCTACAGAGTTGTGTGTTAGATGCTAGTTTGAACTCCTTGTGAGATGAGTAATGTTGCTTGGACGAACTCTTCTGCTTAAAGTAAAGAAAAAATTTTCGTTTAAAGGTAAAGTAACCACAAGCGAGGATATGAATTGGATAAATTTAAAAGAAAAAGAAAAAAATAGTGTTTGTGAAGAAAATGTTTGTGGAAGTAGCATTACTCTGTTCATAAAGGAAATAGGGCTGACCTTGGTATCTTAATTACAGATAATTGTTCTTTAGAATAGGGAATGTCTTTATTTGATTGCTTTTGTGTACATATTTTGTTTTCACTTTGGATGAATTAGAAAAATGTAAAAAATAAATAAATATCAACAGGATTGGTGTGCTAAAATTGAACAAGCCGTGATTGAAGTCTGCAAGCTCGTTTCTGCATCAGTTCATTGACTGGGAGATTCAAAATGTAGTGCAGAGAGTTGTTCTTGAGAATCGTTTGCAGCTTATATTGAACTTTGGGGACTGACATCCTCTTTGGTAGCTAGTATGAGTTCCTCCATTTTTCGGGATTTCCTGCAATTGATTCTCATTTCTCTATCCTTAAAATGATTGATTATATTGCATGGCAGTAGCATGATATCTAACGCAGTCAATGCTTCTGAAAGACTCTTTTTCAGAAGGAAACTGTCAGGAGCAAAGTCTTTGAACTGTCAGTAACTATAGGAACCATGTGAGTTTTCAAAACATGATCCCAAGTCTTTGCCTTACCAGACTGCCAAAAAAGACAATCCCTATTTTGATTAAAATGCTATGATGCACAATATCCTATTAAACCTTGACACGATTTAAACTGTTTTATATGGCTAAGCAACTGATGAAGAAGATTGTTTCAGAATTGTTTAACTAAACCACACAGCTCTTTAATGTCTGAGATTGCACAACTTTAGCTTCTTAAATTACAGGAATTCCTGTTGCTGTGTAGTGTGACACACAAAATAGTGTATTCCAACAAGCCTTCCAGAACCAGACAGAGGCCAAGCCCCATCTCTTTACAAGTCTTTTACTATATTAAATGATGTTTTGCTTTGAAAAGTTATAAATGGATTCTAGTTATCCTGCACTAGAGATGTGTTATCATTATTTACAAAATTTTGAAACACTAAAGGCTACCTTTGTGTTAAGTATAACAGTGTGCCCATTTTATAGCTTCCTGCTGATTGGAAGTTTCCTAATTTGTATTTAAAAAGACACTCCTAGGTCACTAAGAAAATTAAGGTTTTCATGATTGTGTTTCTTGGGAAATCCTTTTAGGGTCTGTTTAGCAAGTGGAAATAGTAGCAAAACACATCTGCAAAGCTCAATTATATTTAAGATGACGCTATTTATAATGACAGTTGAAATCAACCATCAGTGCTTGCTGCATGAATGTACTTCCTGTCAATCCATAAAAGATACAGAGCTAATGTTATCCTGAAATGAAGTGGGGAGGGGGAGGGCTAAACTAGGCCCCTTTTAACTACATTAGATTTGCTATAACATTCTTCTGAAGCTTTATTGACTCTTGAGCTAGAAACACATTTTCAGCTATTCTCCTCACTTTCAACGAGGTCAGATTTGTTCGAACCATTAAATCAGCCAATTACTCCTATAATATATTAGCAAGTAGTAATCATATGCTTATAAACCTTATTGCTGGAGGATTTAAGCTCATAATTGATAGATCTATTACTTTATTTGAGGCTCCAAATATTACTATCTCAGAGAAGATAGACATTGCTAGTGATTTTCAATATTCATTCCAGAAGTAGTTCTGTCAATTTAATATTTACTGGTCCAAGCTGTTGTCTGACTTCCCATTTTTTATATAAACCTTTAACTGCAAGAGATGATGTAGGGGATTAGTAGATTTATCTCTGAATAGCAATAACTAGCAATCATTAACAAAACCATAATCCAAGCAGTTACTATGCTGTTTTAATCTTCGTTACTGTTTTCATGTGCTTATTATGTCCCATTTTCTCTTTATCCAGGGAGAATCCCTTTCTCGTACTTGGAAGATATCCAAATGAGGTTCATGAAGAACTACGGCAGAGTTGCCAATTATGCACCAGCTTATGCAATGAATGATGAGTTTTCAAGGGTTTTGCATCAGCAAATGGAATTTTTTTCTAGTAATCCTAATGTCGATACCCTCAGTCGTGTACGGGGTGAAGTTGGTGAGGCAAGTGCACTTCAAAGAAAACATTGTTCCACTCTATTTTGTCTTTCTCATGCATCCTCACCGGTTTATTTATCTAGCACAAAAGTGAGCTACTCAAGTTTCATGATATGATTGGTGAAGTTGTGCTCTGGCTTATTTTATATGCAACCCTTTTTTTCTGTTGATACCAAAACAAACAATCTGGTCTGTGGGAGCAAAGAAAAACACAAATGTGATAATATCATTTCAATATGTTTGTTTTTGCCCCAGTTTTTACTTTCAGCAAAAATGAAAGCCATAATATGAGTTATTATATATAGGAATAGTCTATGATAGAAATTGGTAAGCTAAGCAGAAGTGGTATACCTCTTGACTTGAAATGTTCTAATGTCTTTACAAGGTGTATGGCTCATCCCAAGGGATGATGGCCAAGAATCCTTACTAGCAAAGTTATTACCTTTCTTCTTAGAACTCACTATATATTGATTACTTTGCAAACATGTTTCTGAAGAGCGTTGTATTGGATTTCAAGTTGTATAGATGCTGTAATGCTCTTTACTTTATTGGTGTTTAGTTATCATGCATCTATGGCTATTTAAGTCCTTTCATTTAGTTTGACTTAGTTGGTGACGTTAGAACTTTCAATCTATCATACAGATACGCACTATCATGGTGGACAACATTGAGAAAATATTAGAGAGAGGTGACCGGATTGAGCTTCTTGTTGATAAGACAGCAACAATGCAAGACAGTGCATTTCACTTTAGGAAACAGTCAAAGGGCCTTCGAAGAGCTCTTTGGATGAAAAATTTTAAACTCCTGTGAGTCAAATTTCTTTCATATGCTTAATATAAAGAACATATATTTTGGAATGTATACATATTAGATTTGGGATACCAAAAGTTGTTTGGATTTAAAGTTCCGAGGGCTGGGCTTTTGTCCTTCTTCTATCCTTGCCCTGACTGTCTGTTTTTGTGTCTTTACCAGGGCGCTATTGACATGTCTGATTGTTGTCTTTCTTTACTTTATAATTGCTGTTTGTTGTGGAGGTGTCACTCTACCGTCCTGCAGATCCTAATTGTCACTGCTGCTTTATATTTTCTGAGCTCTGCAATTATCGAGATATTTTCTGTCAATATGTACATTGGAGGGCACTTTGATATTCCAGATAGCCGAGTGGGAAAATTTGACAAAGGGTCCAGAAACAGTTTCATATATTTTCTTGCTTATGTCGTTCTTGGTTCTGTATTATAAAAGTAGTGCTGAAGCCTAACAGGGTACTATTCTATGATTATGGGGCATCTTTCTGTAAATGTATATTTTTACTATCTTTTATATTCTAGCTTTAAATTATTATTATTTTTAATTTAATGCAATTTATTTGTATACATAATGGCCTTTTTTATGTGATGGAACCAGATTATTGAAGGTCCATCATTATGCTTATCAGTTATCGTCGTCGTCATTATTATTATTATTATTATTATTATGATATGAGCTGGCTATTGAGATTAAGGGTTAAGAGTGATTGTTTCCCTGTTCGTTTAATTGATGGACGGTTCTACACATTTCAATACAATGATGGTTTGATATGAAAAGTTGATTAGATATTGCCAAGAAGACAGATATAGTGTAAAATTGGCTTATTGGTGACCAATAATGATGAAAGAAGCTAAAGCATTTGGAAAGTAGTCATTAAATCTAGTTGGAAGAAGCAGCTTTCAAGTTTCAAGATAGGCTACAAATAAATGCATCTGGTCTAACAATTACTCGTTTAAGTACTCGGATTTGTTTGGCCGGATTAATGAGATTAACTCGAATCTTTCCAGGTTGTTTATTGTCAATATGTTACAAAGTGCCTTGTAACATTAGCTAGAATGATGAGCTATCTTTGGAATCCATTGGATGATGGTCTGATCTCTGATGGGAGGTTGTGAAATACATGCACACTTTTTTTTTTGTTTTTTTTTTTTCTTGTAGTTGAACTTGCATGATTAGTAGAACTATACTTTATCAACAGCAAATTGATTATTTTGCTTCTGGAAATTATTTCTGTTGAATGTGAAATAAACATCTAACCCTTATACAAATAATAGCCTGATTCTACAAGTTGCCTCTCTTGCTATATATGTGTTTTAAAAAAAAAAACACACACACAAGTTGGTGTTGAGCTACAAATTATGGATTTATTCTCTCTCATGTTGTAAAAGATAAATTTATTTCTACATACACATAAAAGTATGTGGGTTCATGTTTTCTTTTTTTTTTCTCTATCTCCTTTTCACATCCTTTTCACATGAATCTCACACACACAAACTTTTTTGTGTGTAAAAAATAAATTAAAATCAATAAACCCACAAATTATTTTGTCCACAAACTAGAAGGGATGATGATTGCAGTGTTAATATTAAGCGGGAGAGATGCACAGGTGAAGGTGGGTTTTATAGATGGCTTGTGAAAATGTTGAGGATATTCATGCTTTGGTGGTAGCGTGTGAGCTGGTTGGGTTGATGAAAGAGGAGGTACTGTCGGAGCGGCCTTATGCAGCGGCGGATTCTGGTGAGTGACTCGCGGAGCTGGTGCTGGTGGATCCTTCTAAGTTCCATGCATTGGTGGCGAAGTTGAAGGACGTCCTCATGGTGGTGGTTCGGATTGAGACGCGGACAAGGACGAGGATTGTGGCTCAGCATGGTGGGGAGGAGACTGTTGTGGCTAATATAATCTTGGAGCTGATCAATATGGCGAAAGAGGCGGTCCACATGGTGGCGGCACTGGTGATGCGGGTGGTGGTGATGGAGGTGGGTCAGCCATGTAGACTGGCGAAGATGGCGGAGCACCACTGTAATGCGGTGGAGCGGATAAAACGGTGGGCACCCCCCTGATGCCATAGTACAAAAGGCAGAGGTATTAAGATTGGGCATATAAGAAAAATAAAATTTGTATGGTGTGTAGTCAACTTATGCTGTATCAAGGTGGGTCTCTGTCTTTAAATTTTGGGCTGAATTTATGGATGAATACTACTTTGGTGGCGAATTCACGAGTTGGCAGTTACAGCATGTGTGAAATAAGTCTCTCTTGTGTGGATTTTTTTTTTGGTAGGTCAGAGCTTCATCCCCATATCCCCTTTTTGCTTTTACACACGACTCATTCACATTCTTCTCTGGAAATTGAACATTCATTTTGCTCTCCGGAAACAATTGGCATGCATCGTTGATTCTATTGATTATATGTATGTCTTAGGCCGTGTATGGCGAGAGATTATTTTTCTTGTTTTATATTTTTAATTGTGTGTTACACCAGCTATAATATTAAAAATATGAGAGATAATAAAGATCTATATAATTAACGTATACATATTTAATAACTCACATACAAATTTAATGGTAGTATATACCATTTTTTCATTCTCTCAAAGAATCATACAAATAGAAGGTTGATACCATCGGATACAGTTTTGATCGATTTTACCAATTCTTTAAAAAAGTAAATTGAATTTTTTTTTTTTTGGAAATCATGCTCGAATTGGATCCTTTTTCTTTCTCTATCAAAAATATATTTACGAAGTTGTTCTAATTTATTAATTTTCATTAACCTTAGATATTTGTCTCTTATAAATGAATCAACTCGAGCTCCCTCGTGTACTATACTATTTACATAATCAATATCTCTTGTTATAGTACTATACTATAATAAGAGATTTTACATGCATTAGGTACACTTAAAAAAATTATCAGACAATTTTTTCACCTCAACAAATTTGATATATGTGTAAAAATTTGTATGTACAACTACCATTTTCACTAGGGTTTTTTTTTCTTGATTGTTAAACGAATCAATGTGGGACTTCAAGCATTAGGTCTGATATCATGTCTTAACCAAAAACTTTAAGACATTGACTTTATGGGTCATTCCATTTATATGAATGTCACTTAGCTAATTAATCAATGTGAAACTTTCTTAGACTTCAATATTCTAACACTAGCATCCAGTCTAGTACCAAATATTCTAACACTAGCATCCAGTCTAGTACCAAAATTCAAATTCATAATAAGTTTTAGTTTTGCGATTATATATAAGCTAGAAGTTTGACCACATGAAGACCTTAAAGCACATTTTGCATTGGAGAAAGAATCTAAAATGAAAAATAGATTATCATGTGCTAGAATATTAAGTTCAAATTCAAAAGCTCACTCTCACATACGTCACCATGAAGAAATCGTCTCTAAGGAGGCTTCCCAAATCAACAATCGCTGCTTTGATACTTTAGCCCTAATTCATATGAAACTCCTTTATAAAAGCAATCTCAAGTCACCTATAATTTTAACCAATAAAAGTACTTTGTTGCCTCACCCACTAGCTAGGAACAATTACGGGGATCCCCCAATTTAGTCATCTACCAATTATAAATATCAATGTTCTAAATACAAGGTGATATCTTCTCTCAATATACTTAAACCTGCTTAAATAAATTCTGACTGGAACATCAAAGTGTCTTGCAGGGACATCCCCTTACTTGGTTCACTTGAAGGCCTGAAAAAGAGCTACGTCAAATGATCAACAAATGAACTTCATCAATCATGGTTAGCCCAAAAATTTTCACTTTTTATCATTAACATTGTTTATGGGGAGGTAAACTTTAATTCTCACACCAGGGTATGATCCCGTAAACTTCTTTTCATGCAAATTTTCAAAGTCATCAGGGTAAGATTCCACAAACTTCTTTTCACGGGGATTGTGACACCCCGTATATATCCAGTAATGTTATCATACAATCGTATTAAGCAGCGCTTAATTAAAAATGCGGAATATCTTTTTCTTTTCAATTATGATGTCATTATCATTACCAACTTGCTTATTAATCAATTAATAAAACATCGCCTGTATGTAATTGCAATAAAATAGCTAACTGAAATACCTTATAACATAGATAATAAAAGTGTGTCTCTAGAAATCACGGAACTACCACAAGTAGGCCGGACCAACTAGCAGTTTATACAACTCCAATCTAAAAGTACTAACATAAAGTGTCATGGACAATCCCCATGCTCACTCAAATAAGGCAACACGCCCAACATCAGTCTCAACAACAACATAATCATAAATAGCGGAAAACATAAACAGCATCCAAACCCAGTCATGGCAGCAATACAGCATAATATCATAATCAGCTAAGCTCTGGCCTTCTGCCGCCAGAGGCATCAGTCACCATACTACCTGAACCTGAAATAAGCATTCCCCAAACGTGGGGTGAGATCTCTAAACAAGAAATATCAGTAAGACAAGGGGTCCTCAAGGATCTTCCACCCCAAGCTCACTTACATGTGTAATATAAGTTTAAAAGCAGCTCATCAATATCATTTCTAAAACAGTGCAATGCAGCAGATAATCATGTCATGTGTGTCAATTCTATTCTACTGGCCAGAGAAATGCAGGATTTATATACGCCAAATACCCACACATAGTGCAAGACGCCACTTGCATTCACCCCGGATCACCATATCGTATGATGCCACATACTCAGGCTTACCGTCAAGATGAAACAACACATGCATATTAAAAGCCATCACACATAAAGCTCAACAGCATTCAAATATTCAAAGCATGTAACACAGCATGCATATAACCACACCCCCATGGGACATGGTGGAACCACAACATGGCTAAACCGAGGACACGAAAGCTTACCTTGCAAGCTAACACCCAAAGCCAAGAGTCCACAACTCAAAGTCCAAACACAGCAGATTCACAATCTGTTATGGACCAATACTATATCAATAATAATGCACCACAAGCATAAAACTTAAAGACAACGCCTTTCCTTTACGTTTTACGTCTTAAGGCTCCATACCAAGCCATAAGCCCTTAATCACTTGATTCTGACTTAGTTCATTAATTACAGAAGTTCAACTTCATCAAACTAGGGTCCACAAACCCCCAATAGCCTATTGTACACACAGCACAGCTGCTATTCTTCGAAATCCCAGAATATCCGGATATTCCACGGGACATATCCGGATATGCAATATCCGGATATCTCACTGTACATATCTGGATATACAATATCTGGATATCCAGATTCCCATATCCGGATATCTAAATCCCATATCCGGATATCACATATCTGGATATTTCTCGGGCAGATATCCGGATATTTCACGACAGAATGCAGAAACTGCATTTCGTGAAGATATCCTTCCAAGGTTGGGTTTTTACTGATTTTAGACACTTAAACATGCATTTCTAGGTGTGTTTGACCAACCCCAACATTAAGTTATCATCTTTTAACCTTTGCATGCACCAAGGTTCCATTTTAAGCTCAAAGACTCAAGATCAAAGGTGATGAAGCTTACCCAAGCTCAAACTCAGAATGAAGGCTCTTGGAGCTCACAAGAAACTCCTAATGGTTCTGTCTCAACACTGTGCACGAAAATGCACACCAAGAAGGGTCCTTTCTTCACAAAGGTTGGCACTTTGAAGCTCACAAGCCAAGGAGAAAGCTCCAACACCACAAACCACCAACTCAGCCTCTTCACAACCACAAAACAGCCCCCAACACTCAGAAATAAGGCCTCCAACACTCTCCTAAGGTCACTCTCACTCACACCAAGTGTTTAAGAGAAGAGAATTGAAAGGAAATGGCTTCAAGCCTCAAGAATGGAGAAGAGAAGCCAAAAACAGTGTTTGAAAAATCTGGTCAGCCACCCTCCATGCGTAGGAGTCTGTTTTCTAGGGTTTTGTGCCCTCACCTAAGGCTTATATAGGCGGTTAAGTTTCAAACACACAGTATTAGCTTTAATTGCTACGCTTAGCATTTTAATCCCAAACTCTGGATTCTTAACCTACTCAATTTTATAAGAATTATCATATTTTTCTTATAATTTTTGGAGCACCTTTCCGGTACGCACTTTTCAAAGCCAGTACCAGTTTCTAGCACCAGTTCTCATTATTTGGACTTGAAACTCGTTTTAAAAGTCCTACATATTATTCTAGTAATTATCATGCACTTATTATAATTTTCTGGGATACTTTTTCGGTACACATTTATACGGACTAGCAGAAGCGGTATCTGCACTTTTCTTCCGAAAAATGACTTTCAGCATTCTTAATCACTTACTGTAATTATTAAAGCCTCATAATAATTATTAGGGTTAATTACGGAATCATTTCCTATTTTCTCATAATTTATTAATTAAATTCCTTAATTAACGGTGCGGGTTCTTACAGGGATATACATCACGCAATCTTTCAATGTCGACCTGTAAATTTTCAAAGTCATCAAGGTAAGATCCTGTTTCAAAGTCATTGAGGTATAATTTCGCAAACTTTTTTTCCTGGGGATAAACATCATGTAAACTTCCAAAGTCATTCCGTGAACTTTCAAAGTCTTCCACCAAACTTTCAAAGTCATCAGGGTCTGATCCCACAAACTTCTTTTCGTGGAGATATACATTTCGCAAATTTTCAAAGTTAGGGGGTTATGATTCAGCAAATTTCTTTTCATGGGGATACACATCCCGCAAATTTTCAAAGTCACTAGGGTATGATCCTGTAAAAAAAATTTCATCTCGAACTTTCAAAGTAATCTCGCAAACTTTCAAAATCATCAGAGTATGATCCTGCAAACTTCTTTCCATGAGGATATGCATCATAAATTTTCAAAGTCATCAAGGCATGATCCCGCAAAATTCTTTTCACGGGGATATATATCCCTTGAATTCTTGTTCATGAAGATTTACATCTAGCAAACTATCTTTCAAAAAATATGGGTACGTCTCATTTATCCCTTGCTCGTGGGAATACACATCCCGAAAATCATCCCAAAAATTAAAGGGAAGCATAAATAAAAAGAAATCCCTCAAAATTAAAAGGTAACCTACGCAAATTATGTAAATTACAGTGGGTCACCAATGGTTTAAGAGAGCACTACCAACCCCCAAGGGTAGCTCAGTTGGCAGCTGAGCTCCCAAGGGATTGCTTGGTGCAGGGATCAAACCCTGCTTCAAGCAGTTTCTTGGAAAATCTTTGGGGGCTAGAGGATAAGCCAAAAATCTTCGGTTGGAGGATTAGTCTCGTCCTTTCTCCGGTTGCGAAGCTTAGTGCACCCATTGTTACAATGAGGGGTTAGCCTAAACGGGCCGTTGAGAGCACTACCAAAAAAAAGGGTTAGGTTTCATACTTTTATTATGAATTAGATTGGGTCGTGGGTCACCGATGGTTTAAGAGAGCACTACCAAAAAAAAGGGTTAGGTTTCATACTTTTATTATGAATTGGATTGGGTCATGAGCATTTGTGGCTTGGATTATGGGCTAGATCAAACATGGGTTATTTTGAAGAAACAGGGCTTTTTAATTTTTCTTCTTTTTCCGTTTTTTTTCTTTTTTCCTTTCTCTTAAAATAAGATAAAGCAAAGTAGTAGTAATATCGATAAAATAATAATAAATAATAAATTTTAAATTAAGGAATTCACGACAAGTCTAGCACGATCCATGACTTTGTAATCCTTGATACTAATGTTGTCAAAATCGAGTTTTTATGTAGAAACGAAAAGGGTGGTAGAAACGTAAATCGTAGAAACGACACGAAACGTAAAATTTATACTACTTAAGGTCAAGATATTAAGTTTCTTCGTCGTTCAGTTTCTTTTAGAAGGGATTTTTCTCTCTTCATAATAGCATATATGCTCTATTGCAAAGTTTTTAGTTGCCAGTCCCAGCCACCAAGGTTTTGCCCCTTTCGCTGGAATCAAAGATTTTTTTTGGTTGGGATTTTAAAGAATTTTAATATATTATTTTTGGACAAAAAAATCCATTGATATTCAATTAGGATTTTAATGGATTGAAAAAAAATCACGTGGTATTCGATTAGGATTTTAAAAGATTATTTTAGAGTTCATCCAAATCCATTGGTATTCAATCAAGATTTTAAACAATGGAAAACCAATCTTGTGATATTCAAAAATCTAACGATTTTAATGGATTTTTTATTGGTGTAGATTTCGTTAGACATTTTAGTAAGAAATATAAATAGAATGTCTCTCTTACAATCTCACCATAACCCTAGGATTTCTTGAGATTTCTTCAGATTCGAAATTTTCTTAGAATATTCAATGATATATGGTTAGAAAACTCTCATCACGTAGAATTAAAACCCCAAGATTTTTAATATCAATTGTAAAAAATTTCAAACGAAATTTTATTATGAACTTTAGGTTCTATATGCAAATTTAGAATTGTTTTAATAATTAAAAAAAAAAATTGGTCTTATAATCATATACGCATAGCTTTGATACCAAATGAAGAAGATAATTTTCAACTCATTGGTCAAACCCAAGAGCATAAACGAGAAAATGCTAATGCATGGAGGACTAGTATAACTTTAGATTTGTGAAAAGTTGTTGTTTAGTAATTTTGAATGTTTGTTAAAAATTATATTATGTTTTACTGATTAAGAAAATTATATTAAGTTTTTTTTATTATTAATTTCATTGCCTTTCTTTGTTTTTTTATGGGGAATGTTATACTTATAACCTATTTTTATTTACAACATTTTACAACCATATCTTAATTGATGATTTTCGTCAATCAACGGTTATTATTTTCGCAAATCAAACTCATTAATTAATATTTAATTCCCAATGAATGATAACCGTTGATTAACGGAAATCAACGGTTAAGATGTGGTTGTAAAAGATTATAAATAAAAATAGATTGTAAATATAACTTTTCCTTTTTTTATTGACTATTGTAATTTTGAATGTTTGTTAAAAATTCATATTATTCTTTCAAATCTTATAAATTCATATTGTCCTTTCAAATCTTATAAATTCTATTAAAATCCTTTAAAATTCAATTTTATGAAATCTTAATTTTTTTTATAATAGTATTTTAAAATCTATAAAACAAATTATCTCAAATAATTATTATTTTTTTTAAATTCTAATCTAATACACGCTATTCTTCTCTCGATTTCCCGAGAAAACTCGTGCTTGATATTCTTGAACTCAAAAGTGGTGAGCATATTTTGTTGTATGTGTTCAAAGTTCAACCGATGAGACCAATTCAGCTTCCTGAGCCGCCAAGCCCTACCGGCCTGAGGGGTACTCCTGAGATCTTCGAATCTGGTGTTCACACCTTCGTTAGACGCGCTATCGTCATCGGAAACGGTTTCCCCGCTTCCGAGAATCAGAGCATCGGATTGGTTCGCGCCCTTGGCCTCTCAGATAAGCATATCTTATATGTACGAATATATCCCCTCTCCTTTTTTTTCTTTTCCTTTTCTTGCAACTAGTTCTTCACACTTATAACATTGCTACTAAGTGAAACAAGTAGTTTTGATCTTTGAATTTGACCTGAATGAGAAATCACATATATGTGGATAACGGTATGATTTGTTTAAAGAGTGAATTGCTAAGTTAGTCACTGAAAGATATAGCATTGGTTTTATTGGTCTCCTAACTGAAATATGCATTCTGCTGATCAAATTTAGTCCTTGAGTTGATGGCGGCAGGTATTCATTTGACCGATGAAATGTATATTTTAAGGACTTGTGTGATAATTTTCTTCTTTTAGAATCTAGTATAATTTCCGCTATATCTTTTAGGGACTGAATTGAAGGTTATTCTTCTTAAAATTACTATAGTATGTAATGTTGGCAATAGATAAATTGGAATGTGAACACCAATAGGGGGAAATTTGAACATACGAAGCACTCAAGCATAGAGTGGTGGTGTTAGAAGATAAGTTGAGAGAAAGAATTTTGCTCGACGTAGACAATGTAAAATGCGCAGTTAAAAGAGCGGGTAAATGGCATCTATATTTGGGTAAATCATCAAACATTTATCCAAGTGATATTGGATAGTAGGTGTAGTTTAGAAACATAATTCTAAATTGAGAAAGGAGTACTTATTTTTGGTGATGTCGATTGAACCCTAATGAAGATTTCCTGGGGAGATAGACAATGGTATTTTGTTGGGCACTCTTATGCTAGATCGCATTGGAATCTTGAGTAAGGGTAGTAGAGGTATTTGAATTGTAACAACCTTGCCTATGTGGCAAGGAGGGTGTGAAGGAATGGAAATAGTTAGAAGCAAAGATAAAAAGGAGGGAAAGGTAGGGGAGAGAGGCATCCAGACATTGAGTTAGTTTTGGGGCCTTTGGTCAAGGAGGTTTGCAGAACCTCAAAGTTCTACGGTGTTCTATCTTTTGTTTTCTTGTTTTTGAGTGATTTTGATCTTTGTAAATTGGGGTTTGTCCCTATTTCTCTGTAATAGAATATTTGGTTGCTATCATATTTCCACCAGTTTTATTATACTAAATTGTATGTTTCTATATCTTTGTTGGTATAGAATGTGATTAACATTGTATCCTTACATTCCTTATATTTCAGTTTGGTGTTTTTCCATTTAGAGCCCGTTTGGAGCACCTGATAAGAAAGACATGATACGATAGTTTATCTTATCCTGTTCTAATCAATTGTTGGTGAAATTATAAGATAGGATAAAGTTATCAGGTTGGCTCATTTTATCCTATTGAAAGCCTGATAACTTATCCTAAAGGTGGGGCTTCGGTTACCCTCCAAGAGGATAGGATAGAAAAAAATAAATTCATTTTATTCCAACCAAGCCTATCTATCCTCTTCTCCCTTTCCCCCTTCGACCTTCGTAACTGACAAATCTCAAAGACATCTCCAATTTTAGAACCGCTAAAAGACCCTATCTTTCTCTATCTCTCAGCTCCTAATCTTTCTCTAGTCAATACTTCACCACCTCCAAATCCAAACAATCCACCGCCACACCAAGAAGTCAGGTGCTACCACCCGCCCACAATCTCAAGGCCTTCCAACCAGAGCAGTCTCAGTCTTCCAAAATGGCCCAAATCAAGGAGTAATCCCTCAAATCCCTAGCCAAGTCCATCACTGTTTGGCTTAGTTTCTTGCTCGAAAACCCTGCCTCTTGCGGTTGCGACTTGTCTATTGCCGGTGTCCACATCGGTGATGCCACTCCGACGTCCAAGGGCAAGAGAGACAGCGGCCCCGAAATCATTGTCGGGGTTGATTCCACCTGGCAAATCGATACGAACCTTGGAAGAGTCTCACCCCAAAAGTTAGCCCATGAGATAGGAGAGCTCAAAGTCCAGATAAACCCCACACCATAACCTTATGTTTCCGATGTGAAACTCCAAGTCCCATACCTTGCAATTGGACCGTAACATTCAACCACACTTCACAGCTCTGACGCCCACGTGGGCTGGCTTTGCGCTAGTTTTTTTACTAGCCCAGGACGAACACTGCAATGCCAACGTCACCATCCGTGCTACTCGATTGCAACTAGGAAACATAGTGGAGGGCTCTGATACCAATTGATACGAACCTTGGAAGAGCATCACCCCAAAAGCTAGCCCATGAGGTAGGAGAGCCCAAAGTCCATATAAATCACACACCATAACCTTATGTTTTCGACGTGGGACTCCAACTCCCATACCTTGCAATTGGACTGTAACATGAACTCCGAAGCAACAAAGGAAGATGTGGTTGCGTGATGACTGCTATCAAAGTTGGTGAGGAAAATGCTACTGCTGCGGCGGAGTATCCAAAGTACTTGAAGGATTCGCTGAAGGATGTCTACAGTTTCGATGATTTGAAGCAGTGAATGAGGGTCTAGCAAAAGCATTTGAACCATCCTCCACTTGGCCCTCTCCATTGAATGGGAGCGGCCGTAACTCTAGCAATTGAGCTGTCGGGTTTGATTTCTTTCTTGGCTCAGGGGGGGGGGGGGGGGAGGAAATGGTTCTAATGTATACCAATTACCAAAAGGATGGAGATGAGTCGTCTACTTTGACAGATTCCGAGGAGGAATCCGATGACTCGTCAGTCAACAATTATTCAGGTTTCTTAGGGAATGGTGGTGATCCGGGGATGAAAGGAAGAATAATGGAGTTGGAAACTGAGCACCATGAGGTAAAAGAAAAGCCATGGATGCAAGAAGAGGAACATGCAGAGGTTTTTTTATCTAGGGGGCAAGAAATGATAATACTGAAGATGTTTATGCCTAAATTAATGCATATGAACAAGAACTGGTGATAGTGAATGAAAAGTTAAGACTTTCAGAAGAAGAAATCACTAAACTGAAGATTGAGCTTGAAAATTACAGATCCTTGGATTCAGGAAATTGGAGGCTGGTGTTGAATTATCATCAACTAAAGAATAAAGCTAAATGTCAAAGTTGCCTCCCATTTGAGTGCAGTATTGATGGATTAGGTGGGGGTTCCCCTTTATTATTCAAAGCAGAATCATGGATTAAATCAAGTAGTCAAGTGATCCATGGTGTATTATTCTGCAGGTACTTCAAATAAGTGAGCTACGTCAATATAATGGTGCTTGCAGTGATCGAAGTGTGGTGATATTGTTGGTTTTCTTAGCAAGCCAGTTATTTGTCAAGAAAAATGTGGTAAACAGAAAAATTGTAAGGGGGTTCAAGCCAAAAATTGTTGCATTATATTTTGCAGATATATGATTTTTTATTTTAAAAAATAATGCAGGTTATTTTATGTATTTTTCATATATTTTATTAAAATAATGAATTTTAAATTTTTTAAATAAATTAAAATAGGAACTAATGTATAAATAAATTAAAAAAGAATTTTAAAAATCAAATAAAAAAAATATGAAAATCTATTATTGAGGGTATTTTTGTCTATTTAAAGCATATCCTGATGCAATTTAATTCATATCAAACTCATAATAGGATACTATAATCTTATCAGACGGCTTATCTAGTGCATATCAAACATAGGATAAGATATGAGCTTATCAGACTCATCCTATCCTATCATTATCCAGCCCTGTTATCCTATCCGTTCTTATCCTACCCTGTGCACCAAACAAGCCCTTAAGGTATGTTTGGAGGGAAAGGGAAAGCAGGGTAAGTTTTTCATTTGAAGTAAATATTCTCTTATTTGAGAATTTTTAAGATGAAAGGAAATCAAATGTGATATTATCATTGCAATAAGCATTACTTAAAGAGTCGAGCTGGTGCATTTTCATGTGACATTATCTGCAACCAACGTGTGCTGTTATGTGGGTTTTGTGTTTATTGGAAATAAAGGGAAAAGTTGCATATCGAAAAAAAATGATAATTGGAATTATTGTTATCATATTGATGAAATTGATAATGGTAATTGATAATGAAAAAAAAAAGTTACCCATATTTTAATGATAATTTTAACCATTCAAGCATAGAGTGGTGTTGTTAGAAGATAAATTGAGAGAAAGATTTTGCCCAATGTAGACAAGATAAAATGCACAGTTAAAAGGGCGAGGAAATAATTGAAGGGGAACCTGCATCTATATATGGGTAAATGAAGGAGGATTTATCCAAGTGATATTGGACAGTAGGTGTAGTTTAGAAACATAGTTCTAAATTGAGAAAGGAGTTTTTTTTTTTTTTTGTGATGTTAGTTCCTCCCTATTGAAGATTTTCTGGGAAGAGTCACAATGATATTTTGTTTTGGCACTCGGAGTCTCAGACCATGTTGGATTTTTTAGTAGGGGTAGTAGAGGGATTTGAATTATAACAACCTTGCCTATGTGGCTGGGAAAGGTAGGGGAGAGAGGCATCCAGACATGAGTGAGTTTTGGGGCCTTTGGGCAGGGAGGTTTGTAGATCCTCAAAGTTCTGCAATGTTCTAACTTTCTTTTTGTTGTTTTTGAGAGACTTTGATCATTGTGAATTGGGGTTTATCCCTCTTTCTCTGTAATAGAATATCTGGTTCCTGTCATATTTCCACCAGTATTATTATACTAAATTGTATATTTCCATATTTTTGTTGGTATAGCATGTGATTAACATTGTATCCTTACATGCCTTATATCACAGTTTGGTGTTTTTCCATTTAGGGTATGTTTGGAGGGAAAGGGAAAGGAGGTTAAGTTTTTCATTTGAAGTAAATATTCTCTCATTTGAGAATTTTTTTTAAATGAAAGGAATTGAATGTGATATTATCATTGCAATTAGCATTACTTAGAGTCCAGCTGGTGCATTCTCATATGACATTATTTTGAATCAAATTGTGCTGTTATGTGGGCTTTGGGTTTATTGCGAAGGCTATCTCTTAATAATTTTCAGGACTCAAATTTTCCTTCTTTAAAAAGCATTATATTTCATCATGTCAAAATTGAAAGTACCTCTTAATAGCTGAATGAGTTTGCTCATCATTTTATGACTGGCTTATTGCAGCGGGTTCGCAGGCCAAGAGGTGGAACTAATGAGTGGCTTCAATGGCTTCCAGTTTCTCTCCATAATAAAATATATTATATAGTAAGAATGATCGGCAGTTATTCTCAGCTTCTGTTCAAATCTCAAGAAAAGAAGCCTATGTCTCTACCTTCAGAAAATGGTGACAGCGCAGGCTTGTCAGTTGTCTTAGAAGCTGATGTAATGAAGATTGTGAATTTAGCTCGGGAAACTTATGAGAAGTAAATTTTATTCCTATTCTTTAGTTGTAAAACTGACTTATACTGTCAAATGATGCGTATAGCTTGGCTGAGCTTTATGTTCATTTCTTGATGAAGACAGATTTAAATGCCTGTGTGTCTTTGCCATTAATAATCTTGTTCAGAATGATAAACTTCCTCTAAACATAGCAGGGTACCTAATTACCTATAAATCAATTAGTTCTATTTAATATGTTATGTGACATATGATACAGAAATGTGTGGCTTGATGTAAATTACTTGACAATTTATTCCTTGTAAATGATTAATTTATACAACTAAGTCAGCTACTAAAACTTGTAAAAGATTTCCAGTTCATCATGTTAGATAAAAATTAATGTTCTGACATTTTAATTGATTTACTAGACAAATCCAATCAGCATTCTGATTCTCATATCGATGTAATATGAATCCTGATTCTTGTTCTTGTACTTCCTGCATTCTATGGTTTCTTTCTTGTATATTCTTCATCACCTAATTCTTTGGCCACTAACAAAGAAGGATATGATTGATGTTTTATCCAGGGAGGGACCTTTGTTGGTGGTTGCATCTGGAAGAGATACCATTTCTACTGCAAGTTCCATAAAACGTTTTGCATCTGAGAATGTTTTTGTTGTTCAGGTCTGCAGACTTAATGCATATTTTTCTTTTATCCAAGTATGCTATGATATCTTGTAAATTAAGCAATTATTGAGTGTGCACACAAAAATTTGGGACAACAATTTACTAGCACCAGTGTGTTTTTGTTGCAATGATTTATGAAGATAATGAGTATGATTCAATTCCAATAATGCTATATAAATCCAATATTTTTAGTTGGTTTTTGTTTTATTGAAAACTCAGAGGTGAATTAAAAAGAATAGGCTTAATGCCTTAAACCAAGGATGAATTTCAGCTGGTGATTGACATTAAGTGGGAGTTGTTGTTAGAATTGAATATCCACACAGATGCAAGAGACAACCAGACTTGTGTATCTACAAAAAAAACTTTTCTTTTCTATTCTTGCTTTCTTGCTCTTTTTCTTTTTCTCTTGATCTACTTGATCTACATTTCATACAAACTATCAAAGGCTATTTATAAGCTATAAAACTGACAAACATAACTCCACACATAACAACTCATTACTTTATAACTGACATAACTGACTCATTAATATTCTAACTGACATAACTGACTCATTAATATTCTAACTGACACAAGAAACTAAAAAACCAAAACTGCTAAAAAACGGACATTTAAAATTTATCCCTACAAAACTCCCCATAAATTTTAAATTCTTCTTTCTTTCTTCGCGTTGCTTCTTGTTTTCTTCAACTTTCTGATCGCGCTTGTTTTCTTCAATCTTGATCACTGACAAGAAACATCTAACACCTTCCAACTTAATTAACTCAAAAAGAAAATATCTCCCCTGCAATTATTTTTCTGAACATATTTTATTTTATCCGGTGGCTTCTTCAATTTGATATTTTCAGTTTCATTAGCAGGACTTTCCTTGTTTCCATTCGCTGTATCTTCTTCACCTGCAAGTTTCTCGTCACCCAAATTCTTCTCAGTTTCATTCGCCACTTCATCAGTTGTTTTCACAATTTTATTTCCTCGTCCAATCCCAATTTCTGCATCATTGGTATTGTCAACAAAACCTCTTTTTCTCTTCAAGACCACATCCTTTTCTTCAAATGCACCTTCCATTTTTTCTCCGTTCTCGGCTCCTTCATTGCCGTCTTCCTTGCACCTCCTCAATGGCATCTCGAACCAGCGACCTATGCCGGTCGCCGACGTCGACCTCGTCACGCCGGGGTCGAAGTCTCTTCCAAAACATGAACTCGGTGATTTAGCCGGGATCTCCCCCATCCCGGTTATCAACATGAGACTCGGATTCGCAGTCTCCTCCAAGCCGGTCTCCATCAAGCATCTCGGATTCCACGCTTCTCGTTCCTTTGCTGGCTTCTCAAGCTCCTTCGACATCTCGTCTTCTTCCTTATCCTCTCTATCCGGCTTCTGAATTGACTCGCCGCTCTCAGCGTCTTTGATCTCGGCTCCCATAGCCGCAATCATCGTCTTTTTCTCTGATTCATCTCTCTCACGCTCCAACGCGTCGATCTTCTTCGCGGATACGTTGCCGTTGGCAATCTCAGACTCCTCCATCTCGGTCTCTTCTTCATCCGCATGATTCTCCTCATCTTCATCATCATCATTGATGATTTCATCTTCTTCTTCATCAATCAGATCAAACCGTCCAGGTAGATATTTTGCTATAAAGGCTATTAGAAAATCCTTCCACATATTATTAAAGTCGCGGCAGTTCCATGTACGGAACCATTTGATTGCGCTTCCTCTGAGTCTTCTCATGGCTACCTGCCATTTGTCCTCCGTCCAGATTTTTTCTTTCCGAAAATGTTCCTTCAAACAGAGAAGCCAATCTAATGCTTCATCCTTATCTCCATGGAAGAGTGGCACCTCTAACTCGCTCTTTTTCTCCATAGCTCTGATACAATTTGTTAGAATTGAATATCCACACAGATGCAAGAGACAACCAGATAACAATTTGGGCAAACTACTTTATAGGTTGGAAATTCTCCATGTCTACTTTCAATCTTTAAAGCAGTTTAGTTTTAGAATTCCTTGGCATGATCTTGCTAGGAAATCCTGAGAACACTTTGCTACTTCAATGCTCTCTTTCCCCAATGAACTTCTCTGTCTTTTACTTTATTTTCTTTACTTCTCTTTTTATCTCATTCAAGGTTTTAAATTGTAGTTGTGATATTGGTTGTGGTTGCATTGTGTCGTTGTATTAAAGTAACATAGTTACTGGCTTACTGCTATGAGATCCTATTATGAAGAAATGAATCCCCTGCTCGTAGGCTCTGTATATGTTTAATTACTCATCTGCTTGGTGCTGTGCTATTGGACTTGAATTTTGTTCTGATGTTCATTACAACATAAAAACATCAGCTATGATTTCTAATCTTGGTCTCCTTGATTGTCTTTGTCACATGGGCAGATACAACATCCAAGATTACGTTTGAATAGGTTTGACTTGGTGATTACGCCTAAGCATGATTATTATCCTTTGACTCCAGAAGGACAGAAACAGGTTCCTAGGTTCCTTCGAAGTTGGATAACTCCACGTGATCCTCCAGATAGTCATGTGGTATGCATAATGTGTATATCATATTAGTTTAAATAACTTTTGCTTTCCTGGAGAAACTTTGATTTAACTTTGTTGTTGGCCACTGTCAATTGCTGAGACTGTTATGTGGTAATGTACGTTCAGGTTCTCACCATGGGAGCCCTTCATCAAATAGATTTCACTTCAATACGTAGTGCAGCCATTACTTGGCATGATGAGTTTGCACGATTTCCCAGGCCCTTGCTGGTTGTCAACATTGGAGGACCAACACGTAATTTCTAATGTGAATTTAATCATTTAAAATGCCACTAAAACTTAAGAGAAAAAATATTTACATTTCATAGATTCAGTGGTCAAAGAGAAAAAATATTTACATTTCATAGATTCAGTGGTCAAACAAAATCGGTAACCTGACTAATTTCCATTATTGATTTAGGCAACTGTCGATATGGTGTAGACCTAGCAAAGCAATTAGCAGCCTCTTTGCACAGTGTTCTTGTTAGTTGTGGGAGTGTGCGAATATCCTTTTCAGAAAGGACTCCACAAAAGGTATAGTCATACCTTAAAGTTTCCTAAAGTAATATCACTTAACAGCCCTTGCTTTCCATCTCTGACACACTTTCTTCCCTCTCTTTGGTCTTTTTAACAGGTGTCCAATATTATAGTGAACGAACTTGGGAATAACCCTAAAGTTTATATTATTTGGGATGGGCAAGGTAAATATTTTATTCAGGTTTCAACTAGATTATCTATTCAAATATTTAAAATTTGTTTTAATAGATAATAAGTGCTTAAACCCTGACAGTAATTCACAACATTCAGGACCGAACCTGCACCTGGGCCTTCTAGCTTGGGCTGATGCATTCATTGTCACAGCAGATTCAGTTAGCATGATAAGTGAAGCTTGCAGCACTGGGTATGCTTGTGAAGAAGTATTTCTGTGATTAGAATAATTTTATTTTCTTTCTCTTGATACAAGTGTTTAATATTATGTTTTATTGTTAAATTATTTTGTTCTTTCCACAGGAAGCCTGTCTACGTTGTGGGAGCTGAGCGTTGCAGATGGAAGTTCACAGAATTCCACAAATCATTGAGAGAGCTTGGAGTTGTTCGGCCTTTTACAGGCTCTGAGGATGTAAGTAAAACTCTCAATGAGTTTTGTATCAAATACAAGGATTGAATATTATTGAGGAAGAAGGATGTCTGTTCTGGAGTTACATATATTGTCAAGTAAGTATGTTTTGTAATGTGTATGTGTTTTTAAAATTTTCAGATATCAGAAAGTTGGAGCTATCCACCCCTTAACGATACTGCTGATGCGGCTAAACGGGTTCATGAAGCGCTTGCTGCCCGAGGTTGGAAACTGAAGATATAGAATGCAATTTGAAGTTGACATATTACTTTTTTTTTCGATTTTATTTATTTTTCTGAATGGAGGTAACCATTTGTTCTTTGGAAGATATTTACAGAACATAATATTTCATTCATATCACGAATAGGAAATACAGATCCGCTTGTAATTTTCCACCATACCAATTTTTTAAGTTGTAATATAAAGTTAAGCGTATGATTGCGGCTTGTAAAATGTAGTTGGTATGTTTTTGGCATTTTAAAGAATGAGATGAATAAAAAAAATTGAGTTGAAATTGTCCTGTATTATCATTTTCTTTCTATTCATTATCTGCAGTTTAATTTGACATTATCTTTGGCAATTAAATGCCACCAATATGTTTCTACCAAAAAAAAAAAAAAAAATGCCACCAATATGTTATTCATGCTATGCGGTTTCAACCGAAGAAGATAGTATGAAGCTTGATTCACTCTAAAGTAGGAGAGAACTACATAATGTAATGTTATTAAACTAACTTATAAACACTCTTTTTGTTTTTTGTTTTTTTTTTTAACTCAAATTTTATGGGGTGTTAAATGCTTGGTTGGTATTCCACCAAGATCGGAGGGATATATATTGCACCAAGTATATGAAAAACTTTTGTGAAACAAGAAAAAAGAGAGTATTTTTTGGTTAAAAAAGAGTAATAATTTGATTGTTCGATTGCCTTTTGGGTGGTGCCAAAGGTATTTGGCAGGGGGAAGTTTTTAAGATTATGGAAGGGAAAGGTTATACTAGTTATCTTCCCGAAGAATTACAACTTTTTTTTATTACCTCTTATAATTATATATCATTACCGTTGATTTCTACTAATTAACAATTGTCATTTAATTAATGAATTTAATTTGTGAAAATCATAACGTTGATTGACGAAAATCAACAATTATGATATATGGTTGTAAGTAGGGGTGATAATAAGGCCAGGGGCCTTAGGCCCGGCCCGTTTCGGCTCGGCTCGGCTCGTCTTTTTTTATTATTAAGCCCAGACTTATACTCATGCAAAAGCCTTTTTATTTAAAAGGCATCAGGCTTCCAGAGCCAAGCTCGGCCTTGAAGCCTTGGAGGTTGGCCCGTATACATTAAATTTATTTATTTTTATATTTTTATATTAATCATTTCAACATCATTTTCTCAGTTTTCTGTCTCTGCTCTATCTCTTCTCCCCGATCTAACTCATCGTCCCACCAACAAGTAAATGAAGTCATGTTCATCATCTATTTTTATAAGCCATGCGGATTCCACGGCTTATAATGATGCTTATGGCGGCGACCGTGGAAGAAAATTTATTGGTGGGGTTCAAATCTAGTGTAAAAAATCTAGAATATTAAGGAATGTGGAAGAAAATTTAATGTAAAAAATCTAGAATGTAGAAGAAAATTAAGGAAAAACAACGTAAAATAAAGTAAAGGTGCTGTTGTTATTTTGATTTTTTAATATTAATGTTTTTTTATTATAAAAGAAACAACTATTATTTTCTGACAAAAAAATACATATCAGTGCATGATTAATGGGCTAAATACTGCTACAAATTGGAAGGTAAGGTTTTTATTTTTAATAAATAAACAGGCCACAGACTTGAGACATGCTTTTATATTTAATATTATATTCGTAACAGGTAACAGGCTAAGGTCAGTCTGACACGTTTAAATACAGGCTTGACCCGTTAAGATCAAACCTCGGCTAGGCTTGGCCCGTTAACACCCCTAATTGTAAGATGTTGTAAAAATAAAAGTAGTAACTATAACTTTTCCAAGTGTCTTATTTATCCAAATTTGATATAAAGTTTTACAATTGTTTTGAGGACAAAATTACCCTTGACAGATGGAAAGGTTACCTGCGAAATCCTATGGATCTTTGTTCTTCTCCGAACCAATGGACACACACTGTACTATTCTAACTCCAGAAACCACCTATAATCTCTCTGTTTTATGGGTTTCTTGGGTCTTTCGCGGAAGACCCACATAAGAAAGATTCATGTTTTTTCCTTTTGTTTTTTTGTTCTCTCCTCTGTTTCTTGGTTTTTTTGCTTTGGTATGTGCTTTGAGTTCCTGAAGAAAAATACTATCTTAGGCTTTGTCTTGAGTTGCGTGATTATTTTCTTTGTCACTCTCATTTTTTATGCTTTGCATGACATCTCTGCTGGAACCAAGATTGGCGTTTTTTTTTTTTTTTGTTAATCATGGAGGATTGTTCTAGAAATGGGGTTTCATGATTTCAACATGGCTTTAAGTAAAGTTGAAGAAGAGATTGTTGTCAATCGTTTGAGATTGTTAAAATTTGAATTTTTTTTTGGTCAATCGTTTTGAGATTGTTGTCAGTTGTCACTGTGGAGCAAGCTTAATGACGGTTGTTGAAATTTTTAATTTTTTTCGAATGATCAGATCGAAGAAAGAAGTGGGGGTCATTTTTCTAAAATCATCCAACATTTTCATTAATATTTTACCATCAATCAAACATAGTATCAGAAAAATTAATTTAATATTCTCGGAAATATTTTTTTTTACCAAACAATTTTTTTATAACATTATTGAGAAACTCATTTTTTTACCATATTCTCGAAATCATAATTTTTGGATAATTTTTTCTCTTTTACCAAGTATGCTCACGACAAGCATTCTGTTCCTTAACACTATTTCTGAAAAGAAACAATGTTTTTTTATATCTATACCTTGGAATAGTTTTTAAGAAAAAAAATGTGTTTAATAAACTGTTTTATTTTTAGTCCGAGAATGAGATTTGTATTTGATAACACAACAAATAATAGGAAAAAAAAATCATTGCTATTACACATAAATTTTTTTTTGAATTATCACTTTCCTTTTTATATAGTGTGGTGGTGGTGGTGGTGACGGCGGTGGTGACGACAGTGGTGGTGGTGGTGACAGCAATGACTGCAGCGATGGTGGTGATAAATGGTAATGTCATGATGGTGACAGCGGTGGCTGCGACGATGATAGTGGTTGCGGTGGCGTGGTGGTGGTCTGACGACAGCCGTGGTGGTATGACGACAGAGGCGATGGTGGCAGTGGTCGTTTCAGAATAGTGGTGGAAAGTGATTGAGAGAGACAAGTGTTTCTCATTTTGTGTCCGAAAACAAAATGTAGAATTTCTTTATTCTTTTTCTGTTCCCTAGCACAGAAATTGAACCTGTTCATTCTCAGGAACAAAAAAACAAACTGATTTTGTCAAACGCTATTTTTATCCACTTCTGTTCTCGCGAATAAAAATTTGAAAAAAAAATCTAATTCTGGAAAGGTTGTCATGTACACACTAAACACCCAGGTCAACTAAAAAAATATGCTTGGTATGGGTTTGTTTATAAGGGATATGATATTATTACTACCAAATAATATTACTATCAATATTTATTATGCTAAACTAAAATAAAAAGTTATTTTAAAATTAAAACTAAAATAAAAACAGAGAGAAAAAGATAAAAAAGGAAATCAAAAGTTTATTATGCTATTTTATTTAAATTTTTTAAAAAGCCGGGTCATACCCATCTTATATACAACATGGTTTGTGAAAAATATTTCTTGTGCACTTTTTTTTGGGGAGAAGGGGGGCGTAAACTTTCATGTGCAATTTTAATTCCCATTATTTTCAAATTTTCACAATAACTAATTATAAAATAATAGTTGTAAGAATCAGATTAGCTTTAGTTGGCCTAAAACATTTGTGTAATATCATCTTTGTTTTTGCATAATTAACCTTTATTCAATCAAGAAAAATAATAATAAAAAAAAAAACAAATATGACAATTTATCATTTTTATAGCAGGTATCTTAATATATATAATCTTAAACCCTTGGAAACTTTGTTGACGTGTCGCTCTATCCTTCATTCTCAGCTTTGTGTTCACACTTGAGAAGAGTTTGAAAAGTTACCTCTTTTGAAAATCTTTTACTTTTTGCAAAAAAAAAAAATGTAAAAAGGGTGGGATAATATTTGAAATTCAAATTTCGTTGGTGGCAGACAGCTGTATAACTTTTTCACTATTTCCTGCATCGGTAATGGTGAAGTGTATTATGCAAGCACTCAAAATTTTTAAAATAAATTACTAATTTGCCTATAAATAGGATATATTACGAAGTGTATAACTTTACCTTTTCTTCTCCGTGAAAAACCCTAGCCCCTTCTCTTCTATTCTCACCCTTCAATCAAATCACAAAAATGGTAACCTTTTCGTTATCCTCTCTTCCTTCTGAACGATTCATTGAATCTGACTTGAATGTTTTCTTGAAGTTTTCTTTCATTCAATCAAATCAACGACTCCCCCAACAAAAATGGTTACCTTTGGCCGATGCTCAACTCCCAATGACAATATTGTGTTTTTATCACTTAATTTGCTGCCAACTAAGAGCAGCTCAACTCAAAAAGGGTGCTGATGAAGGTATTATTATCACTACTTTCTTTCGCCTCTGCTTTCATTTCATTTCATTGGTTCTACCATTTTAAGTGTGTTATTGCGTTTTTTCTTTTCTTTTTTTGTTTTTGTTTCAGCGACCAAATCGATTTGCGTTTCGAATTATAACCTTCGGAACACCAAAAGATCCCTTTCTTCTTCGACCAAGTTTTACATATTGAGGTATCCCTTGATTGTGGTTCAAGGAGTTGTAAATCAACTTATATGGGTCAAAAACAATCAAACATACGTCAAAATATCTCTTGAATTTCAAAAACTTCTACTTTAGTTATATGGGTGAATCAACTTCTTCAAAACACTCCAAGAAGTCTAATCAGAGAAAGAGGATGCGCAAAGATATTGGGGGAAATAATACCCTCCAAAGTATGTCGAATGATATTTTAATTGAGATTTTTGCACGAGTTAGTTCTCAAACTGTCAGTGACATCTGCAATGTCCAACTAACCTGTAAGGAATTTCGTGATATCGCAACTGATTCTTATGTGTTTAAACGTTCGATTGAAATGATGCTTGGTGACGCAATGTACTAATCAATTGTTCGATTTTATTTAGTTGGTGTACGCTGTTTTCTCAGTTTCGCAATCCTTCTTTTGTATTATTCCTTCCGTGTTTTTCAAAGGATGCAAGGAATAGGATCAAATTTCTACTGTTGTCTCGAAGCAAGATAGAATAGTTCTTCAGCATTCCCTTGCTTAATATGTCAGATTAACTTTCGTGTACATTTTATATATTTAACCATCATTTATATATGAATATGTATTCTGAGATGATAAACTCATCCTTCGAAATAATTGTCTAAAAATTGTCACTAACATAATACACGAGAGCCTATGTTTTATATATTTAACCATCGTTTAACTAATCCTTATAAAAATTACAGAAGGATGTAAGTATTTCACAGTGCGCAGAGAAAACGATTCATCATTCATTATTATTGCACCTATACTGGATTAATGCGATTCTGATGCAATGGTTGAACTAAATCATCATTATTCAAAGATGGCTTTCTGCATTCCACCTCCCTGCACATTATTAATTATAGTCATGTTACTTCATCATTATCACGTTGAATTCGATGCAATTCAAAGGAAAATTGATGGAAGCAAAAATGAAGCGATGCATATATACGTTGGAATGGAACTGTCTATTAAAGAATCCTTTTCTGGATTACGATATTTGAGGGAAATAATAAGAAACATCGATTTACATTTCAAATTATAATATTTGGGACACCAAAAGTTTTTCATCTTCCAATGTTAATGTGTATTAATTACACTTATTGAACAGCATTGGGATGCTTCATCAAAATTATCAACAAGTAACGGAATATGAAATGACAAACCGAAGGATCACGTTGTTTGATGTTTGAAATCATAACTTAACAATCATAACATAACAACTGGTGCATCCCATTGATCAATCATCTTCTCTTCAACAATAAATACTAACATGGTTTCTTTGTGTTTTTCATTGTTTTTCTTTTTTGTTGTTTAACCATTGATCAATGGCAGACTCTCCCTCTACCAATTGTGCAATGCCTAAAAAACAACAAAATCCTTCCCTAGAATCTCTACCCACAGATTTACTATTGGATATATTTGCAAAGGTGGCTTTTTATTCCATTGAAGATATTTCCTACATCAAACTGACCTGCAAGGAGTTTCTTCGTGTCGCAGAACATGATTATGTGTATCATAATTCATCATTGGAAAAATTTGCATTGCAACCTTTGGAATGGATCAATTCAGAAAAACCATTTCGTCATTATGTACAGGTTCTTTCTCCTAATGAAGAAGGATCTTTGAATGTGATAAAGGTATTCGAGTGGAAATTAACACCGGAACAAAGGTTCAACAAAGAACGACAGGCATATTTCTTAAGGCGTTGCAAGGAAAGTAACAACCCTAAAATTATGTACCGTGAAGGAATGCTTGAATATTTCAGAGAAACATCAAGTTCAAGTTCCATCGCCTTGGCTTTTGAAAACTTGAAGACTGCTGCTCTGAATGGTCAGGATGATGCCATGTACGTGTATAACATGCTCTTGATGTGAGCAGAAAATGCAGATCAAAGAACCCTTGGATTTGATCAATTTCTTTCACTCAATGCTTCTGGAAAATTAAAAACGTGCAGAAACCATGTCAAATCTATGATACGATCTATGTGGGTGCGTAGAAAAGTTGTTGCAAAACATAACCTATCCTTCTACCATTCCAGCAGATGCAAACTGCTCAAAAGTTTTAATTCAACGGTCGCCGTGGATATTGGACGAAGATATCGATGATTATGGAATTGACTGTGAAAATTGCAAAGCAGATGTTGAACTAAAAGCTTTCTGTAGGATGATAATGGTTTAAGTTTTTCGTAGAGAGTTATAAGCTATTCGTCTATGTCATCGTTTACTACCGCATTTCTTTTTGATTTTATATTGTTATATTTGTTTCTGATTTATGTTTTCTGTGAAATCTATGTATTACAAGTTTAGTATTAAGATGTATTACATGGTCCTATCTCAAGATTTCCTCATATAACCTCAAAAATACGTTTCTTTCGATTTCAAAAACAAGTTTTATATATAGGTGAAACAATTTCAATATACAAAACAAAAGAAATTGTAAAATTGTGTGTAATTACAAAAGAAATCTGGCAGATCAAATCCGTGACATATGCAGCATTGAACAAAGCTGTAAGGATTTTCTCTGTATTGGAAGGGACAATTTTTTGCTGGTGCGCGCAACAGATATTCTCCTTGGTATAGAGTGGTATGATAGAAACTTCTACGGTGGAGAAAAAACAAAATGCACATTGAGTGATGAAGTTGAATAATGAATTTGTCTTTTTGCTGTTGTTGAAGTATGCTTTGCACCAACAAAAATTTAATATTCCTTTGACTTGAGAAAATATGGAAGTAAAAGTATTTAAAATTGTCTATTATGTACTTATTATTTAATCAAAATTTGTGTAGTTTTGATTTAACAAATTTTGTGTGAATGTTATAGGTTTTTAATAATTCACGTGACAAGTGTGTTTTTTGTTTTTTGTTCCTTCATGTTTATACCACCATCACAGTGTCGTTTAGAATTTGATGGCAAAAGGTATGCACTAATTCACCAATGCAACGATTAACCACGACAGCGACAAAGATTTTGTTCTTTTCCCTCGGGTATCGTACAGGTAATTCACCGGTAACATGATAAACTTGCACGTGCGTCAACTGTTGCAAACTGGACACGTGTAAGGAGTTGACGAGGGAGGGGTCGTTGCTGTTGAAACACAACGTCACCTTTAAATTGCAACCTCTCCCCTTCCTTTCCTTCTCGAGTTTTCTCGCTTCGGTGTTCGCTGCTCTGCGTTTTCGAAAACCCTAATCAATCCTTTTTCTCATTCTCAGGTGATACTCTGAGTCAACACACTTCATCTTCCATTCCCCCTTTTTTGTTCTTCTTTCTCTCTCTCTTTTTTTTGTTTTTTCATTTTCTAAAATTCCAATATTGAAATTAGAATTATATGTTTTCCTCTTGTTTTCATGGATCCCTGCGATTAAATGCTTATATATTTTGATTTTTCTGCCAAATTCTTATGCAGATTGGGATTTTGTTAAGGATACTGATTTTTCGGCGGCGGAATTCTTTTTGGTAAAACTCGAATACTCAAAAGAAGGTTTTGTTGTTTAAAGTAAAGTTTGGAGGTTTGGGTCTGATGAGAATTGTTAGGGGAATGCAGAGATCGTTTTGCGAGGAGCTGAAGGCGCTGTGCTGGAAGGACTCGTTCAGCAAAGGGATTGGCATCACTGCCCCAAAGGCTAGAACCCGCAACAAACCTATGAATTCTACAAGGGTTTACGCTCTCTAAAACTCTTAACTCGAGCTAGTTTTCACTGCGAAAGTGCCAAAGTTTTTGGCCTTACGATGACTCGTATCTTGGTTCAAAGGGGTTCATCTGGCGGTTCTTCTTCGAACCCTAACTCGGGCCGTTCTTCTGGGCCTTCTTCATCTGCGCGGGCTGAGCCGCAGGTTTTGGCTCCACCGGCTTTGAGAGATGAGGAGAGTGCAGAGGAGGTGCTGGGAGTGGTTGTTGGGGATGAACTTTTGGAGAGTGGTGAGTGTAATAAGGTAAAGAGTGAGGACCTTTTGATGGTTGGTGGTCGTCATTTTGAGCAGCAGAACGATGGTTCGTGTGATGATGAGGTAGCTGTTGTGGAGAATGATATTAAGGAGGAGTTTGGGTGTCCGCGGGAGTTAGTGAAAGGATTGAGTGGAGTGAGAGTTTCTGAAAGATTTGTTTCAGAAAATGAGGGCTCAAGTGGGTTTCCTTCTTCTCTCCCTGGTAGTGGTGGTAGTTCATGTCCGCCTCCTCCTCCTGTTCCGCCTCCAAAGCCTTCTGCTGCTAACCTGAATTTGAGGAGGAATGTGTCAGGGACTTCGTATTCTGGATCTGTAGGATCATCTGGGAGAGCATCTGCATGGCCTGCTGTTTCGACTAGGACCTCGCCTGCTGGGTCTCGGCCTTCTTCTCCCAGGTCTCATAATGAAAGTGAGGGGTACAATAGTGCTGATGAACAGAAGCCATGCTATGTTTCCTCATACGATGAATTTGTAAGTTGATGATTGCACAAGTGTTAATAAGTAGATAAATATTGTCTGTTCTTTTGGATTTCAATATTGCTACTAATCTTCCTACATGGTTCTTTTAGGCCGTGATGTTTGAGTTGATAATAAGAAGAGGTTGGTTAGGAATATGGTAGATAATTTGGTTCATTCCTCTATGTTATAATAGAATAGCCACGGTAATGAAGCAATTATTTAATTATCCCTCTAGAATTTCTTCCGAGTTATGGACACAAAATAATTGACATATCATGTTGATATAATTGTCAACTAGGTTTTCATATTTTTAGAGCATAGACATACTATTAATCTATTATCTTGTAGTTAGTTTATTAAGTTGCATAGAATTTGTATAAAACACTTGTCATTATTGATCATTCATACTTAGGTTTCTTAGAGATATTATCTTGATGCCTTGCTTACAGATGTTAGAATGTATTCTTGTATAATCTTGCATGTTATGTTTCTCTATTTGAAGTTGAAGGTCAACCTTTGTAATGCAATTCTGTTGCTTGACAACCTTTACTGAGATCTTTATCATATCATATATTTTAAAAATTTGAAGTGATATTGACATCTGTTCCAGGAAAGAGAGCGGCAGTTTGAAACTGATATCAGAAGGGCAAAAGGTTATGAAGTAAAAAGAATGATGGGGGATGGAAATTGTCTTTTCCGTGCTGTTGCAGATCAGGTGTATGGGGATTCTGAATTGTATGATTTGGTCAGACAAATGTGCATAGATTATATGGTATGATAACTTTGTATTTATTTTATTCTTATTTCTGGGATATATCCATACTGTATCTGCTTCAATTTACCATGCTGAAAATAATGTCTCATTTTTTTTTTTGGGTACATAAGAGGCTAAACCCCAAAAATAATGTCTCATTAGCTTCTCTGATTATTCATTTTATCAGAAGCTGATTTGATGTCTTTGGGTTTTAATGACCTTAACAAAGAAATACTGTTGATTCTGAAAGGTTTTAATTCTCTTTAGCATTTGTAGTTCGCAATGAATTATTAATATTTTACATATTTAGGTAAGCTTCAACCATATGTTTTTAAGGCTTTCAAAGTTGTAGTTTTAGAATATCATATTTCAGAATACTTGTTTTAGGGTGTATGAATTAATTGAGGGTTATAGAAGGTTCTGAAGGTGTCTATACTTTATTATGTGCATGCTGGAATCTCTAGGCAGTATTAAATGATAGAATTAGGCTTTTAAGGAGGAAAACAAAGAAAATAAAGAAAAATTTAAGGTTTTGGAAATAGGTTCAACAGGATTGGCTTTTATTGTTATTATTATTATTATTATTTTGGATCTAACAATGCAAGAGAGGACTGCCTTATGATTGTGAAAAGTAACATGGGAAATGGTAAAATGAACACTAGTGGAGAAAATGAGGAGATGAAAGCCTAAGCTAACAATTCTATTGAACATTTTACTGTAGAAGAAGCATATTGATCCTAATCCAGTAAACTGATTCAGGAAAGTCCTTTTTTTCCATTAATTTTTGTTTGCCAGTAACTAATACGTGAAGATTTGCTCATACTTGTAGTACTTCCTTAAATTATTGTACCACTTCCTGATTTCTTGCTTTTAATTTGGTTGGACAGTTTTTTTTCTCTCTCGTTTTGCTTTTGATTACAATATGCTGATTTATTCTCTCTGATTCTATTAAAATATTGTCAGCAATTTGAATTAACTTCTTAATATAACTCTTTTGGTGGGTCGTCAGTATTTTGTGACTCTGTCCAGTGTTGAGTATGTATTATAGCGGCATGATGACACTTCCTGGATGTTTCTCTTGCTCCCAAATTTTGCAGTTTTATCGAACTTTGGCGGATTAATTATTACTGGTTTTATATCTTCAGGAGCAAGAAAGAGATCACTTTTCTCAATTTATAACTGAAGGCTTCACATCATACTGTAAGAGAAAAAGAAGAGATAAGGTATGTGACGGTATAGTTTGGGCAGCTATTGTTTCTTGGTTTATTAAAAACCAGCAGTTGTTGGTATTTTAGGTTTTTGCATTTGGATATGATTGCTTTATTTTTCTCCCTTTTAATTTGCTATTGATTGTTGAACTCTGCTCAGGAAATAAATCAATCTATCTTGTCTATAAATTTATTGCAAATTACTTCTATAACAGTTTAGAATGGTAAATTGTCAAAGCTGCAGGTGAGGGGTGTGATTAATGTAATGGGGAGTTGAAATGCTTATAGGCTTTTAACAAACCTATTAATCCAAATGTGGGTCATCAATCATGGTTGTTCACTTGTATAAACCCTTCTAATTTTTTTGTACCACATTAGTTTTGGAAGAGTTATCTATATTGTAAAGTGGTTATGGGGGCAACCTAATTCTTCGAGAGCATATTCTCAAAGGAATATACCCAAGAAGCTGCTAGGTTAGTTACAGATATATTTAGGAGGCCAGAACAGTTAGCAATTGCTATATGAGACAATTATGCCGTGAGTGATCTAGGAAGGAAGCACAGATATTGTATATATGGGAGATAACCCCTATTGATAGTTACTTTTGGAGATATGGTTGTAAATCTCACTATGAAGGGAGAATTCCTTTGTCAAGAGCTCTGCCCTTGTATTCTTGTATTCTTTCATCAATAAACTTCATTATTTCCTACAAAGTTGTTGAGTTGCTCGTTAATTGTTCGACTGCTTTTTTGTATCGTGAATCATGTTGAATCATAAGATTCAGAAGAGAAAGAAAGAATTAAGAAGAATAAAAAAATGAATGCTCCTTGGTTAAGAGGAGAAAGGAAAATTGGAATCTTTTTAATTGGAATTTGGTTGGGAATTGATATTTTGGGAAATCCCTAATTGTAAACAACTATCCAGATTCTCGATTATTTGAATCTCCCGCTTCGTGGTCGTTTCTCTTTCCAAAATCTTATTGGATTTTGAATCGCAAATCTTGATACTATGTGCGATACAAAATTGAATTGTAGGATTCCGCGATTCAAAGAGTTGTTCATGGTTTGTTCCTGTTCACACGTTCGATCTGTATTGTTTTTGTTTTGTATTGAATCATATCAAGCAATACGCATCGCCATTCTGTGATGCTAGGTTGTCAGTAGCGGCCCGTAGCGTCGCTACATTAGCGGGTAGCTGCCGCTGGTTGTTACAATCGCGACGCGACGCTGGCCGGGAGCGGAAGGAAGCAACATGTATATTTGTGCAACGCGATGCTACCCGCTATTTGACATTGATTATGGAATTATGTGTTTGATTTGTGGAATTCATTGTTCATTTATGTTTAATTTTAGATCCTTCCTTTATCTTCCTTGTATTTGACATTGATTGTGGAATTACGTTTTTGATTTTTGTGACTTCTTATGTTTGAGCATTTATATTTGTGTAGTATTAGACTGTTAGTATAATATATGTGGAATTAATACTTCAACGTAGCGGCAATACCGCTATCCGTTACACCGCTATACCATTTTCGGGGTCATAAAAGACCATAAAAGATCTTTGATGGTTTTTCTGGTTTTTCTGTTTTTAAGACAAATATGGTATCAGTGTCTATGATCAAATGGTTTAATGTTCAATCCTTGCCATTCCAATTTTCTAATAACAAAAAGTTAAATTTTAGCTCAAGGTAAATTGATAAATGAGCCTATGCATTATCCACACTTTAAAGTCCAAAATTGGGTTCACGGCTTCACTCATGAGGAATCGTGCTGAGAGATATATCAAAACCATTGCCGTTACCCAACAACTTAATCTTTTAGGGCAGTTAGTTCTTGACATTTGTCATGGGTGTTTGTGATTCAAATCCTAAACAGGACACTGAGATGGAACCAAAGCATGATGTGGTGGTAGAGATGATTGAGGCCGTAAAGCTAGTGGAGAAGATCGTAGTGGAAGCAGAAGATGGAGAAGCAACTGTGTCGTTTGAACCTTTATCGCTGAAAGTGGATGTATGTTTGAGCGGTAGCATCATGGGGAAGCAAAGAAAGAAGTTCGAGACAACATCCCGTGGGAATGCGAGTGATGCACAATCCACTAAGGGCCCTACCTCCACCAAAGTTGTCAAAATTGAGCCCTTAAATGGTTGACGGCAGGTTGCTCCCAACTGAGCTATCATGGGTGTTCACCATACATCGTAAGGGAAATGAGTGGGTTCCAGAGAAGAAGAAAGGAAGGGCACAATTGGAATTTTGCAAAATGGGTATGCATTTTGACCTAATGGGCCATGTCCTAGCTTATTTTAGGAACGGGCAAAGGAATAAGGACGAGTATATGACAAATCTATTGTGCTTGGGTATCACAATTGTTATCATATCATCGTCCCTAAAAGAACACTTGTACAACATTCTTATCGTCAGACAGACTAAAGGACTTTGTGTTGCCCGCTTTGGATGCTTTATTGACTCATGAAATTGATGGTGGCTTGGTTGTTGAGTACTCGCATTGTGTCATAGGAGATCATGTGAATGAGGTTCCCAAGTGCCAATTGGATGAACTTAGGGTGTTAGGTTTGGTTTCGCCAACTCTGAGCATTTCCTATCTCTCTGCCAGCACGAAGAAAGTCATCGTAGAGGCAAGCTTGCGAAAGTGTCAAACATTCAACAATACAGGCGCAACAAGACTGTGTTGAAGCGATCAAAGAAATACATAGAGAAACCACCGTACTTCAAGCTCTTCAAAAGATGGTGGTTCCCAATTCATCACGTCAACTACTTCATCTAGAGTGAAAGAGGAATATGAACAAGACCCTCTCAAGAAGTTTTGCTTCCACAAGCTCTATCACCCTGTTCTCAAGCTATCAAAATTCATGGCTAAGAGGAACAAGAACAGAACCATCATTGTTCTTGCTATACATCTTGTTCTGCTTGCGAAGGCTCTAGGTATTGATGCTACCGGAAATTATTTTGTTTATATCCCTAAATTTGCAAAATTTCATCTATGTCGTGGGGCCCTTCTCATTTGTTGCTGCAAGGAATTGATGACTGAAAAAGCAAGTCTCATAAAAAAGATAAAATACCTTAGCCTTCCATTAAGTTTCATGTCTTCTAACAGCCTCATGGTTCTATATACAAAAATAGGACAACCAGAAAAGACTCCTTCCATCATACAAGAAACGAAGTCTACCAATATCGTGCTAGATTCTTACACATGATTGCTTGATGAGAGCCCTTGCTGCTGTTAATGATATTTCTTATGCTGAAAGGGTTATTAACAAGATAAGGAGGGATGGTCTGAGTCACGGGAGATTGAACAACATATAGCAACTCAGCATCCCTTCTCGTTGATGCTGGCTTGTTTGAGAAGACCGAAGTGGCACTTAAGGAATTAGAGTAGAAAAATGCTTGCAAAGATCTTTCTACTTTCCAAAGACTTGAGACTGTGGAGAAAGGGAATTTTGTTCTTAAACTTGAGCCACAATTTTGGCTTGCAGAACTAGAGTTCAGGATGGTGGAGAGGAATTTGAGTACCCAAATTGTGGCTTGCAGAACTAGAGTTCACGATGGTGGAGAGGAATTTGAGTACCTAAGCTGCTGAAACAGCAAACAAGCAACATTTGGAGTTTAGGATGGTGGAGAGGAATTTGAGTACCTAAGCTGCTGAAACAGCAAACAAGCAACATTTGGAGTGTGTCAAGAAGACGAGTGATGTCCTTGCAATAGAGCTATTACAAAAGGACGCACAACTTGCTGTTATTGGGGAGCTGGGAAGAGTTTGTCCTGGTGGACTTTGCGGGTGGCTCCATTATGTGAAACTGTGACAAACCAAAGAGGAGCTTGTTCAGTTATATGAAAGCTTTTATCCATGGACCAGTACCGTGAACACATCATTTAGAATTATAATGGGCATCAAGAGCTCATGGTTGGATATTCTGATTCTAGCAAAGAGGCTGGCTACTTTACTGCTTCAAGCTCAAGTGGATGTTGTAGCTGCTTGCAATGAGTGTGGGTTAAAGGTTCCATGGCTATAGAGGCAGTATTGCTCATGAACTAAGAAGTGGACCGGGTTATAGCTGACCTGACAAGTTTGTCCTGGTGATTAGCGGACATTAGAAACTTCAGCAGAATAATAGGAGTTTGAGGAGGCTGATTGAGAATAGGCTTCTCTTTCTCACTCTCGTGAACATGGCTTGCTTTACCGGTGGTATAGAGTAAATCTTCCATTAGAGGAAATCTAGAAATCTGATAGAACCGTAATCTGTTTTCGTTTGCCTCCCTTGACATCGATATGATTACAAAGTCTCTTATTTTGTTATGCCTCTCTTCTAAATGTTTCCAATTAAGACACGATTTTTTCTGTCCGAAAGTTAGATTGTCTCAGAACTTCATTGCTTTATTTCGAAAGATGTTCATGTGAACCCCGAACCCCAATTCAACTTTAGGCTTTCTAATTCTTCTTTTTTTCTTTTCTTTTTTTTGGAGTTAACTCAACCCTAAATATCTCTTTGAGGCGAGTTGGCTCCCCCCAATATCCCTACATTCTTCGACTCTTTGAAACTGGTTATGGGACTAATGCGAAGTGCACGGCGAGTTAGGAATGAAGATATTTGAACCCCTCCCAAAGGTGGCATGTGGGGATCGAACAAAGGCCCTTTCTTTTCCATTTACTCAGCTCCCTTGCTACCAAGCAAGCTACAACCATTTGGTGGCTTTCTAATTATTTCAGCAATGTCAGTAATGTGTATGTCTTCTGTAAAGAACCAATTTAACCCAAAAGCTTAAGCTGGTGAGTAAGGCTACATTAATGGTTTTTATATATCTGTAACACGCTCCCTCACAAGAAAGCCGATTGGGGTTGAAAGGTGGATAATGCATCAAGCCCAGCCTACCAATGCTAAGAAATTCCATAAGAGAAAGTGGGGGGTGGTGAAGATCGAATCCGGGACACAAGTCCCTAATATGTAAAGAACCAATTCAGCCCAATAACTTAAGCTAGTGGATGAAGGCTTTTTAATGGTTTATACTATTTTCTAACACATTCCCTCACGCGAGAGTCCACTTGGCTACTAAGCGCGCCTTGAGATGGTCAATATGGTCATCAGGCCCAACCTTGACAACCAATAATAGACTTCTCCAGAGGAGCAGGAACAAGATCCCAAGTGTCATTGGAATGAAGTGAAGTCATCTAATCAAGCATCGCTTGGCATCACCCTGGATGCGATAGTGTTTCACCTGTGGTCTTAAGAATAGAAATTGAAGAAAGACTAGAAACAAAGGTGAAATGAGGAGTAGAAAGATAATCATAGCTCAAAAAAGTTTAAAGAGGATAAGGGTTACGAGTAGTACGTATACCTTTCTTTTCTTTGGGCAATGGGAAGAGCCTCTGGTGAAGGAGCCGAAGCGGAAGAATCAACAAGAGAGGGCGGTGAGTCAGCCAGAGTCAAGTCCACAGGAGGCATAGTCTTACGACACTAATAGGTGAGAAAAGGACGGTCCTTAGGTATAGAAGCAATAGGTCGCTCCTCTGGGATAGAACATGATCAACCTGTGACAACTGAGTAGGGATAGAATGAAAGAGTTGTTGATCAAGAAAAGTGACATAAGCGGAAACAAGATAACGCTTAAGATCAGGAGAATAACGATAACCCTTTTGAAGACGAGAGTAACCAAGAAAAATATACTTAAGGCTTTGGATGTTAACTTGTCCTTACCAGGAGTGAGATCATGAACAAAACAAGTACAACTAAAAACGTATAGGGATAGAGGATAGAGAGGAGCATCTGGAAGCAACAAGTTATAGGGAATGTCACTGTTAAGTAGAGATGAAGGGATGCAGTTGATGAAAAAACATGATGCAAGTATTGCATCGGCCCAGAAGTGAAGAGGAACATCCATGTGAATAAGAGAAGTCCGTGTAGTTTCAATGAGATGTCTATTTTTACATTTGGCCACTCCATTTTGTTGCGGAGTGTGAGGACATGTAGTCTGGTGTAAAGTACCCTCTGTGGCTAAGATATTAGAAAAATCAATAGAAACATATTCTTTAGCATTATCACTACATAAAATACGAATAGAAACACCAAATTGAGTATGAATCTCGGCAATTTTTTTTTATCAATAGTGAATATCTCTGAACGATTCTTCATTAAATAAATCCAGGTACAACGGGAATAATCATTAATAAAAGTAACAAAATACCGAAACCCTAATACAGACAAACTACGACATGGACCCCAAATATCTGAATGAATAATTGAAAAAGAAGTTTCAGCTTGTTTATTGATTCGACTGGCAAAGAAGGAGCGTATGTACTTCCCTTGCTGACATGACAGACAATCTAAACATTGAAGACTGGATAAAGGAGGAACCATCTTCTGCATTTTTGAAAGACTGGGATGAGTTATGGAGATTCTGTGAAAGAACAAGCCATTGAAGGACGAGGCACAACCGGGTAGAACAGACACTGTGACTTATGGCATGGCCCTCTCCAATCGTCTTTCCCGTACCTGGATCCTGCAAAGAAACAGAATGGTTTGAGAAGGTAACAATGCAAGTAAGAGAGTTGATTAATTTACTAACAGAAATTAAGTTATAAGGGATATCAAGAATGTAATAGACAGATGTCAAGGTCAAAGAAGAGGTTGGACAAACTTGTCCAATCCCATGAATAGGGGCTTTAGTGCCATCAACAAGAGTGAAAGAAGATAAATGATCAGAATAAATAAGAGATGTAAAGAGTTCCTTTATAGAGGTGATCAGTAGCACTTGAGTCAAATATTCAAGGACTAAGTGATGTAGCATGAGAACCACAAGCAACAGGATTACCAGTATCTGGAGCAAAAGGCTGAGACTGAGAAGCCTTCCTGAGAAGAGTCTGGAGCGCTGCATAAACTGCAGAAGAGAGAGACTGTTCTAGATGAAGCAGTATCTGACTGAGCTATATTCGCAGCATGAGAGGGTCGCATGTGAGAATACTTTGAGTAACACGCTCCTTATAATGACCAAGTTGCTGACAATAATGATGAGGTTGCTGACCACGTCTGCCCTGGCCCTTACCATGACCACCTCCACTGTTCCCGCGAAAGTCAGTACGGGAAACAAGAGTAGTGAAATCTACAACAGAAGATGATGCAGGATCAAATTTCTTGTTGAGGTTCAGAAGGCGCTGATAAGTCAGTGATAAATCAGGATCCCCACTAGTCAAAATAGTATCACAGACATTATCATACTCCTTGGAAAGACCAAAAAGTGTGGCAACCATAAAAAGACGTTCCATCTGTTTCCTATATGCAGAAGCATCAGTAGGGTAGGGCAACATATCTAAGTATGCCTGCATCAAAGATCGACTGTTGCCAACATACATCTCCATCTGAGTGTCAGATGATTTGTGCAAATCCTTAAGTTAAGACATGACTCGAGAGGGCGACTTGTGCTGAACATCATTAGTGTAGAGGTGTTATGCTTCCTCCCACACTGCATTGCATGTCTGAAAAGAATAGAAAATATCCAAAATGATTGGACCAGTAGACTGCCAAAGAATACTCAGAAGCTGGCTTCAATCATTTCCCAATCAGATTTTTCTTCCTTAAGAATAGCAGTAGATTTAACTGTGAGATGTCGCTCATACCCCTGTCCAAAAAAACCAGACTCGAACAGAGGTGGCCCAATTCTTGTAATTAACAGAACCTTTCAGTTTGGAGGAGGTAATGGGTCCAACATTAGTGGAGATGATACCCGTGGAGCTTTTGACAGGAAGAGGAGGAAAATTAACCTCTTAGTGAACAGGAGAAGTTTCTGCCATTAAAATAAATTAAAAAAGTACATAACCAAGAGAATAGAAACAAACCAATGGCCAATCAAGAAGAGAGACACGCCGAAAGTGAGACCCACGAAGAACCATGGGCAGATCTGGATAGGAGAGAAGAAATCAAGTTGTTCTGTCCTGGAATGGCCGAAAAAGGACACCGGAACAGTGCACACGCGTCGGTGAAAGGTGGCGCGTGATGCTCACGCGCAAAGAGAAGAAGCCATGTGTGGGGGCGCGTGGAGGCTCTAACGGTGATGGGTCTTCCACATAACAAGTAGCCGGAGAGAGGAGGTTCTGATCGCAGGTGTTCTGGTTGAAACGTTGCCAGAAAAGTTCTCCGGTGACCATTAACAGTGACGAACGGCGATTCTGGTGGCTAATGCAGGTGCTGACAGGTATACGAAGCGATTTGAAGGGGCACATGACTTAGATGACTTGCCGGAAGGACAAACGGCAAGGAAAAGAGAACACCTAAGCAGTGAGCTTACTGTTTTTTTTTTTAGCGGAAGCGAGGGTCCCCCATAACAAAAGAGCTTTGGTACCAACTTGAGAATATGGAAAATATGAAATAATAAAATGTTGTGTATTAAACTGATACAAAGAGATACATAATATATAGAGACCCTAATGCGCTTAAGTGAGAAGCCCAGATCTAACCCAAATTCTAAATAAGGGAAAGAATATTTATAGATAAGAACGTAATCGATACAAATCTATAAATATTATATTTCCTATTCTAACATCTTATAAAAGAAATTGGACATTAGAAATTACATCTGGCCCTTTTCGGAAAATACATTTGTAGTTGTTAATAGCTATTTAAACTTTCCATTTTAGTTTAAACATGCGTTCATCCTTCTTGGCAGGTCTATGGAAACAATGTTGAGATCCAAGCCATGTGTGAAATGTATAATCGCCCCATTCATATGTACTCCTACACTACAGGTGCAGCTGCTGTCTCAAATTTTGATGGCTTTAATTGTGAGCGAGTTATGTACTATTCAATAACATCAACTATTGATGCAGAACCTATCAATATCTTTCACGGAAGCTACAACACTGACACACCACCAATTCGACTGAGTTATCATGATGGGAATCATTACAACTCCCTTGTGGACCCACGGCGCTTGACAATTGGTGCTGGACTTGGGTTCAGCACTCTTCGTGGAGTGAGTACTGTGCCCCGATCATTCCTCTTGCTATGTTTTTTATATTCTGTATTCTAGTGAGACGTTAAGAGTTCCAGTTTATCTGTTAATTGAATTATATTGTATTCTGTATTAAATTTTTATAGAAAACCTCATAAGGATTTTGGGAGGCTCAAGGAAGGGACCATATAACTTGGGAGTTGTCACATTGATCAGTTGGTTGGCTAATGGTTGATGGTCCATTTGTGTTTATGATGCAGACAAATGTTGACAAAGATCAAGTCAAGGCTGCTATTAAAGCTCAACAAGACCAGCTGATCAATAATGCAAGTATTTTAAATTGTAATAGTGTGAGCAACAGGTTTTTAAATTTGATGATGACAACATTAATTTTTCATCTACTTTCTTTCAACAGGCACTTTTAGCTGAGGGACGATTTTACTCTGATCTTGAGCTTACAGAGAAGGAAATTGAACGCATGGTGATGGAAGTTTCTCGAGCTGAGTATGTTGCAGATGGTACATTTAAGCAGCAGCTTGGCCATAGAGAGTCCTCTACCTCAAATGCTGAACCATCATCTTCTGGAGCAAGTGAGTGTCTCGCTCTCATACTCGGGCTATTTGCTTAAAAAAATTGTATATTACATCAGTGTCAAGACCTGAAAGTATGAAATTGAGTAAAACTTGATCATTCTGATATTTGTCTAGCCTGTTTTATTCCAAGTTTTTCCCAAGGTGGCGTTTGGCACAAGGAAAAATTTTGGATTACCAGAAAACTAAGATTGGTAATCTTATTTATCCACGTTTAGTACAAGGATTGTGAATTTTTTTTCGAGAATCTGATTTTCCATTATTTTAATTTCTGAACAATTTTTAAGCCAGAATGCTATCCAAGAATATCACGCTTGGATTCCCACTATTTTTGACCTCCGCGCTAGTGGCGCGGCGATGTCGCCACTAGCGCCAAGTCCATATTCCTGCCTTCTTCCCACGCTAGTGGCGTGGTGGTGGGGAGGCTAGCGCCAAGTCCATTTTGTTGTTTTTTTGTTCCCTTCTTCCCGCGCTAGTGGCATGCCAGCAATGCAGTTGGGGTAATTCACTTTTCCAGCATTCCTGGTAATATTTTGCTCTATTAAACAGTTTTTTTTTTCACATTCTCATGAAATTCACTTTCCCAACATATTTTTGGTAATCGTGATTTTCAGGCATAAAAGAATTTCTCCTTTACGTAATGCCCCGTGAGAGAAAAAAAATCATCCGTGACTATATTTGTGTATTCTGCAATATATAGCTAACTATGTATTAATAAGAGCAGCAGGATCATCTGGCACAGCTGGCAAGAAGGAGCATGGGAAAGAGCATGGTTCTGATCTTAGCAGCAGTATGCAGATGCTACTATCAATGGGATTTAGTTACATCCAAGCGATTGAGGCATACAGCATATTTGGGGATGATGATGTTGATTCTATGGTTTGTTACTTGTTGGAAACTGGCAGTAGCAGCAGACGTAAAGGCAAGGCCACTGAATGACAAGCGATCAAGTCTAATAAATATCTTACAACTTTAGTTTTTAAATGTTAGCCAAATCGGTTAAATAAATATCTTGTCTAATCTTTTACTCTAGTTGATTCTCGTGTCTAGCATATCGATGATGCCCATAGGAAAAAAAACTGAAAAACAATGAATTTATTTGGCTATTGAAAGCAGTACCCAGAGCGGGATTCATATTTCTTTTTTTCTTTTTTTTTCCCCTACTTTCACTCCATATTCTTTGTGGTTGGTCACTTATGGATATATAGAAAATTTTATATAATTAGATCATCTTTAAAATAGGATTAAGTGACCGCGTTATTCGTCTTTAAAACTTGAATTAATGTATGCCTTCTTTCTCTAAAAATTGGCAATGTTCATACCCAACTGTCAGTTACTGAAACATTCCTTTTACTTGCCGAGCATTTTTTAATTAAATAAATAACACCGATTATAGAGAGAAAAAAGGCTAGCATTTATATGGAAAACATACTCTTTCGCACTTTTTATTTTAGTAAAAAAAATTATTCTGAATTAACAAATAGTAGATTCAGATTACTTAAAAAAGATTTATGTGAAATTTTACCTAATTATATAAAGAATCTTTAAAAGCATTAAAGTGTTACTAAAGTTTTCTTTAAATAATTGTAACTAAGAATTTGTACCACTTAATAAAAGAGATTGTTCCATTGAACGCGTTAGTAAATAAAAAATTGTTACATTAACTTTTTTTATAGAAACTGTTTTTCTTTTTTACAACTTTCAAATCTATTTTCACATTTATTATAACTAAAAATAAAAGATTTATGTTCATATAAATGAAAAATCTGGATAGGAAAAAAGAAATTTATACGAGTGTAAAAATGATTATATTCATTATTAACTGTTAATTGTGTTTATATTTAACATTTCTTATTTATTAAAGATGAGAATCCTATTTTTATATTGGTAAGTTAATTTCATTCTCTCCGATTATAAGATTTAACACAAATATCTATTCATCACATTTTTAATTGTATATACTCATATTTGTGTTAAAACATGACCAATCAACATAAAATATCACCATTAAGTGTAAAATAAAAAAATTTACAGTTAAACTTATCCACTTGTATGTAATGATTCATAAGATGCAAAAAATCAACACTTATACTATAGTATAACACTTACTATTTGTGTGTGTGTGGGTTTTTTTAAAATCACAATATAATCCAAATTAAAATGAATATAAAATTAAACTCATTTTAACTATCAAAAAAAAAAAAAAAAATTCATTTTTAAGAAACTTTTTCCTGCCCCAAACTGTATATATATGCGTCCTGCGCGGACGAAGAAACAAACTTACTTGTAAATAAGCTCTACTCAGTTGCAATATTGTGCAAAGTCAATATAAATAACTAAGCAGCAAATTTATATTTGATAAATTTACCAAATCAATCTTTTCTTGGTTCAAATGCAAGTAACGTGGATAACCACTAGCTATAACTTGCGGTGAGCCGTGGGTTCACAGCACATCCATTAATAACCATTCTTTCCTCTGCAAAAATGCACCAAATAAGAAGGACGAAGAATAAAAATATCAAAATTTTGGCGTCCTCAACATAGCACAGCGAAAAATAAACATCTTGCAGTTTTTAACCACTAAACCAACCAACTTTAACAAATGACGAACGAAAATCTCTACGGGGCTTTTCATTAGAAACTATAATCCTAAAATACTATTTAATTAAAACTTCAGAACTATGTAGGCAAAACCTCGGAGCAAAATTCTGCCTGGTCACTATGCAGTTTTCACTTTTCGAGAGGGAGGCCGCCGAAATAAACTGATTAAATCATCAAGACCCTGTCAAACGCATCACTAAGATTGAGTGCACACAAAATAGTTATCTAAAGGTTTGCAAGGGATGTTAGATAATAAAAACATACCCTAGTTGTGATGACCAAGAAACTGAAGAGCACAATCAAATATGATCCCAATACTAGAAGCAACAGCAAGTCAAATGTGACACTGGCAACCTGTAAAGACACAAGACAATTAAATTTCGAGGCAAATGGATTACATTTAATTAGAAACCTAAAAGTAAAATGCTTATTTGGAAAATAAAAACATTTTGATTGTTGTAAAAAAACCCTCTTGATCATGGAAAACAGGTCAGTCAAATGACCAAAAAAATTGTTTCACCCAGGAGAAATTGAAGAACACGTAAACTTCAAACAGGGTCAGGACTGAAGATCGTCAATGCAAAACTCTATCAAATAAAAATCCATTTAAGGTTGTACACATAATAACTTCAAATACCTGATATATGTTCAACTTTGCTCTAGTTGAATCATAGAAAGTGAAAATCCCATCTAGCACTTCTCGTTGCAGATTGACCTCATCAGTATGATCTTCTAATTCCTACAAACATGTAGAACACTTGGGTAAGTAAACAAGAGTGATGACAATGGATAAGCTTCAAGTTCACCTCCGGGTATCAAGAAAATTGAGTGAGCACCCTCAAGTACTCAACCCTAATCCTACTTGTTTTGTTATAATTTACAACTACTAAAATAGTATATGCAGTAAATTTGTGGCATTTTATGTTACGAACACAATAAATAAAATCGAAAATTTGACTTTATTGAGGAAGCCTGACCTCTTGCACAATGTTTTTTTTCAAATAATTCTTCTAATGATCTTTATTCAAATATTTCAAGTTTTAAATAGATAATACAAGCCAACAAAGTAACTACCCAGTAACACTAGATAGGCTCCACTAATAGTTAAAGCCTAAAGTTAAAATTCAAATAACAAAACAAAATAACTACCCACAACCCACTATTTAAACAAATCAACAATTCATAAAATAATAAAAAAAAACTGTAACATTCCCTCGCCCTAAAAATTACTCGTCCTCAAGAGTAAAATCAAGATCAAGTAATTGAATCATCTTCAATATCCATGTCTGCCTCTCCTTTGCTGTTGATTGGAAAACATCCTCTCGTCACAACTCTTTCTTCTTCTCAAAGAATTTTAGAATTGAATTTCTCATTAGATATCCCATGTCTAAATGAAAGTGCGGTCTTGGTTGAGGGGCATTATTTGATTGAGATACTTTGACCGTATTTAAATTTTTAATGGTAATGTTGAGGGGAGTTGCTCATTTGGTGATTGGTGCTAGAGCATCTAGCCGATTGGAGAGTTTGGTAAGCATCTCCTTGAATTGTTCCACCAAAGATAGAATCGCGTCTTCCAGTCTTTCCAATCGTTTCTCCATGCGTGGTGTTTGTGCCTGGCTCTGATACCAATTGTTACGAACACAATAAATAAAATTGGGAATTTGGCTTTATTGAGGAAGCCTGACCTCAAATGGCTTTACCGAGAAAGCATGACCTCTTGCACAGAGTATTTTTTTTCAAATAATTCTTCTGATGATCTTTATTCAAATATTTCAAGGTTTAAATAGATAATACAAGCCAACAAAGTAACTACCCACTAACACTAGATAGGTTCCACTAATAATTAATGCCTAAAGTTGATATTCAAATAACAAAACAAACAAAATAACTACCCACAACCCACTATTTAAACAAACCAACAATTCATAAAATAGTAATAAAATCATAAAAATAAAAAACTGTAACAGTTTACTCCAGAAACATTACACAATATCATCATGTAGAACATAGCCCAAAGCACACATAATCCCTTATCAACCAAAAATCAAACTCTGGAAATTCGAATTTGATACAAAATACAACCAAAAAAATTGTTCCAGCAAGCAACAATATTAATACCTTTTTCAGTGCCATGACAAAAGGATCATCTTTTGAGAAAAATGGTGCCACTCGAGGTGTTTGGGACAAAACATCTAACCATGATCGAACATAAGAAGGATTTACAGCCAAGTTACTGTTGTCCGCAAAGATCTGGATGTTTTTCCCTTGATGTCCATAAATATGCCTCTACAGAAAGTAGATAAGACTGTTAAAACCAAGGAACTTGGCTTCGCACAAAAAATATAAGAAGATTGTTGATGCCAAGTCAGGTCAAAAGATACTGGACATCCAATATATATCTCTTAAATACTTTTTCTTTCTGGGAAATTCTTTAAAAACAGATGACACTCAATAAGTAAGAGTGTAACAGGTCATGAACATCTATTCAACTATATTAGTAATCCCTTCCCAAATAAGCCAGTTTGAAATAGCCGACAAAGAATAGGAACACATGAAATCAAGGATTATCTTCATTAAGGCATACCCAGAATGTCAATGACACGAGCACTTCAAATATAAAATAAAAAATTTATAATACTAAATACCATTAGCCATATCTACAACTACATATGTTGCAGCAATTCACATAATTAAATCAAATCAGATATCAATATTAAGAATTTCAAACACCATGCTTTTACTTAAAAGATGTATAATGGAAGATAAGGTGGAACACAAGAATCCAAGATGCAAAGAGAAGGAAGCAAATTCTGTTATGACTGGTATTCAGAATGGAGGTCAGCCTTCAATGTGGAGAGCATATTTGAGAAGGAATATATATCCAACAACTTCAACAGGGAGTTAGTTACAATTGGGTTAGGAAGTTGGCTGTGATAAAGGAGTGGAGACGTATCAATAGGAGGGGACAAGTTGTGAAAGGGGAGTCTTTGTTATTTCTTTTTGAGACTGAGGTGAGGCTCAGCCACGGGGATTCATCCCTGGGAGAGGAGATTGTCCTCTTGAATACACCTATTTTCCAATATCAACAAAAGAACATTTGTTCCTTGCCAATTGTTTTCTCTCTGATCGTTCTGAAAACTCCAAGTCTGGATAATTAGAATTCAGAGCCTAACAAATTCCGTGCAAAGAGTAACCTGTTTTGTGTATGTTTGTACGAATCAAAATACACAGTTGAAATAAACAGCATGTCATAAATGAATCAGTAGTGTTACACACGCAGTAACAATTAGCCAAAATTTAGCTTGATTCAAGGGTGTTTGTTGGATAATACAAAGTGGTAGGGACCACTCATCCATCCAAGAGTAAATAAGCAAGCTAACTCACTGGATTTTATTTTTTATCTGAAATTTTGAATCTGATAAAGGGTAAAATCGAATAAAGAAGACAAGAAAATGTAAAATAGAAAGAAAGATCACAAATAGCGCCATTGCAACACCCATCAAAGGAGTAGTCCCCCACCCCGGAGCGACTTTACCGTATTCTGAATTCAAAGGTTTTAATAAATCTCCTACAACAGTTCATTCAGGCTCCCTTTCTATCAAACAAATTCCAGCCGAGTAGCATTTTCCTTAATCATAATGGAGCAATCTAAAGCCACCATGGTGTCTGCAGTTAAATGCCCGCCCCTAGTAGAAACATCAGAAAGATGCATACCACCTACTACATATATCAAAAAGCATCTACTTTACATTGAATATGATAAACATGAAAGCACTAGTTTTGTCATTACTAGAGAAATATATATACTCACACAACCTTTTAACAAAATATTGTGAAAAATAATAAATTTTAAAAGCAAAATTAAGAATCAGTGTCCAGGACAAACATCAAAACATTCCTTCATAACCTCTTCATAGTTCATATGTCAAGTCATAGAAAAAAAATTACAAGGACAGCATGTTAGATTCTCAATCTTTCTTTCCTTTAACCCCAACCCCCCTTTTTGTGCAAACTTACTACCTTATTTTGAGGTAAAATTATTCTTACCGCAAGACTCTCAGCAATTAATTTCACACTTTTTACAATCGCCGCTTCATCAACAAAATGCCTGCAGAATGAAACTCTCAGCAAAAAAGTATATAGAAAAGAATAAAATTTTGGCTTTTAGGTCAAAAGATGAACCTGCTGTCAACCAGACCACCAGTGCTTTCTAGCAATTCAGGTGCAGTAGAGAGTTCAGAGAGGGTGGCAGCAGTAACTCTCAGCCTTGAAAACTGTTCATGCTCCCAAGCTACCTACAACAGATGACTAGTTTTAATACCCAACTTTAGAAGTCGCGTTTAGACAGAAAATGTGGAAAGTACATGCTTGCTATCAGAAAATATAAAGACACAAAGCACAAGCCAGTAGACGAGGAAGTGGTAACCAACAGGCATCTGTAGATTCAATAGTAAGTCATTAAAATATTTCTTTCAACAACCAAGTCTGAAGGATCTCATGAATGAAGCAACATGGAAAAGAAATAAAAGAAAATGATTTGACAACAGATTAAAATGAATATTAGAACAACAAAACCATCATAGCTCCAAACTATTTCGATAATCATATGTAAACCATATATGATGAAGTGTTCATAGTTCATAGTAATAAAATGAGTGGGAGGGGGTTGGCAATTGTCTGAAAATACAACCACATAGCATGAAAACGAAATATAAACTGCTAAAGAGCTATCCAAGAGAAACAGAACAGTAAGAATTTATCACTTACTCGAGGATTGGAAATGTTTATTTTCTTATGTTTCAGATTCACTTTAAAGCCTAGCTCTTCTGCAACACTTGAAAAATCCTACACCAATATTCACCATTAAAAGTCATTAAGACAAAATTCAAGTCTATGCATTTTAGTAAATTCCACGCCAGTGTAAAAGCTCACTTCCATAATTTGCTTAATATATGCATTTTCTGGAGGCTTAGAAACATGAATCCACAATTCATTTTCCCAGGAGCCAATACTATCTAAGCAAATAGCATAGTCAATGCTCTCACGCAGACGTTGATCAAAGCTCCGAAGCCACTGGAAAATACAGATATACATGTTACAGAAATCATAACAAATAGGGAAGGAAAAAATGTTATAGACCTATCAGCAGATAAATGATTCCAAACAGAAAATATCACCTTACGGGTTCCATTGTAGTTGTAAGGCCCACCAGACGTTAGCCCAAACAGAAGATTGTATTGTCCTCTTGTCTTTGGATTAGAATATAAAAGAGAAAATAACCTAGCTACTTCAAGAAGAGCCACAATGCCGCTTCCATTACTATCGCTTCCCACTGATAATGCCTACAATTACAGATATTTAACACATCATACATTTCATACAGTTTGGTTTTATTGGTGGAATTAATAAATAACATACAGGAGCAGCCCCAAAGGTGTCATATGATGCCACTATCGCAATGGTGGGTAATTGACGAGAATCATCATCTGTCTTCAGTCCTGCCAACCATCCCTGCAACCATATAAAAGATACATCCAATATCCACACAAGTTCTATCCAAAAAATCATTTTAAAAATGCAAATCATGAAATTGAAGCCAGATTGTACACTTTTTCTGTGTAATACAGTAGTATATGCAGAAGGAGTGAAATCATGAAATGAAATTGAAGCCAGATTGTACATGTTTTCTGTGTAATACAGTAGTATATGCAGAATGACTGAAATCATTTGTACATAAATATTACAAGTTGTGATTACCATGATATTTGTGACACGTCTTCAACTGTTTTATTTTATCAAGCAGAAGCTGTATGTTTTCCTAACTTATAATATAAATCATTACGTTCAAATTTCAACATCTATTATTAATATGCAACTTGCACAAACTTTAGAAGATGATGATATGAAAGAAGACAGATATAAAGAACCAATTCAACCCAAAATCTTAAGGCGTTGGGTGAAGGCATTTTTAATGGTTTATATTATTCTCTAACACACCTCCTCATGTAAGAGCCCTTTGGGCTTGAAATGTGGATATTGCATAGGCCCAAATTTTTTTTGTTTTACCTTATGCTTATTTAATTCCATAAGTGGGGGGCGGTGAGAATCGAACTCGTGACCTTGAGATCACTGAAGCTCTGATACCATATAAATAACCAATTCAACCCAAAACCTTAAGGCGTTGGGTGAAAGCCTTTTTAATGGTTTATATTATTCTCTAACAACAGAGAAGCATTTAAGCAATTACAAAAAGTAGGCCTATTATGAAGAAATTTAAGTGTTCCAAGAAAAAAAAAAAAAGATGAAGAGGAAGAAATTATGAAGTGAAAAATTCGGACAATAAGGGAAACTAACACAGCAGTAAGGAACAGAGGAATTCATAATCCTATAGTTGAAAATTTAAACAGGTTATTGCACCTCTACAACATTATACTTTGGGAAGTGGTAAGTAAAATACCAGAAAAAATTATAATCACTATCCTGGGAAAAGAAGATGGACAAGAAGCTGTTTTCAATACTAATACATGAATTCCTCTTCTACCGTCTCCTACTATTTAAGCTAATTCCTGACACCTGACACCTATCAACTTTAACCGCACAACCACTTCACTTCTATAACTATTCTAACTAATAACTACTCTTCGGGCTGTATCATACTTTGATGAGATAGAGATGATAGGGATATGACAAGGTGGCAAGAAGGACTCAGGGCAAGTAGGGAATGTAACAGTATGGGTGGTTACCAAGGAACAGTGCTTCAACACTGTAGCATCCAGTCTACTTGAGGTGCAGGGGACTGTGTAGCAAGTGAGATGGTATCCTATCTGTTAGAAATAATATTAATTTATTATTATTAGAATAGTCTAGAATAGTCTAGATTGTGGACTTGGCCCATTAGGTCATCCCATTAGGTCTTTTAGTCTCTATAAATAGAGAGCTTTCTTGTACAGACTTACACACTTGAATATACAATAATATTTCAGATTCAATTTGGTATCAGAGCTCTCGATCTGAGGGCTCTGCTTCCGCATATATATCTTTTCCTTTCTTTTTACTGCCGTGCATCATACCGGCAACCATCCTTTCACACCTAACCCTTATTTAGTCACAAATTTCTTGTCCTCAACCTCGTATCATCAGGAAAAAGATCGTCAGCCTCCGTTCATCGCCGGAAACCGCCACAAAACCACCGTCCGCCACTGTTCACCGCCGTCAGACTGCTTTTCCGGCGACTTTTTCGACCAACCACCACGCGATCAGGAGCGGCTCAGGGAGGCGACCCTGTCTGTCCAAGCCGCGTGTTGATCAGAGCATCCACGCGCCGCCACGCGCCGGTGGAAGTCTCCGGCGGCCGAACCACTGTTCCGGCGTGTGAGCCACCGTCCGGCCACCGTTCCAGGCCGGACCACCACCATCTTGCTCGCCTCCTCACCCTCTTTCCAGATCTGGTCTCCGTTCGTTGTGGATCCCATCCGTTTGAAAGATATCAGTTAAAAACTCGCTGTTTGGACACTTTTGTGCAACGTTTTTGCGCGATTTCTTGCTTTCTTGTAGTTCTTTGCTATTTTCTGGTCATCTTCTTTTATTTTGTGATGGAGGGCTCAAATAATGCGTCCAAAAACACGACTGGCATCATCTCCGGTACTACCCCATCTCCATTCTTTTCTCGGGCCAGTGATTCCAATTGGAACAGTGGACGCGGTCGCAGACGTGGCCGCAGACAGAGGCCTCGTTGCAATTATTGCCAGAATCTTGGGCATTTTGAAGAACGCTGCTATAGGAAGTACCCTCATTTGAAGCCACCGTCTGCCAAATTTGCTCAAACTGATGTTACGCCACCTTCAACTGGATTAGTAACTCTTTCAAGTGCCGACTATGAGGCACTTCTCAAGAAGGTTTCTTCTCAGCATCCTACTCAAGACACTGGTAATCATGTTGCTTGTTTTTATCAATCATCTCTTGGACCCTGGATAATAGACTCAGGTGCTACTCATCATCTTTGTGGTAATAAAGATCTCTTCACTTCACTTTCTTATTCTAATAACCTACCCCCCGTCACTCTTGCTGATGGCACTAAGGCTCCTGCTCGTGGAATTGGGGAAGCCAACCCAACTCCCCTTTTAACTTTGAGTTCTGTTTATTATATACCTGGCATTCCTTTTAATTTAATCTCTGTTAGCCAGTTGATTCATTCTCTTTCATGTACTATTCTCTAAACAATCCTTTTCTATGCAGAATTCGGGTACGGGGAAGACGATTGGAGCAGGCGTTGAGTCACGAGGTCTCTACTATCTGATTGCACCACCTTCTCCAGTAGCCTGTTCTCTCACAGAGTCTCCTGAGCTAATTCACAGCTGTTTGGGTCATCCAAACCTCTCCAAGCTTCAGCATATGGTTCCCTTTTTATCCAATCTTAAGTCTTTAAACTGTCATTCTTGTCAGCAAGGAAAACACACTCGCTCCTCCTTTGCTAATAGAGTCAATAAAAGAGCTGATGCTCCTTTTTCTATTGTTCATTCTGATATTTGGGGTCCGAGTCGAACAACGTCTGTTTTGGGTTTTCAGTATTTTGTCACCTTTATTGATGATTTCTCCCGTTGCACTTGGGTTTATTTAATGAAAAATCGTTCTGAGTTATTTTCAATTTATCAAAAGTTTTATGCAGAAATAAAAACTCAATTTGGTGCTACTATTCAAATCTTGTGCTACTATTCAAATCTTGCGCAGTGATAATGCAAAAGAGTATGTGTCTCTTGAATTTTCTAAATTTCTGGATACACAAGGGACGATACACCAGACTACCTGTCCCCACACTCCACAACAAAATGGAGTCGCTGAATGTAAAAATAGACATCTAGTTGAAACTGCACGTACCCTTCTCATTCATATGAACGTCCCACTCCGTTTTTGGGCAGATGCTATTATCACCTCATGTTTCCTTATCAACCGCATGCCCTCTTCTGTGCTAAATAATGATGTTCCCCACAATATTTTGTTTTCCGGAGCACCTTCTTATCCTCTGCCTTTACATATTTTTGGTTGTACTTGTTTTGTTCATGATCTTACTCCAGGTAAAGACAAGTTGACATCCAAGGCCTTCAAATGTATTTTCCTTGGGTATACACGTTTTCAAAAAGGGTATCGTTGCTATTCTCCTGATCTCAAGCGTTATATCGTTTCTGCTGATGTCACTTTCCTTGATCAGCAGCCTTTTCACTCTACTCCGTCTCCAGTGTCCCAAGTTGATCAGGTCCTTCCTGTTCCTTTTCTTGACTTGTCTTTACCAGCTGCAGGTGACCCTATTCCAGAGGAGCAACCAATTACCTCCATACCTGCAGATCGTCCTCTCCTCACATACCAGCGTCGTCAGCCTGCACCTCCTCCGACTTTGCCTCTTGATGACTCATCGCCCTTTCCCGTCGGCTCTTCTCCTCCGGATCCTCCATCAGAGACTCCTCCCATTGCCCTTCGGAAAGGTATTCGATCCACTCGAAATCCTCATCCCCTTTATTCTTTCTTGAGTTATGACAGACTTTCTTCACAACATTTTACTTTTGTTTCTAGTCTCTCTTCTGTTTCCATCCCTAAAACCACAGGTGAAGCACTATCTCATCCAGGTGGCGCCAGGCGATGCTTGATGAAATGCAGGCACTTCACTCCAATGGCACTTGGGATCTTGTTCGTGCTCCTCCCGGGAAGTCTGTTGTTGGTTGTCGATGGGTGTTCACAGTTAAAGTTGGTCCTGATGGCACTGTTGATCGCCTTAAAGCTCGCTTAGTGGCCAAGGGATACACACAGATCTTTGGTCTTGATTATGGGGATACCTTTTCTCCTGTTGCTAAGATGGCTTCTGTTCGCCTGTTTCTTGCCCTTGCCGCCATTCATCACTGGCCCCTTCTCCAACTTGATATTAAGAATGCTTTTCTACATGGTGACTTGCAGGAGGAAGTTTATATGGAGCAACCACCAGGTTTTGTTGCTCAGGGGGAGAGTTCTGGAATGATATGTAAACTTCGAAAATCTTTATATGGCCTGAAGCAATCTCCTCGGGCCTGGTTTAGCCGCTTTAGTTCAGTTGTTGAATCCTTTTACCGGCATAGCTCTTCTGGCCAGTGCGTTTATCTCCTGGTCTATGTTGATGACATTATCATTACAGGCAGTGATCAGACCGGGATTGATCAGTTGAAAGAGCATTTATTCAATCAATTTCAGACCAAAGATCTTGGCAGACTTCGATATTTCTTGGGGATCGAAGTTGCACAGTCTAGGCGGGGCATTTCCATCTGTCAGAGGAAGTATGCACTGGATATCCTAGATGAGACTGGCATGTTAGGCTGTAAACCCATTGATACACCTATGGACCCCAATGTTAAGTTATTACCAGGACAGGGGGAGCCACTGCCGGTCCTAGTAGCTACCGCCGACTAGTTGGAAAATTGAATTATCTTACTGTGACAAGGCCAGATATCTCCTTCGCAGTGAGTGTTGCAAGTTAATTTCTTGATTCTCCCTGTGACTCCCATTGGGATGCAGTTATTAGAATTCTCCGATATATTAAAAAGGCGCTAGGAAGAGGTTTATTATATACAAATAAAGGGAGTTCAGAGATCTCTAGTTATTCAGATGCTGACTGGGCAGGTTCTCCTTTAGATAGACGATCCACCTCAGGGTATTGTGTTCTCTTCGGAGGAAATTTGATCTCTTGGAAGAGTAAGAAGCAAACTGTGGTCGCCAGATCCAGTGCGGAGGCAGAATATCGGGCAATGGCAAATGCAACCTGTGAGCTCATCTGGCTGAGTCAATTGCTGAAGGAACTCCATCTCTGTGAACAAAGGCCTATGAAGCTCATTTGTGACAACCAAGCCGCTTTGCATATATCCTCTAACCCAGTCTTTCATGAGAGGACCAAGCATATAGAAATTGACTGTCATTTTGTTAGAGAAAAGATCCAGTCAAGGGAGATCGAGACAGCATTTGTCAATTCCAATGATCAACTTGCGGATGTATTCACTAAAGCTCTTAGAGGTCCCCGAATAGATCATATTTGTAACAAGCTGGGAGCTTTTGATATATACGCACCAGCTTGAGGGGGAGTGTTAGAAATAATATTAATTTATTATTATTAGAATAGTCTAGAATAGTCTAGATTGTGGGCTTGGCCCATTAGGTCATCCCATTAGGTCTTTTAGTCTCTATAAATAGAGAGCTTTCTTGTACAGACTTACACACTTGAATATACAATAATATTTCAGATTCAATTCTATCAAATCTTCCTAGTCCACAACTATAACTTTCTCCCAAACTTCCAAAGTGAGGGCGTTGCTTCTCCGGTTGATTATTGAGTCATGCTAGAACCCAAGACTCTTCCAAATCTTCTGGATCTTCCAATAAGTCTTCCTAGACTGATGATGGAAGCACAAAATTTGGTATTTGTTCATACAATGTCGCAAATGGCATCAGTATTTAGAGAATTTAAACACCAAAACACAACAGAAAAATAGAAAAACGAAAGAAATGCATGGCATATTCATACAACACCATTAGGTCGATTATACACAACTTAGCAATAAGCAAAACCTGATGAACTACCATGCCTCTCAACTTATATATTCATTTATAAAACCAGATCAAGAAATTAAACATATTAGTTTGATTTCAAATAGCTAAAAATGATGTCTAAAAGCTTCAAATTTCAAAGCTACTGTTAGTCTAAAAAAACTTGCGCACCCATCACCCATAGTATCAACCACAGTATTTCTCTAAAACAAAGGTTGAACAAACACCTGAATATTTGTAATAGGTGGAGATGAAACTTTCTTTGGTTCTGGGGCTGAAACTACAAATTTGTATCTGCAGTGTCACAAAAGAAAGAAAGATATAAATCATTAAAAATGTCACTTCCAAAAGAAAAGTAAACTTGATAATAGCACAAGATACATGTGAATTAATTTACTACAGAAAGAAAATCCAAGAAAGAAAACAAAAAACATAATAAAATTAAAACAGCAATTGTGAAATCAGTAGATAACTGAAACATAATCCAATAGAACATAAGGTATTCAACTGCGCAAGATAAACTAGCCAGAAGTTGGAGATATATAAGGTAATTTAGTATGTAATATCCAGTCAATCAATTCATGAAATTCCACATCTCTCGTCTTGACCATCTAGAGAATTTTGCAAAATTTAATTAAAACAATGAAGGGTTTGGTTTATTCACTAAATTGAGCTCACCCGCCAGTAGTTGCAGTAGCAGGCTGACCAGTGGCATCACTCTTCTTGATATCAGTTAACACGGCATCAATGTTGTCATTCTCAAAAGCAAAATAAACAGGATACTGCAACAAGATGCAGCATAATAAAAGTTACACTTCCATCAAAATGACAAAAACAAAAAATAATTGCAAGAAATATGTTCCTTTACATTACATGAAAAGGATGTCATATCACACACACTAAAAAGCACAAAAGTATTAATTATTAACATATTTTCCTTTGATAAAATGGAAAAAACATTAATTAGAGGAAGAATATTGCATCTTAGCATAGAAGTGTCCCTTTCCTTTCCAATACACACACACACACATGCCCACCCCACAGACAAAACCATCATCACAATTAGCAGCATCACAATACACACACACACACATGCCCACCCCACAGACAAAACCATCATCACAATTAGCAGCATGCTGATATAGGTCTTCTAAATAATCGAGAAGCCAATTTCAGTAGTTTATTACTTATGTCACGCATTGGTTATGAGAAATACTTTGGGAATGACTAATGGCCTATGCTATAAGCTAGAGAGATGATAATAGAGAACAAAAACTAGGATAGATAATAGAAATTGAGGAAAACAGGCCAATTTTGCAAGTATCTCTCTGCTCTAACTAATCAATCGAGGACCTAAGAAGATGCATACAAGCACATAAGACCAATTGGAGAAGCATACACATAGTGAAACACATCAAAAGAAGGTTTATAAATCATCTAACACAATTTTTATCAATAAATAAATCATGTACAGCAAGTAAATATGCAAGACCTGTAGACCACTACTGCATGTACATCATGACATTTGTAACCCAAAGAAGTTTGACATGCACATAAAGCGGCTATCCAAAGTCTTCATTTATCACCAAATTGTTGGGACACTTACAAGGCCAATTTTCCTAAGGCAAACAAATTGCTGATAGAAAGCAACAAGTTTATTTATGAAATCAGTTAGGTGTTTGGAGAATTGAGCCTAGTCAGTCAATACGCTGCATAAGTTACTTTGAAGGTATAATATAACTATAACTCGGTGACATAGAAGAAAGTTACAAAAAAAATATTCACCACAATGATAATGTAAAGGAATTCATAATTCATGAACAAATCAGTTAAGTTATTCTACTCCACTTCCACATGGAAAACATTTTATTTTATATGAAATTTTCCAAAAGAAAAAAGTAATGACAACAATCTGTATAAAGGAGAAGCTGTCTGAATTTACTCACAGGTAAGTTGGTGTGTATAAGTATTTGTTCTAGTTCAGCCAATACATTCTTCAGCAGCTCATTACTCCCATCTTGCTGATTACTTCCCGTACCACCTTTGTTTTCAAAACTGAACATCTGGGGCAGCAAAAATATTAAACCCCCCAGAGGCTTGCCTTCAGCAATATATTCTGCCATATTGTAGTCACACAAAATTTTAATCTTGTTAATTTATAAGTGAGACAAAATAGCATTCTTCGAATAACGATCAATAAAAAATGACAGGGACAATAAATGCTAAGCTTTCAACAAGAAAAATGTAGAAAACAGTACAATCTGTGAATGACAATTTTCAGAGTTTGACTGAAGGGATGATGTTGGGTTGAGGCAAACAGAGCAACCAACTTGTTAATTTATAAATGCATGAATATTTTTCCTCTCTTGCCTGGTGAACGAGACGTGCTTCAAGCCTGATGCCTGCAACATTTATGTCACTATGTTGTATTTACGGGTATATATTCAAAACGATTTCACATATATTTATTTCTCAGAATCTCACTAGCACTTTCTCATCACAAGCCCCATGATGGATTCCTCATATTCCTCCTTTGTATACTTTTCAAAGGTGTATAAAAAGATTCCTTTATAATATTAAATGAATTACACGATTTGAACAGGTAATTCTGTAATTTCCTTTTTTATCCTAAACTAAGGATTATCCAAATCCATCTTTTCCATAGGCAAATTGAGAAAGTAATATGTCACAATCAAGTTGTAAGGTATGGGACTCTAGACTTAGAGCCTCACATTGGAAACATAAGGTCCTATTGTAGGGTTTATATAGACTTTGGACTCTTCTACCTTACAAGTTAGCTTTTGGGTATTAGAGCTTCCATTATGTCTCCCACTTACAATTGAGCGACGCGACTAGTGAGGGCTGCTCATTGTAGTGGGATGTCACAATCCTGTTATAAGGTACAGAAATTGGAGTCCAACATCGGAAACATAAGATTCTGGTATATGATTATATATAGACTTTGAGCTCTCCTATCTTACATGCGAGACTCTCCCAGGGTTCGTCTCATAATATCAAAATCAACAATCTGAAACTCCATCTTACTGACCATAAAGATCTGTCTGCACTGAAAGCTGCGCTCATTAGTTGAGATTCACCGTTACTTACGAATCATTTAATACCATCGGAAGCTAAGAAATCCTCACTGCAATAACACTTTTGCTGTTTCGCAAACACCGTTCGTAACTTGCACAATTCCAAATTACGTTACACATAAACATCATTCGCAACAATTAAGCCTCAGCACAATCAACCAAAAGAAACAAAAAAAAAAAATTCAAGCAGATAAAAAAAAAAAAAAAAAAGCAAAAACAAGAAGAAGAACCTTTGACAAAGGACATGTTGAGTTCGCGAAGAGGTATGAGAAGGACAGTGCGAGAGAGATCGGCGTGCGGTGAGAAGTGAAGAGAAGCGGCATGGTGGTTGAGGCTGGCAAGTCGAGATCCGAATGGAACACCTGACATGTCGTACTGGATGAGGCGGTAGACGTCGACGACGGTGGCGCCGTCGCAGAGGTCAACGCAAGCGACGAGGACGAAGACGAGCGCGATGACGGAGTCGAACAGCATTTCACGGCCGCGAGATTTTCTTAGCGCCATGATCATGGAAGAAAGATGAGATCTGATCTACTAGGGTTTCCGAGTTTGCCAAAGCTAAATAGATACAACACGAAGCCTATAATATTTAAATATATATTTAACAATATAATAATAAATTGTTTTTCATTTTAGCAGAAGAGAGCCACAAAATGTTGAAGAGAAAGGGACGCTGATCCAAAATGGAGAATGGAAGAGGGAGAATGGAGGTTAGTTACGCTGAAATCAGAAAGCACCATACACCACAGTGAGTACTGAGTAGTAAGTGGTTTTACGATAATTAGATAAGTATAAAAGAACTAAAATTCAAAAATAAAAACAATTGATTATTTTCTTCAAAGATAAGAAGAATAATTTATAAAAATTAAAACATATATATCATAACAGTATTAAAAAAAAAAAAAAACTTTTTACAATAACGGAAGACACAAATATGGTGAACTAACTTTAGAAATCAACTCACGTCATAGGTCAGACGCAGACAACCATGAACTAAAATTTTTATTATGTTAAAAAGAAATATGGAATCATTTATTATTAGAATACATTTTTAGGGTAAAGAATAAATAAAATAAAAATAAAATGAGGATTCCAAAATTTGGTTTATATCTTACAAAAAATTCTTCCTGGGAGTTTTTAATTTTTACTTTTTTATAATAAAATTTTTAATAAAATTCTATTTGATTAAATTTTTATTTTTAAAGAAAAAATAAGCTAAAAATTAGATATTAAGACCTATTAAATACGCATTTAAAGAAGAACTCTATCAACCTAAAGTATTTATGAATAGATTTTAAAAATTGTTTCAAACTTACCACTCACAAAATTGACATTATCAAGAATACTTAGGGAAGACGAATAAATTTTTGGTACTATTGCTATACCAAGATTCAGTGTATCTCATCAATGAGAGCAATACACATCAGAGGAGAGAAAAAAAAATTGACAAAAAATAAAATTAACTGACATGTAATATTTTTATTGGTAGGATGCACTGAATCTTTGATACAGTAGTAACAAAGATTTATTCACAGAAGACATGGCGATTAAGCATGGAAGGGTTTGAAAGAAGAATATTTATAGCAAGAGGTAGATGATTTACCCAAATATGACTGTGGTGGTTGTGGCAATTAAGCTTCCATCATAACTGTTTGGCCAGATGATATAATATGCAGCGTAAACATTAATGTACCTTGAATAGAAGTTAATGTTCTATTGACGGCCCGAAATGTTACTATTATGGTTCTTTAGAAGTGGCCAATGGCGGAAGGGGTTAAATTACATGTATTTAAAATTTAAAATAATATATATATATATATATATATATATATATATATATATTTATACATATATAATTGAATAAAAATATTCTTAATATAGTAATCACAGTATATAAATCATAATATAATATAATAATATACATAAAAATACTTAAATCAATTAGATTGATTATAAAATAAAAAAATTATTTATTAGTATAATATTGATATTTAAGTAAGCATAAAATATATTTGAAATTCATCAGAAAATAAAATGAATTTTTTCATGTTTAAATTTATTTTGTATCCAACTTTCAAATCCTATTTTCATTTTTCTTATCTTACTTATTTATTATATATTGATATTTAGATATAAAATCTATTTAAGAATGATAAGAAAAAAATTAATTTTATTATGTTCAAATTTATATTTTATCCAATTTTTAAATCCTTATTCACTTTTTCTTATCTTATATTTTTTAATTGTCATATTTTGATATTTAAATAAATATAAAATATATTTGGTATTGACAATAAAACAAATTTAATTCAATTATATTTAAAAATCTAATATCAACCCAAGTTTACTTTTTTATATATTTTATATCTTTTAAATTAATTCAAATAATATTATCTTTTAATAAAATTAGAAAAAAAATATAACAAACAATTAACTATTAAATATGACTACTTAAACACTGTATAAGTAATATTGATCGTTTTTAAAGCAAAAATTATTTGATCTAATATCTTCGGTTTGCTCATTTAATCATCCATTAGGTTTGGATTTTTTTTTCAAATATGATCCAATCCAATTCAATTTGTATTAGATCGATTTTCGATTTTTCGAAAAGCTTAAAATTTAGACATACAAAGTTATAAACTACTAAAAAATTTAAGTCTTTAAACTAAAACAAATCTTAAAACTTATGAAGAGTTAAAATAGAGTAATAGGCAATAAAAAACTAAAATAAGGTAGTTTGTTATCAATGACATCTAAGATTTCAAGTCTATGAAACAACAAGATTTCAAGTTATCATCTTTCTCTTCCATAATTTACTCTTTTAGCTTGCTCAATTGTCACTTTGTGGTCTTCAAAACAACCAGCCAGACAACAATTTTCAAGAAAATAAGAGATTAAGAAAGGGTTCAAGTAACAACAAATTTAGGGACGACAGCAACGCACGGAGGAAGGAACCTCTGGATTCTGGAACGAAAGTGGGTTCTTCAGACAGAGGAGGCGCAACGCGGGTGGGACTAATATCAATAATAGTGTTTATTAGTGCCAAATCAAAAATGGTGTTAATTTAAGAATAGTCTACTCTGCGGTTCGAAGTTAAGGGAGTAACTGAGTAAGGGTTACTGAATTAGGGAAAACGGCATTAGCAGGATTTTAAAAATGATAAATACATAATATATTAGATCAGTTTGGATTGGATTGATTTTTACCAACCAAATTGAAAATTGATCCAACTAATTAAAATATGTGGGTTTTTTTCGATTTTCAATTTTTTAATTTTAGATTAATTCGGTTATCTATTTTTCGGTTCGGTCACCGCGATTTTTGTAACACCCCGTGTATACCCGGTTTGTTATCATGTCATCGTATTAAGCCACGCTTAATTAAATATGCAAAATATCTTTTTCTTTTCAGTTATGACGTCATTATCAATTACCAAGATGATTACTTAATTCTTTTTTCAAACATTGCCTGTATGTAATTGCAAATAAACAGCTATCTACTCTGAATAACCTCATAATATAAATATGTGAGTATCTAAATTGCGGAACTACAACACGTAGTCCGGACCATAATCCTGATACATTATACAACGCGAATCTAAATCAACATAGTCAAATCAATGTGGCATGGACAACCCCCATGCTCGCCAAATAAGGCAACAAGCCCACCAAGTCTCAGCTCAAAAATTCACAAAATGAAGCTAATAGCATAATAGCAACAGACATAATCCAGCATCCAAGCATAATCAACATAAGCAGATAAACATCAATCAACTAAGCTCCGGCCTCCTGCCGCCCGAGGTCTCAACCCCTGGGTTACCTGAACCTGAAATAAGCGCCCCAAACGTGGGGTGAGATCTCTAAACAGAAATCTCAGTAAGGCAAGGGCTTCTCAATAATTTCTCCACCCCAAGCTCACTTACATGTGCAATATAAGTTCAAAAGCAGTTTAACAATATAAGTTCCAAATCAGTGCAATGCAGCAGATAATCATGTCATGTGAGTTAACTATTCTACTGGGCAGAGGAATGCAGGATGTACGTACGTCTACAACCCACAATAGTACACGCCCATGCCGTACCTGCTCACATGATCATTATCCCGTCTAGGCGAAACATCACATACACATAAGGCATTTGCACTTAACAACTCAAAAGCATTTCAATAAAGCAATACATGAAAACACATCATGCATATAAATCATTCCCCCATGGGGTATGGTGGAACCAACAATGGCTAAACCGAGGACACGAAAGCTTACCTTGCAAGCTAACTATCCAAGCCAAGAGTTCACACAAGCTCAAAGTCCACAAACAGCAGAATCACAATCTGTTTTAGACCAGCAATCATATCAACAATCATACTTTACCAGCATACAACATAAAGACACGCTTTCCTCTTACGTTTCATGTCTTTAGGCTTCTCACAAAGCCATAAGCCCTCAATCACTTAGATTCTGACTTAGTTAATTATTACAGAAGTCCCCAATAGCCCATCATGGGTCCACAAACCCAAAATGCTATTCTGCATGAACAGTACAGCTACTGTCTCGGAATTCCCAGAATATCTGGATATTTGTCGGGGACATATCCGGATATCCATACGGATATCCATATCCGGATATCATATCTGGATATGCATATCCGGATATCATATCTGGATATCACAAGACCCCATATCCGGATATCAATATCCGGATGCCATATCCGGATATTTCGCGACAGAATGCAGTTTCTGCATTTCGCGAGATATCACTCCCAAGGTTTGGTTTTTAATCCATTAAAACGTTCAAGCATGCATTTTTATTCACTTTTAGGTTTATGTTCAGGTTGGTTACTTATTTAACCCATTAACATGCCAAGACCCAACCTTTAAGCAACTAAAACTCATGATCAAGGTTCAACAACTTACCCCAAGCTCCAAAACAGAGATGAATGATGCTCTTGGAGCTCACAAGTCAGTTCCACAGTGCTGACTTTAAGGGTACACGAAAATGGCTAACAAAACTTGATCTTTGCTTCACAAAGTAGCTTCTTGCACCATCAAAAGCCAAGAGAATGGCTCACACCAAGGAGTTCAAGAACTCAGCCCCTAACCAACACTCACAGAGGCCCAACACAGAAAATGAAGTACTCTCACACCCTCACAATGCCCACTCACACAAGGCTTTAGTGTTTAGATGAAGAAAGAGTGGAGAAAGATGATCACTTGGGCTTGTTCTTGAAGGAAAATGGTGGTGGCAAGAGGAGAAACCAAAGGTTTAGAAATGGAGGCACACACAAGACACGTAGAGCTGATCAAATCAGCCTAGGGTTGTGTGTAACTTCCTATTTCAATTAAAATAAAACACACAGTATTAGCACTAATTGCTACGCTTAGAATTTTAATCTCAAACTTAGGATTCTGAATCTACTCATTTTTCTAAGATTTGTCATATTTTTATATTATTTTTTTGCAGTCCTTTTTCGATACACACTTTTACATAGCTAGTATCAGTTCTGGCACCAGTTCTCATTATTTCGACCTGAAACTTGTTTTACCAATCCTTTATATTATTCTAGGAATATTTCCATACTTATTATAATTTCCTGGGATACTTCATCAGTACGCATATATACCGAGGAGCATAACCAGAATCTGCACTTTTCGTCAGAAAAGTGACTTTCAGCATACTTAACCACTTACAAAAATTATTTAAGCCTTCTCACAATTATTAGGGTTAATTATGAAATTATTTCCTAATCTCATATTTAATTAATTTAATTTCCTAAATTAACGGTGCGGGTTCTTACAATTTTAATCGGTTGATGAACACCACTAGTGAAGAGATATGATTGTCCTTTCTCATTAATGGCCAGTCTAATCGTTGCAGTGGTGCGCTTCTAAGGGTTACATGAATTGATTCGACTAGACGGAGTGGTTCGTGTAGCATGAAATATTTTTTTTATACAAGTGAGAATTGAACATATAACCTAATACAAACTACCCAAGCCCCTCACCACTAGATCAAATATAATGGCTTTGTAGCACGCAATACTATTTACTATAATTTTTTTTTTAATTTTTACACAAGATATACTATAATTCTTTTAAAATTATTAGGTAGGTATAACTAATTAATATTTTCCTTGATCTTTAATCAAAGGACTATGGTTTATGTAGTGGTTTCGATGGGTTCGATCCCTCACAGCCTTTCCCCAACATCATGCCTTAGGTTCCATACGACCTCTCCTGGAAAAAGTAAAATAAAATGAAATTCTTTTGAATTACGTATGCATTTATTTTTATCACATCATCATTTAATAGTACCGTGTAAGCTTTTTCTTTGAACAAACATGAGTTAGTGATGCACTTATAATTAACTCATTGCACATGGGGTCAATCGTTGATTCAAGAAGTTTGGAGTCAACCAGAATTATGGCCCAATAAATATGGCTCACATGTTCAAAGAAACAGTCATTTAAAATATAACAATTTACGATCAAATCCAAGTCCAAATAAAGTAACAAATATGATTGTGATTTGTTTGGAAAAAGAAAAAGAAAATAACAAATTTGGTATGATTTGAGATCTAAGATTTGTGTCGTGTTTTGAATGATTTAATTGTAATTATTTATTTATTTAAAGAAGGTAATTGCCGTTATATTTATTTTTAGGATTTAGATATTTTTAGGATTTTAATTGAATTGATTTGTAACTAGTTTATAAAAGGGTGCTTAAGACCCTTGTCTTAAAAGTTGAATTTTGTTATTTTGATAATTATAATTGAGAATCAGAGGGTCATTCTTTTATGAAGCTCTAACTTTCTGTTTAGCCACTTTCTCTATATGCTTTCAACATCATTTAGTATCAGAGCACTAGGTTGCCTTTAACCAATGGCTAAACAGAATCGTGGAGGTCGTGGATGGCAGAGTCGTAAGGGTAGGGGACATGGATTTGTTCCTGAAAAAAATAGACAATCGTGTCAGATAGACCCACGGGACATAGAAAATGAAGAGCTCGAAAGGCGGATCCAAGATTTTAAGGGAAAAATTAAGCATTTGGACAAGAAAATCCAAGTTTTGGAGTGACTACTTATGTTGCACAGAGCAAGAAATCAAAGATTTGGAGCGACGACTCATGCGAGCACATAGCAAGAAAACCCAAGTTTTGGAGCAACAACTTGTGGAGGCGTAGAGCATAAAAACTCAAGATTTAGAGCGATGAGCATTCAATTTGAAGAAGGAATAGAATTAGAGGGCACATCTGATAATGAAGATGAGGACATCAATTCTTTGGGGATTCTAAACCAGAGTTGGAATTAGGGAGTATGACCTGAAAATTAATCCACCTTTTCAAGATATTAAGATGCAAATTAACATTCCTGACTTTGAAGTCTATGATCATTATCCAGTTTATGATGGTTATCTAATCTATGATGATAATTGTATTTATAATTATTATCCAACTTACGATGACAATTCAATTTATGATGATTATCAAATCTACGATGATAATCCAGTCTATGATGATCATTCGGTTTATGATCAATCTGACAGAGAATCAGATGATGAAGATATAATAACCGAAGAATTATCATTTGAATTTCTACTTAAAGATATTAATATTAGTGTAGATGAAGTATATTCGAGGACGAATATTTTCCTAACATGGAAGAATGATACACTTACAATTGACCCATTGCACATGGCTCAATCATTGATTCAAGAAGTTTGGAGTCAACTACAACTAGAATTATGACCCAATAAATATGGTCCGCATGTTCAAAGAAATAACCATTTGAAATATAACAAATTACGATCAAATCCAAATCCAAATCCAAATAAAGCACCATATATGATTGTGATTTGTTTGTTAAAAAAGAAAAGCAACAAATTTGGACGTGTTTTGAATGATTTAATTGTAATTATTTATTTATTTATTTTATAAGGTAATTACCGTTATATTTAATTTTATTTTTATTTTATTTTTAGGATTTTAGATTTTGAATAAAAGGGTGTTTAAGACCTGATTTGGATAATACGAGGCCCATATTAACATGAGGCCCATATTCAAAGCCTTCTCCTTTAAGGAATGACTAAGTCAACAAAGGCTGCATCTCAGCAATATTAAATGCTACATGACAACAAGTTACTTCTTCCACAAGTCACTTGGGTAGAAGCTACACCAAATCATTTGGGGTGTAGAGGAAGATCATATGGTCAATCCAGATGTAAATGGTTCTGATCATTGGCGTCTTCTGTGGGAAAAGATAAAATTCTACTCCTACCTAACCATGTTCAAAGCCAAAAAAACGCGCAAGAAAGGGAAAAGCACATTCAGCATATAGGAAACAGCCATCTACGCCAGTATGAAAAGCGCGCTCTAAATTCCTTGCTTTATTCTCACATGGTTTCGCGACATCACCTAATAGGAAAGATCTTTTTACTTTATTCTCATTTTTGCAATTATTATTTTGTGGGTCACACATCCCTGACGTACACCAAACTGTATCTCGCTAAAATACATTTTTCATCTTGCTAATATAATTTTCATCCTACAAAGGAAGTGAAAATTATTATTGTAATATAATAAATCTTTTCAAAAGCTTTTGGCCAAACAATATGCGAGATGCTGCCAAAGGAAGTGAACATTATTATTATTATATATGAAGACTTTTCATCTTTTTATATACGAAACTTTTGTATGTCGCTAAATTATTTTGAACCAAAGAACTTGAGTTATTTTCAAAAGCATCATCATAATTAGAAAATTCTCATACAAGTCGCAAGTGCCATTCACATGTCGCTAGAAAAAGACAAAATCTTTCACATATGGCAAGTATAGTACAACATATAAGTCACCACCGTTGGATATGAATACCACCGTTGATAAACCTAAGGCTCCTCTTAAGTGTTATATTGACTTAAGGCTTTGAGACAATTCACATAATCTTGCCTCCATAATAAATTTTCAGTATTCATGAGTACCTTTTTAGACAGCTTAGGTGTGGTTTTGACATGTTGAAATATTTATATCTCGCGCAATGAACAGTGCTTGAAAATTTCATGAACAGTGTTGTTAGGTGTGAACTTGTTGGTTGCTTAGATGTTCTTTTAAAGACATTTCCTTTACTTAGTCCATCAAGAGAAAACACATTCGTTCTCTTGATATCAACCCAGTTGTGCAAGTGCATGCATCAAGTAATAAATGGGATTATTAATGCCCAGATTATCGTTCCCATGAGGATAAAACTCTAAATAATACCTTAAACTGTTTTACAAAGAATTATTATGAAAAGAAAAGACAGTATTTGAACTGTTTGGTCATTCATTCCCTACTATCTTAAAAATGTTCCTCAAAGATAGTAAGTTTAGTTTGACTCCAAACAACTCCTCGCGTCGTTATATACCAAATCCTTCTTGATGTGAGAAGGAACGAAAAAATTCATTGGAGTTTTGATTTTATAATCACAAGATTTATGAAAGTAAATAAATACAAGATAATACTATTTAAGAGACAACAAGATGGATGGATAAAAACAGTTTTTAACACAAGGAACGCATCCACTGTTCCATTCTTAAATGGCTATTTCTCAACTCAAGACTTAATCCTTCTGAATTTGTTCAGGTCTTTTCACTACCAACTCTGATTCCTCAGCTCATGGACTTTAATGGCTCACAAGTTTCCATATTCCTAACCAGTAGTGTTGTGAAAACAACACTACCTTCCTCCTCTGACTAAGTTGTCTGAAATCCCTTCCTTATGGAAGTTTCTTTCTTAGTTTGAGTTCAATTTCCATTGATATACAAAGAGTATAGCCCACTTAAATCACAGAAATGCAAAAGCTTCAGTGAAAAAGTTTTAAATATAGTTCTTTAAGAACTTCACAGCTTTTCCGTTCCACAAATAACTTAGCTCATGGCTATAACTATAAACATAATTATTCCAAATTGAAGTCACACAGACCCAAGGTTCAGTTCAAAGATAACGACTGGAAGAGAAGAAAAATAACAACATATATTAATAAGAAACAAGATTAGGTTATAAGAAAATAAAATGGAGAAGTATGGTAGTTGTTCGTGAGGAGTCTTAAATCGAAGATATAGAATTGAGGAAGGGTTACAGTCACTTAACTATTGCTAAAAACTATACAACTGAAAAGTAGAAACTGAAACTATCCTAAGTGATCTCTTCTTAAGGAATTCGATGCTTTCTTCGTGTTGGAACGTCCTATTTATAGGTCAGAAGAGTGGATGGCAAAACTTGTAATTCTGCTTGAGTTGTTTCTTGAATTCATGAGGAGGCGGTGTGAACAGTGCTCTTTTGGGAAGCAAGTTGCTGGATGAGACACTTATTGTTGAGATTTGTCTTTTCTTTTGCACTTCCCATGCTTGCTTTTCCTCTTACCCAATGGTAACTCTTTATTCTCTACTATACACGTTTCTTCCTGCTTGATTGTTGTACCTCTTTCTGCTTTTTGGAAGCTTATTTTCAACGTTTCTTGCAAAGTGATCAGAGAGATTGAGTTAGTGGAGCAGGTGTATTTAATGAATCAATATGTTCCTCTTTTCTCGTATTTTCAACGGATTACATCATCATTCGTTCCCTTCTGGTGCCTTTGTTCCTAAGTTCTAAAACTGTGCTTTTAAAGCCAAAATTGGTCACCAGATGAAGGAACTGAAGGAATTTTACCATCAAAATGAGCTTAGATGGAAACAAATTTTCGTCCCATCAAGTGCCATAAATGTTCAAGGCACATCTTGCACACTTTGAAATACACTTTTCATCTCGCTAATACACTTGTTATCCTGCAAAAAAATATGGGAAATTATTTGATATGTAGTTTTCTGGATTTCTGAAAGGAAGTGCAAATTATTATAATATAATAGAACTTCTCAAAAGCTTTTGACCAGCTATAGTATTTGAAATGAATAGTGCGAGATGGATAATAAATGTTGAAGCCGGTGAATAGTGCGAGATGTTGCCAATATTGTGAAAATGAATTATTTGAAATTATTTCTCTGGCTACTGTCATACTTTTCATCTCGAAGTTGTTGTCCAGCACTTCCTAATCAGTGTGTGAGACAACCAAAGAAGTTGTGTGCAAAGTCAAAAGCACAAATTTTGATGGGAGAAGAAAAAGAGGCTAAGGTCCATACATTAAAGTGACCAACTAAAAAGAACATGTGGAACCATGCAGCGTAAGAAAAACATCCAAATGAGGCGGGATGATTCAAAATCTCATCGGTGACAGGTTATAAATTTTTTTACTATTATGTTCATATATTATTCTCTCTCTGAAAGTCTTTAAACCCTAGCAAGTACACCTTTTAAGCGCAAGGCAAGGGTACATCCCGCATAATTCATTTATAGAAAATTTATAATTTCAATTTTGGAATGAATACTACATTTTATAGATGTCGCATATATTACATGAATATTGAATTCTTCATGTGAGGTATACTGTTATAAGAAAAACTGCCAGATGGTTTATTGAAAAAGAACAACCAAAGGTTTCTTGAAAGAATACTTTATGGAGCTTGAAGGCCCCACATGTCGCAATATATTGAAAGAATTTAGCGAGATGAATATTTTTAGGCTTATGATGACAATATGACACAAAAGTTGCATTAAGGGTTTATAGTTCTCTAAGGCAACATGCCCAATCACATGGATTAGTATAGCCTTAAGATAAGTGAACATAATATCATGACCAATTATGAGGCATTAGTTGATTGTAGCCAATCTTCGCGAGATATTGGAGACTTTCACCAAAGTGAATAATGCTTTAAGGGAGTGTTTGGTAGGAGAGTTTTATATTTTTGCCTGGGAAAGTTCACATGGGTTTCCTAGTTGACCATATTTGATAAGGGTTTCTAAATAATTTGCATAGCATTCTCATTTGCATAGGCATATAATTTTATGTGTAAAATTGGAGCAGAAACATTATCTAGGAATACCACCTAGAAGGTGGTATTTTTGGCCAGCAAAATGCAAAAAGAAGCTTACCCTTAAACTAATTTTTTCGGTAATATTTTGGCCTACCAAACAACTTTTTTTAACTTTCCTAGAAAACCCACTTTCCCAACATATTCCAAGTAATTGTATTTCCTCAATAAATTTTTTTTCTCCTCTACAAAACACTCCCTAAGTGAAAAATTATTGAATGCTTGAGGAATGAATACTTGTTGCGACTTCGGAAAATGCACCGGTCGTACAAGTAATAAAATGGTAAAAATAAGGTTGTCGATTCCACAAGGAATGATTTATCAAGCAATAATTTATTTATATAACCAAAGTTGGATTGACTGTAAATGGTTTTTGAGAATATGATTTGAATTAATAAAAATAATATTTAAAAATAATATTTTTTATTTTCAAATTTTAAGATTTAATAACTAATATGCAAGAACGCAAACAAGAACAGAATAACAATGAGTTGAATTCAAATATGCAAAAGCATAGTTAGGGATTCGATTTCTCCAACGTTTTCCTAATGAGTTTACCTTTTCTTGCATTAACATTCAAGATTAAGTTATCAATAATTCTTTTTAAACTAATTAAACTCTCAATCTCTTGGTGATTTAGTTCTTTACTTTATCCAAAGCCCTAATCCCTTAGAGCCTTTTTCTAAAGCAAGCATTAAGAGCAAGAATCATAAGTCGTAGAATTATAAGCTTATGCCTAAATCATACAAACCCTGGAAAATAATCAATCAGAATCAAGACAGCAACATTCCTATTGCCATGCAGGATTCATATGTTCAACTATGAGTGATCAATTCATAAAAAAAAACTAGTCGTGAGGAAACCAATTAATTGCGTAACTCAAATCTTAAATATTAATTACAATAAAGACTAAACAACATTCAAGAACCCATTGGTTCCATTTCACCCTAACAACATAAAAAACTAGCCTGACATAGTCTGGAAAACTAAAGAAAGAGATGAAAAGAAACTAAAATTCATAAAAGAAACATAAAACCCGGTCTCCACGGTGAAGCTTTGGCCGTTTCTCCGCTCCTCAGGTTCGAAACGTAGCTTCTCTGCCTCCTAAGTCATCTGTGGCTGCCTCCTAGCCTTTCTCTGTCGCGTCCAATAATGAATAGAAAATCCTAAAGTGTGTCTTTTATAAGTGAAGGTCCATGGGCTTTTAATTTGGACCAGGCTTGGAACTTTTCTTCTTCTTGGTCTTTTTGGAGTGTTGGCTTGATTCTTGACTTCTTCAACTTCATAGATCCATCAAAACTTTAATTTAACACTTTAAACCTGCAAACAATACAAAACAAATCATAATCATATCCAAACATTAAAACCCTCAATTCTTTAGCATTTAATTAATTTTCTCTATGCTCTTGACCGTATTCATCGTCCTTTAATCTATTTTTAATCCTAAAAACATAGTGTCTTTGATACTTATGAAATCATTCTCAGATTTACTCATTGTTGTCCCCAGCAATGGACTAATTTAAAGACATGGAAAAAATGCAAAAGTATGGAAATCATGCTCAATGAATCATTAATAAAGAATCAGACAGTTAATCAACCCATCATTGATAAGACTTTTAAAAAAAAATAACAAGCTCATAGAACAAGCACCTAATCAAGCAGTTTTTGAAAATAACAAGTCATTAAATTACAGCAAGAGATCAATCTACAGAGTAAACACACCCCTCACTGGAATTATTGATTCACTCATCACTCAGGTGTCTAAGGGGTGAGTATTTCACTCAAACCTTTACTGAATCAATACTACCATAGGCTTGGTCAGATTCTCACTCTCCATAGTTAATTAACATGCACAAAAGATTAAAAGGTCTTTATTTGGGTTGTAATGGGGTTAGGCTAAAAGAAGGATAAATAAGAATAATATGGCTAAAGAATTGAAATCATAGTGATTATGGTATACGTGTAAGCAATTTAAAACAAACAATCTTTTTTCTCCTTCTTTCCTCTTTTTCTTTTTTAGCATTTTTATTTTTCAACCTTAATATTGTTCTTTTTCATTTTTATTTTCTATATTTTTTTCAACACTTTTATTTGCAAAGAATTTAAAGGAGTAACATAAACTAATATTTTATTTATTTATTTTTCATCATTTTCCAACCTTTGCTTTTGCTCAACTCACATAACCTCTTTTTTCACAACTAAGCATCATAAAGTATATTGCCCATGCTCACATTTTACCATGAAAATTCTACGATCCAATTCTATTTAGGGTAGATGTGTATATGGAGTGGCTAACTGTAACATCAGGTTATTCAAGAATAAAATAAGTCTAGGCTCAACGGGCTAAGCAAAGGATATCAAAATGGGTGACTATTTGGCTAAGTAGCTAAAACAAAAATAAAATACCTCAATCATATCAAAAGTGCATGCAATCAACCATCTTAAGGAGAAATAGAACAAGTTCTATAGTATTTTCAACAGAGAAGTGCACACCGAAAAGAAAATTTTCTATTTAGGTTTAAAACCTTACGGCTATGGGTGTGCAATTCAATTAACTAAACTCTCTCTCAATCACTCATACTGCAATCATAATATTCCTGCTAATTTCAGACCTACTCAATCAGAACTCATTCACAAAATCAAACAAAATATAAGTCATCACACTTAGGATTAATTTCACTGGCCAATCCCCTATTAACTTTCCATTTGCATAATTCTAAATTTTCAACAGTAAATAAATCTACAGAAAGGAAATAATAATAAAAATGAGGAGAAAATAAGAGAAAAATGAAAAGAAAATTCCCTAAAAAAAAAAATTAACTGACACACGACAAAGATTTGGCTGCTACTGTATATGGGGTGCTCTTCATTCCCAGATTTAGAATTTTGTTGTCCTCAGCAATCATTGCACATCAGAAATAAAGAGCATATAATAACAATAAAAATAAGCAGTAGCATCAAAAAACCATCAGATATATCATAATGAAGATCAAAAAAAAAAACATAAAGATAAAGAAAGCAAGAAAATCTATTGCCTGCCTTCCAATGAGCGCTTGTTTAACGTTATTAGCTCAACTTTACAGATGATCAAGGTGGCTTGTAGCAAAGACCCAAAGATGACTTTGTTCCCTTGGTCATGGTCATCTTTTTGGATTTCTTTATTTTAACTTTGGGTTTGCTTTTAGTTCTTAATAGATGAGGATTCTTGAGTCTTGTTCTTCCACCTTCTTTATCTCCAAAAAATTGTGCATGTAAATCTGAGAGGAAGAATATAAGTGATGGAGAATTAATTACGAAAGCAAAAATACTTGTCTGGTCTCCATCCACCTCGGGAATCACTTCATCCTTCAGCTCAACTACCATTGCATCTGTAATGGCTAAGAATGGTTCTTCCATAAAGTGAGAAATAGCAGGGTCCTCGTCCATATCAATGACTGCAAAATCTTCAATGTATTCAAAATTGCCCGCCCTAATCAACACATTTTTAGCAATACAAATTGACACTTGAATAGCGCGATCGGCTAATAGCAGAGTCGTCTTTGCGGACTTTACATGCTTTATTCCCATTTTCTCCAATAAGGTCATTGGCCTTTGATTCACAGTGGTCTCAACATTATATAAAGTTTGCTCAACATGCATGTCTTCAATGGGATCAAGAGTGTCAATGATTTTTTCACTGTATTCCTTTATTGAAATCAAAAGATCAGCTTCTTTGCATTCTTGCTCATGTGAGGATCTTATCTCTAGCTCCTTATAGTATGCATCCTCTTCAGTTCCATACTCCTTTATTTCTAGTATTTCACCAAGACACTATAGAAGGGTAATCTCCTTTGGAGAGAGGGTTTCTTCCGTATAAAATTCATCCACTTGCTCTTCACCCGCTTCAGAATATTCCTCAACTTCGGATTCTTCTTCTGTAGCAGGTTCCTCCTCAGTTTCAGATTCTTCAGTAGCTTTCTCCAAATATTTATCCTTCAAGTGTGAATTTCCTTCAGCATATTCAGCGAGTTGCTCAGGATCTCTGACGGACGTCTCTTGGGTTTTGAACAAGGATCTAATCTCTTCCTTAAACAATGTCTCCACTTCAGTCAGTCGTAAGAGTTCCTTTTCCCAATGGGAGAGAGTATTTTGTTGTTTTATACACTTTTATTGAGCTAGAACAGATGACTCATCCTCGACTCCTTGCTCAACTACTAGCTGGGCCTTGAGTGTCTGGTATTCATCGTAAACCATTTTTTTGATCCACGCTATAACTTCTTCAGGTCTCCTCAGATAAAGTGGTCTTCCAGCTGCTAGATCTAAATTTATTCTTGAAAGTGGGTGTTGTAACATCCCGAGCGCTGACGAGGGCGGGGAGTGATCGACGGTGCAAAGAGAAACGGACAAGGAGCTACTCTTGTCAGGCTTCCAAGTGGAGGTCACATGCATGAATGAATCGAATCGACACCCGAAATAGAGTGATTCCAAAGATTGTGCAGGTATGTGACTGCACAGTTTAGGATAACTTATAAGAATTAATTGGTACTACCTATACTAACAAGATGCATCTTCTTTTCGGTAGTCCGGAACGGAAGAACTCCATAGTTAAGCGTGCTTGACTTGGAGCAATTCTGGGATGGGTGACCTCCTGCGAAGTTTTCCCAGGAAGTGTGCGAGTGAGGAAAAAGGACACTGAAAAGTCTCATGTTAGTATGTGGGGATAGTCATTGATTCTTTGAAGCGACCGGGCGTTACAAGTGGTATCAGAGCAGGGCCTCTCTTCTAGTACGGTGTGGTTCGAGGACAAACCAGGCGAAAGCTGGTGGGCATGTAACATCCCGAGCGCTGAAGAGGGCGGGGAGTGATCGCCGATCTAAAGAGGCACGGACAAGGAATGGCTCATGTCAGGCTTCCAAGTGGGGGTCACATGCATGAATGAATCGAATTGACACCCGAAAGAGAGTGATTCCAAAGACTGTGCAGTATATGACTACACAGTTTGGGATAACTTATAAGAATTAATTGGTATTACCTATATTAACAAGATGCATCTTTTTTTTGGTAGCCCGAAACGGAAGAACTCCATAGTTAAGCGTGCTTGACTTGGAGTAATTCTGGGATGGGTGACCTCCTGGGAAGTTTTCCCAGGAAGTGTGCGAGTGAGGAAAAAGCACACTGAAAAGTCTCGTGTTAGTATGTGGGGATAGTCATTGATTCTTTGAAGCGGCCGGGCGTTACGGGTTTTGTGCAATTTTGCAATCAATTTTATTAATCACATAAGTACGCAAGTGCACGTGTCAACAAGTAATAAAGTTGATGTGTGAGTCCAGATATCGTTCCCATAGAGATTAAGTAAAACTACAGCTCTAAGTGAAGTAATTGAGGTAACAATAATGGTTTTTAATTAACTAATGACTAATTTAAGAATAATAAATAAAATAATCTAAAAATAATGAGTAACTAAGAGAATGCAGTAACAATATAAATTTCCACGTATTCAAAGGCAGATTGGGATCAATTTCTCCATTAATGCAGTTTCACCAGAATGCAGTCATAATGCTACCTCAATCATCCATTCAGTAATCAGAACACTAATGCATGCAAGGGCTCTCACCAACAATATATGTATACTAGTTCCCATGTCTCTATGGCCAACATAGTTATGAATCATTAAGTTCGGGTTCTATGTGATTTTATGGTGTGAATGATCTTTCTACCCACAATTAACCAATTTCACTTAGCTAAACCACAATGTTTAATAATTTTCAGAATTTACCTATATCTCTATAGCCCAAATCCTAAATACCTTGCAACTCTCTCTCGATGAATCAACAAGATTAGAGACAAATTAAGCACTTTATTAAACAACTAAAAGGATAATCATGCAACAAAGTTTAGGCAAACTGATTACATCACAATAAGGGTACTCTATTACCCAATCCTAACAATTTAGCTCATACTTGGGTGGAAAGAAATAACAAAGAAAGAATAAGATTCCAGAGATCTAAAATAAGAAAAACAGGGACGTTGTTGTAGCTTTGCTCTCGCAGCAACCATGAGCTCCACCACCATCCACCTTGTCTCAGCCGCCGGAACAGTGCAGGAAGTCACCGGATTCAATGATCTCTCTATTGATCCCTAGCTCCTTCTTTTGATTCGCTGGATCTCTCTCAATGAACCCTCAAATTCTCTCTAAGTGTTTCCCCCACTTTCTCTCACTAACAACATTGAAATATGCCTTCCAATTCGTGTCAAGAACCTCCCTAGCTTGCTTGATGTGTGTAGGTTTCCTTTCTTTATAGACTCTGATGTATTGGGCTTCAGTCAGCTCTTCAAATCCATTGCAAATCACATTCAAATTTGCTCTAGGATTGATTGAAGACACTACTTTGTTTTTTCTGCAACTCTGATTCATGGACAGAGCATAATGCTGCGCATATCTTCTCCAAATCTTTCCAAATATACAATTTAGATTTGAATTGAATTTGTGGACGCTGATTTGTTGGAGATTTGATTAGGATTTCTTGAAGATATATAAGTGAGTATTCAGATCAGAATATCTGTTTGCGCGCTCAGCATCTTCCCTCCATTGAGTTGGGCTTGGGTCCATAGCCTTCTGGTGATGATGTCAACCAACCATGCTTCTGACCTCATCTTCAATGCTACAACACTGTTTTTCGATTCTATACTTGTAATAAAATAGCAAATGCAATAAATGGTTATAACACTCAAATTATCTTTAAATATTCACAATTAACATATTTCTCATTCAAATCATGAAAATATAGAAGTCATGCATTAATCATATAAAATCAAGAGAATTATGCATATTCATGGCATCAGAACATCACAAATAAGCTTAAAAATAACTCTCCATCAGATAGTTATCAGTGGGCACAAACGATTGTGGAAAGTTCGAACCACTTGCCAATCTTCAGGAAGGTAATCTGGGAATTTTTTGCATAATCCTTTAAGTCCAGCCCAAGCTTGATGTAAATATTCTCCTTCCTTTTGTGCAAATGAGTCAATCTTCTCTTTAGCCGAAAACAACCCAACATTGATATGGCCAAAAATACACAGGGCTGAAAATGGGGCAGGATGGGATGTCCCACAGGCCTTAACCAGTTTTGACAGGTCTAACCTTAATGGAGTCTTCAGTGGCTCCTTCTATCCTTATGCCATTGCAGAAATTCAGAAACTGATCTATTAGATTATGAAGATCCTCCGCATGTTCACCCCCAAAAAGTTTTTTGTAACAACCCGTTGTACACCGGTATTGTTAACATTAATTATGATATTAAGCGCAGTTACAATCACAACAATTCATTTATAAAAATGCGAGTAATCTTTTTCCTTTTTATTACGCGAGCATTTAAAACAATAATAAAGCGTAATAAATAAAAGCTGTGACCGTAACTGTAAACTCTTTGCGGAATGATTATTTAAACTATCTATATATCATAAAATACTTCTCTCAAGTCACTAAGGGGTTCCCATAAACCCACTTAGCCTAAATCTCACTTTTACGTTTTCTACCTATCCGAACATGGTTCGGTAAATAAATTACTGCAGATAAACCGTATGCCGCGAACCTCTCATCTTTTAGTATGTTATTATAAACTTAATTATCTTTCTAACGAGCTATCACACGAGTCATAAAGTTCTCGTTTGCTCTGGATATCGTCGTTTGAAATTGGACAAGCAAATCTGTCAGTCAACCTCAAACCGGCTCCAAACAGTCTTCACTCTATCATTTATTTTGGAAACTCCACTCAACCAATTACACTCAAATTTTTATACAGTAAACTAGAAATCTCAAGCTTCAATTTGAAATATCATGCACCTAATTTGACCAAGAAACGAAGCAGGAATAAATTTCCCAAACTGTAACCAGAACAGCCACAAGTGCAGTGGCAATATGAGAAGTCCATGCTCTCTGCCTTCTACAAGCCGAAGTGAAACCCAGAAAATTCTCAAATTTTAACACAAGCGAGAGGACATGTCAAGCTTTAAAACGGCATATGACACGTTCCCATTGAACTTCTGTGGAGAGAGATATGCTCTCCCAAAGTTCACCTAAATTCTGCCAATTTCTAAAAATTTTGCCAGAGTCTCCTTTGTTTTTCTAATAAATCCCACCTTTGAAGGTGTGTTATCTAACCTTAATTTTGTACCTAAAATCATGGGTGGCACACAAGGACCAGCAATACCTTGGTGCTCTTAAAACCCATCACTATTTATATACAATTTGCTCACTTTACATTTCATTTCTCACATTGCCAAAACTTAAACTATCTCATTCTCTTTGATCCGTTTGCATGCATTCTTTAAACATACACATAATTATAATCCTAAAATATGTCTATTGCTCTTTCATCATATAATATGCTTCAAAATTACACAAGATCCAAATATTACAATTACAATTCTCCAATGTAAATCATAATGCCATAAATTCTCTAATTACAACATAATGGATTAGACCTCTAACTGAAGCATAACGAATATACAACTAGACTTAGGCAAAAAGATGGCATGAACAAATATGACATTATACATAAATCTCAACCCATATACAATGTTCATGCCCTAAGTCTAGCCTAGGCCCAATGGTCACCAAAATGCAAAATAAGTAAAAGTTCTCATGCTCAACTTACGGGCTTCTTGCCCGCCGCCCCAACACCACTGCTACCACCTGAAATAAAGTCCCCAAAGCGGGGTGAGATATACGGATATATCTCAGTAATCCAGAGGTTCTGGAGAATACTTCACCTCATGGCTCACTTCGATGCATATAAACAATATAACATAACATTTAAAACGGGATAAAGCAAGGGATTTAGTGAAGTAGGGAAGCATAGGGAACAAAATACGATGAAGCTGGAATGGTCAATGCCAAAACCACGCAACTTCTAGCCTATTGGCCTCGGCATATAGCCTACGGGTTTCAAACCAAGGAGTGTTCCCAGAACATCAACCAAGACACCCTCCATCCATAACCACCCGAGACTTCCTAGTGTGCTCCTCTACGGATCACACACCGCAACCCCAGGTCAACTGGAACTCCCTCACGGAGACCTATCCAGTGGAAGTCCGTAACGCCCGAAGGCAAACAGTCTACTGGCCAGAGACACGGTACATCCTATGTACCACAACACATACCATATGCATGAGCATGTTATCATATATTATTCACATACATTTCCTACCATTACCCTCAACGGGCATGGTGGAGCACACACGGGAATTAAACCCCAGTACCAAGGGATCACCTGTATAATCTCCTCTTCCACAGCTCCAATGCAATACGTCCCGAGCTAAGTACAAACAGAAATGCCTACACATAGGACATTCCCAATTCAATTTCCATTCACCAAACACATGCAAGTTATCAACATACAAGCATGGTTCAAGATTACTTACCACAATCCCTTTGGTCCGGGACCAAGGGCAACCCACCGAGCTCACGGTTCAGGGTTCAAATTCGCGGGAGGCAACCTACAATGATCACATGAGAATCATCAGTACAAGGTGAATCCACCAAAATCACAAAACGTCAAATTCCTCCCCCCACCAATGTGAGGTTCAGCCAAACAAGGCAAAAATCCCAAATTATTTTTCTTTATTTTCTTATCATTTTTATTTATTATCCTTTGGTTACTACAACACCATTTTAGGTCCTACTTTCCATCCTATACCATCATAACACCCTTTTTCCATTTATTCTACTCTAGGTTCAATTTCCATTTCCACACAATCCCACCATTTTTCCTTTGATTTTTAAAGCATCCAATCATCACACAACCCTTCTAATTACCATTTAACAACACAACATATCAACCACACAATTTCACAACATCAAACCCCAATTTTCCTCCCTATTGTCGAATTCTCCATAGCCTCACACCAAGGGTTATTCCATTTAATTCAACTACTCCACACATCTTACAATCCTATAATTAACTCATACAAACATCCAACAACTCGATTACAAAATCACATAACCCATCAACTTCACAAAGTCATGGCATTTCAACACAAAAATCCACTAAGTTATCATCCAATTCCTCAATAATTTTTATGGCATTTATCACTCTAAAACATCATTCTAAGCCACTTTTATCTAATACACAATTTCTATTTGAGCTCTCTAACTACATCAATCACACAAAATGACTCTAGGGTTCATGAAATTGAATCAACCAATTCAACCAATTAAAAGTGTGGAAACTTACCCATAATCAAGGCCTAAGACTCTTCAAAGACATATCCAAGCATTGGAGAACAAAACAACTCCATAAGTGCAAATCTACACCAAAAGGCCGCGGGTTTGGGGGGGTAGATTTTCTCAAAATCTAGGGAGTTTCATGGCTCAAGACTACCATGGTTGTGTTTGGATTGTGATTTCCAACAAGTTTCATGACAAGCTTTTCTTGATTTGATGATGTTTTGATTGAGTTAGAGGAGAAAGAAAATCAAAGTGATATGGCCATGGTGGAGGGGGTTGGGCGCGGGTTTGAGAGAGGGAGAGGGTGTGATGGTGATGATGAATAGTAATATCAAATGTGGACTTAAGTGAGGTGGGCCCCACTGCCACCTCACACGATTTCAAACTAATTCAAAACTCTCTCTGATTCCACTAAACATCCATAATTTCATAACCTATTTAGAAACTCTAATTTTTAACATTAACCATTTTCCTTTAATTACCTTTGATCAGATGAATCCGGAGTTTTCCGGTCGTTCGGAGAAATTGCAGTTTTAAGCTGTTATGCGCACCGTGGGCACGCTTCCCCAAACTTACTAATTTTCATCAATTTCCATCAGAAATCATATTTCTTAGTCCTATAAACCATTTATAACTTGTATCCAAACCTAGAGCTCAAAATTCAATCGGCACGCTTTACGATGCAACTGTACCGCGATATTTTTACCCGGTAAAAGCACTATTCACCGAATTTTTCGAAACTTGTCTAACCACTCAATTTTTCGTTCTTAATCCATTTCCAGGGTTATTTTTATCATTTGAGACCTCCTACTCAATTTTACCTTCCTTGGGTTACGTGTTTGGCTAATTACTGTTTTACCCTTCCTTTGTATTTTGACCTAATCTTCAGGATTTTCGCTAATCCTTCCCTTTAATCCTTATTTAATATATTAATGGGTAAAGTGTGTGTCATTTTAAAGGATGTAAAGTTGTGTCATTTTAAGAGAGAGAAAGAGATAGATAAAGGAGGAGAGAAAGTTGACAAAAAAAATAAAGGTGTGAGTCCCACCTCTTTGTGAGAGTGAAATGATATAAGTTGTGTCATTTAAAAGGATAAACACTTTTCCCTATATTAATATATGTTTTAGAACTGGGAGGTGTTATATTTTTCATATTCAATGTTGAGTAATTCTTCTTCCAAATCTAGTATAATTTCAAACTGATAATCCATAATATTGACAATATCTCTTAAAAAACCAAATCTTTTTGATTTTATCTTTTTTTTAACTCTCCCTAACTCTGGTTCATACTGTAAGGCATTGGTGTCAGTAGTGTCTCGTAGTTGCCTATACCAAAGAAACTAAGACACAGTGGATCCAACTAACGGATGCCACTAAACTTATAGAAAATAATTAAAAAAAGATTAAAAATAAAATAAGCAAAATAAAAACAAGTGACACAAAATAAAAATTAAAACAAAGCAAACTAAAATAAAATAGTGATAATGAAAACTAAACTAATAAAAATAAAATAAAAAAGATCCAATCTATGGTTTAATAAATAAAATTAAATGTTGATACAAATCAATCCTCGGCAATGGAGCCAAAAACTTGTTGCGTCTTTGGTAAGTGTACCAGTCATACAAGTAATAAAGTGGTAAAAATAAGATTGTCGATCCCATGAGAATTGATTTATCAAGAAATAGTTTATTTATATAACCAAAGTTGGATTGAGCGTAAATGATTTTTGAAAATATGATTTGAATTAATAAAAATAGAAATTTCAAATAATATTTTTATTTTTAATTTTCAAGATTTAATAACTAATATGCAGGAACACAAACAAGAACATAACAACTATGAGTTGAATTCAAATATGCAAATTGTAGTTAGGGATTCGATTTTCTCAACATTTTCCTAATGAGTTTATCCTTTCTTGAAATTAACATTCAAGATTAAGTTATCAATATTTCTTTCTAAACTAATTAAACTCTCAGTCCCTTGGTGATTTTAGTTCTTTACTTTATCCAAAACCCTAGTCTTCAGAGCTTTTTTCTAAAGCAAGCATTAAGAGCAAGAATCATAAGTCGTAGAAATCATAAGCCTATGCCTAGATCATACAAACCTTAACAATTAATCAATCAGAATCAAGACACCAATATTCCTATTTCCATGCAAGATTCATATGTTCATCTATGAGCGATCAATTCATAAACAAAACTAGTCGTGAGGAAACTGATTAATTGCATAACTATAATCTTAAATATTAATTACAATAAAGATTAAACAACGTTCAAGAATCCATTTGTTTCATCTCACCCTAGTCACGAAAGCTAAAGAAAGAGATGAAAAGAATCTAAAATTCATAAAAGAAACATAAAACTCGATCTCCACGCTGAAGCTTTGATCGTTCCTCCGCTCCTCAAGTTCGGAACAAAGCTTCTTTGCCTCAAAAGTCATCTCTGGCCGCCTCCTAGCCTTTCTCTGTCGCGTCCAAGAAGGAATATAAAATCCTAAAGCGTGTCTTTTATAAGTGAAGGTCCATGGGATTTTAATTTGGACCAGGCTTGGAACTCTCTTCTTCCTGGTCTTTCTTAAGTCTTGGCTTGATTCTTGACTTCTTCAACGTCATCGATCCATCAAAACTTTAATTCAATACTTTAAACCTGAAAACAATATAAAAAAATCATAATCATATCCAAATATTAAAACCCTCAATTCTTTAGCATTTAATTAATTTTCACTATGTTCTTGACCATATTCATCATCATTTATTCTACTTTTGTTCCTAGAAATATAGTGTCTTTGATACTTGATAACGCATATTTTGTTACACTTATTTATTACTTTTGATAAGTATTTTTAGCATTTATTTGAGTTAAATAAAGGTCTTTTGGGTCAAATCAGAATTCTAGATTTTAATTGGGTTTAATTGATTTTCATCAGAATTTTCCAAATTTACACTACTTTCGTATTTTGGCCATATCTCACTCTACAGATGTCCGATGGACTCTTTTCTTGTTTTGTTTTTCAGATAACAGAAAGGTCTACAATCTGTATTTCACCCCTTGAAGCACAATTCGGACGATAAGATGGTCGAAATCTGAGCTCAAGATGAACATTTTTTGTTGGAAATTTATTTTGACGCTTGGACTTGTAAATTAAATTAGAACCCAATGTGTTTAAGGCCCAAAGCCATTGTTTTAGTTTTGATTTTGTTTATTTTATTATTATGGGCCAAAATTAGTTGAACCCTAACCCGATTGTGATGTGGGTTAAAAGGGTTCGTTTAGGAAACTTGTCGGCATTCTTCATTTTAGAGTTTGTACGTTTGACGGCTTTTCTCTTAAGGATCAATCTACATTTTTCTGTTCTTCATCTCTTCTTCTTCTTCTTTTTAATTTTTAATTATGTTTACCTTAGCCATGCGAGGCTAAGAACCTTTAATAAACCTAAGGATAATGGATTTCATGGAAGAGTCTAGAGGATCTGAACCTTTCCTTTAAATCAGATTCGTTTCTCTTCCAAACTCAGATTGATATCATGCGATTGTGGATATTCAATTTGAGATTCGCGATTGCGATCATGGAAAGAGATTAATCATCAAATTTGATGATTAGATTGATTAACCCTATGACCTTAAGTCAAACGGGCTAATACTCTATGATTGTATGAGTAGAAGCATCATATTTGATCAAACACTAAGCGATCGCTTAGAGAGGGTTCTCAATTGAAAACAAGGATTCTGATTCAATTGAGATCAATCACGATTCTGGTATCTTTTTATCCGAGAAAAGACGTCCTAGGAATCCTAACCTTAGTTTGGTTATTTTAATTACGAATTTCAATTTTAATTTTCACGTTTTGTTTTAATTCTTATTCAAAGCGAACAAAACCCCCCCCTTTATTTTCTGTTTAATCTGTGATTTTAATCCTTGCAATTTCCTCGAGAGACGACTCAGGTTGATGCTCTACTACAGATTTTCAGAAACATAATTTTATTAATTTGCGTGAGTTCAACAGCTCGTGTCAATACTTATCAATACTTCTTGAGGAAACCTTTAAATGAATGAAATGATTATTGAGGAAGCTTTAGATTATTGAATAATTATTCCTCTATGTTGAAAATGATGTCGGTGAAATGATATAGCGCAAGGTACCCCAAATGGGAGAACCAAAGTACCTCGCAAGAATGAAATTTGATCATCAGTGAGATATTATATGACTTGAGAGGGGTGTACCAGAAAAGTCACAGAAAACAGTTCTCCCACCTCAAAGTGGGATTGACATAATGAAATGACCACGAACCTCCTTAGACAAAATTCTCAAGAGATTAACATTGATTTTAAGGTTTCTTTATGGTTAATATTAAATTTCCTGAAAGAAAAGAATATCAGTGAATGTCGCGTGAAAATGAGGCTTACCATAAAAAACATCAGGTTGATGCATATGGAAATAACGTTTTGAAATTGACAAAGTCTAGTATGAGCATATCCTTGGCTTATGAATCATCCCACTCTATTACAAAGGGTGAATTATGACAAACATGATATAATGCTTGACAAGATATCATATATTGAATCTCTCTGTGAATTTTACAATATGAAAGCAGCAAGATATCATATTGACAAAAGTTATTATGACTGCTTAAATCATAATTATGATCATACTTCTTACGAGATTACGTAACTTACAGGATGACCACGTGAAAAATACCTTGATATATATCACTTATTTTGGCTATCTTGTATCTCTGCTATAAAACCATGAAAGTTATAGGGATCCATTAGTGATGAAAGGCGAAGATATGAATATCGCCTACAGGGATCCATGAATGATGAACAGTGAAGATATGAATCTCACTGGGAATGCAGATAGACTTAGAAAGTTTTATCTGCTTTATTATGACTTATCTTGAATTTTTCTGACTTATTATGACTTATCTTGAATTATCCTGAATGTATCTAATGTGAAATCCATAAAAGATTGTATGGATCCATGAAGGATGAAAGGCGAAGACATAAATCTCGTCTGGAATGCAGAAAAACTCAAAATATTATATAGTTGATATCTGCAAAGTTATTATGAATTATCTTGAACTGATTTGAACTAATATAATTGAAGCTATCATTCTTAAGTGATATGACTTTATTCTTTGAGATCCGTACAGATTGCAGGTTCTAATGCATCAACGAGATACATAAACCTTGTTTGAACCTGCCAACAGTGCCTAAAGCTCTTAAGCTTAGATTTGAAGACACTTGAGGGTAACACCTAAAGGATAAAAACTCAAGTTGAAGGAAATCTGGTATGCATGCACATGAAACCCCATATCAGTACTTGAGGGTAAAGCCTAAAAAGGGGTTAAAAACTCAAGTTGGAAGAAGTTTTGAGGGTAAAGCCCCAAAAAGGGTTAAAAGTTCAAGGTGGAAGAAATCTAGAGGGTAAAGCACAAAAAAGGTTAAAAACTCGAGTTGACACTTGAGGGTAAAGCCTAAAGGGTTAAAAACTCAAGTAAGTGCTTTAGGATAAAACCTTAACTGGTTAAAACCTTAAGTTTGCAGAAGACATCAAGTACCAGCCAAGCGACATCAAATATGCAACATCAAAACAAGCGACATCAAAACGACATCACATTCAAAGTGACGTCACACTCAAAGCCTTCAAGACATTTCGCGGATCGACATCAAACAAAAAGGTACGCAACTATATGAATTATGAAATGTATATCTAAAGTGCAGGGTACAAATATTGTTGTGAAACTCTGAAGCACCAGCAAAGTACAGGCCACAGTGCAAAATAATAGCATAGTGAAATGAATTTGTCGGGTTGACACATAGACAAATCATCCCGCGGACTTATACATCTCGTTACTCATGCTCTCAGCATAAGCAACAAGTTGGGGGCTTCTATTCTGGATAAATATAATATAAATACAAGGCCCATTTTAACATGAGGTCCAGAGTTAAAGCCTTCTCCCTTAAGGAAGGACCAAGTCAACAAAGGCTGCATCTCAACAATATTAAATGCTACATGACAGCAAGCTACTTCTTCCACAAACTTCTCAAGCCAACTTCACCTCCAAGTATACTTTAGCATCAAGATACTTTTGCAAACCATATCACATAGCTTCCCACAAGGACCAATGAAGATAACTTACCGCCTCACAACTTGCAACCAACTTGGGAGCATCTCTCTACAAAGCTGCTTATCTCCCCACCAAGCTGGACATCTCCCTACTATAAATACATAGTGTTAATCCAAAGATACACATCTTCTTCTACATAATAAACTTGCTTGAACCAAACCTGACTTGAACGTCAGAGTGTCTTGCAGGTACACCCCCCACCTTGTTCCAGTAAAGACCCACAGTTTGAAGCTGTACCAAATCACTTAGGCACATTTGCGTAGAGGAAGATCACATGGTTTGTCCATATGTAAATGGTTGTGATCAAGACCCTTATCGTAGAAGTTAAATTTTATTATTTTGATAATTATAATTAAGACCAGGAGGATTACTCTTTTATAAAATCTTAACGTTCTGTTTAACTTCCTTCTCTTTGCGCTTTCGGCATCAGTTAAGGAAAAAAGAACATGTCTAGAACAATAATTCCCTCCATGGCAAGGGGGAAGAAGTAAAAATTAAGACCGATCATAATTTTAATACCTTCTGTTCAGCCTTCGATTTGAACAGTCAACAAATAATGACTTTGAGAAATTATTTAGCACATATTTATAATTTACATTTACACAATTAATTAATTGGGTTATGTTAGTTGTACTAATATACAATTCATATACAATTCATGTGACTTATATAAAGTGAAATGAGTCATTGATTTTGATAAAGAAAAAGGAGAGTAATAAGAGATAAGAATGGAAAAAGTAATCATTGATGTCTTGATAATATGTGAGGAAAAATATCATTATCTTTCCATAATTAACCAGACGGCTAACATCGACGCATGTTCGGCAATGTCATGTATTGGACCCGCAAGTGTACCGGCACGCCATACCTAGGCATTCGGTCGCACACATGCTACATGGAATGGGACGGTAACCTTCTCTCCCAATTAAAATACATATATACTCCTAAAGTAAAAGAAAGAAAATTTTGTCACACTGCATTAGATGGCTTTTCATGAATAATGATCACATGATCATTGAACTACAATACGGGGCCTTAAATGTTTAACAACGAGCAAGCTAAAAATATTGACTATCAACATTAATTAGTTAGGAATTAGACGCATAAGGGTGACATTAACATTGACCTTTTATCATTTCAAATTGTCTTCTATTCTCTCAACATCGTCATTTTTTTGGGTACAAAACGTAAGGGGGGAGTTATGCTACCCTTTCATTTATGTCATGTTTTGAATTCAACGTAAAGATAAATATAGTGAAGAGTTGCAAGCATTGTTCAGTTCTGGATGCAGCTCGGCATTTCAAATATTCAAGGATGTAGGGAGTAGTGTACCCAACCGAGTATAACAAAATAAATATTTCAGTATGCATTTTAATTAGTTTATTTTGAGGTCAAAAGATTAAAAACAAATTATAGCTTTCTGGAAAAGCTTAAAAAAATTATTAGTTTGTCACGAAACATGCACTCAGTCACTTGAGCCATCTTCATTTTCTGGAAATACAAACTATAAGTCTTCATTGTCCCTATAAACTTGCCTTAAAACAGCAGCCCTGTAGACAAACATCCCAAACATGGCCTCCACAAGCTAGGGTGAACAAGAGACAGTAAAATAAATGAACATTGTGTTTTACCTGAGTTGAATTATAAAGCTTTGTGGGTTAATTTTTATTTTATTTTATTTTATACGCATGCTACCATGGTTTACCTGAAAATCAAAGAAGTCATAGGTAAAAGACTGATGAGACAAAACCCAAAGTCCAAAAATTGCAGCTGGAATTATAAGCCTTGGAGATAAAAGTGATATACTGCTACCCTTGATTGACCTCTCCAATAAATCTTTCAGGTCCTCACTTCTTATGCCAACTCTGATAAAAAAAATATTGTTTGAATAAAACAAGGGATGAGAGAATATCAAGAATATAGATTGCTAACTGGCATCATTAGATCAAATTAAGTTCTCATATGTACTTTTTTGACTTCTTTTTCGTGAATATTTGAGGAACAGATTCTCTGGATAGGTTGTCCGCATGTTGATACAAGAGCCGAAGGTACAAGCAACTGCATTGAAAAGTGATATATCAGTTAAGTGCCATACTAAGCAATGAAAAGCAGCTGCATCTTTTCTTTTCATTCTATCCACAAAGAGCAACAGTCATGAACAAAAATCAACTGGCATAATTATCACATGAGTGCTAATCATCATGTCTTGAAGCACTAAAAGGCTCACTAGAGACCCTCAAGCTCATTAACAACAACTTCAACCAGACCAACATAATAAAATGCAAAAGCAAACCTGAAAAATGCACCAATCGCATAACTTGAAGCATCCTGCACATTTAAAAGACAGACACAAATATCAGTTCAACAGAAACGCCCCCAAAAAATATTGTTATAGCATTATAAAACGGGGCAGGATATTCTTACACCGGTGTAAGAGTTAGAAGTTTTACACTCAATCTTGACCATTGATCCACTTGTATCCAATGGCTCATATTACTAAAAAATTTGAGCCCTCAGATATAAGTGGGATTAACGGACAAGATTAAGAGTGTAACTTACACTGGTGTAAAATGATCCTAACCCTTATAAAACGTGTTCCTGTACCCAGAAAAAAAAAACAATATGCTCCAAACTGTTGTTTTAAGATGAAGAAAATAATTTGGAACTTACACCATGGTAGTGTTTAAAGTTAAATCATTATGGTAAGACGTTGGCATCCATCTAAAGTTAATCTTGTACTATTGTCATGAAGAAAGAAAACATAATTGAGTTGTAAGAAGCAGCAAATTGACCTAGTTCTAAACTATAATTGCAAGTAATCAGACATTTTTTTTAAATAAAGCATGCAAATGTAATCTTTACCTGTACTGAAAAAGTTATCAAGCAATATCCAGTGCAAGCAAATCCAATACCCACAGATAGAAGTAGTATTTCCCTCTTGAGCTACAATTGAAAATAACAATGACATATCAGCATCGTACACAACATATGAACAATTATAATTTATTAAAGCCTACATGCCTTGAGGTAAGAAAACAGTTATGTCACTAACTTGAGCTAACAAGGAATATACTGAGCTCAAGAGAGGTATTATACAGATTCATATTTGAGCACATTCAATTTCTTGCGTCTTGCACTTGCAACATCTGTTGATATATGAAGTGAGGCATCAAATATTGTTGGATGATTGAATTCTTTATTTATCAAAGAATGAAGCTGAACTTGAAAAATATTTAACAAAATAAAGCATGCATTGCAAAATATCAAATTCATACCCAATTCCCCACTTTCTGCCGAGGGATAATGACATAAACAAGAAAATGAAAGTTCCCAAGATCTAAAACAAAAACAACTCAAAGCATACCTTAGCAGTCATCTTTTTGTTTATTGGTGTAGAATTGTCACCTAATATCCATTCTTGGGTTCTTGAAAGTTTCAAAAAACAACTATCACTGTCAGTCTCTGTGATCTACAAATATTAGAAGAATCAAATTTGAATGAACTGCCTTATCAACACAGAATTCGCAACTGGATCAGTACAAGGCTAAGAATTGTTAGAACTGGCACACTTGATAGAATTTATATAATTGCATCAGAATGGTTTGAAATTAGATACAATAAGTCTGCTGCACCTGCTCTGTTTGTTCAGAAGTATTGTTGGTGAGCTTCCTATTATCATAATAAACAGAATTTCTGAAATTTTGTTGCCATAATAAATCAGAAGCTCTTGATATAAAATCCCCATTTAATTCTCTCTCCTTAAAAAATATTTGCAAGCGATCATCTTCTCAGAGTACTACCGCCGGCTGACAAGACGAGAGAATATAAATTGAGGTGGTTTGGGCACGTAATGAGAAAGTTACTGGATGCTTCCGTAAGAACAAAAGTTTGTTACCAAGAGCTCAACACAAGAAAAGATAGAGGTAAACCAAAACTTACTTGGGGAAAGTAGTAAAACAAGATTTAATGGAGTGGAATATAGATTGGCGGACGGTATGCCTTAGAACGGAATGGAGAAAAGCTGTAAGCATGATGAAGGGTTAGACCCGTTGTTATTTCTATGTTCTAGATGGTCTCTTTTTAGTCATTTTTTCCTTCATTTTCCCTCTTCTTCTTTTCCCTTTCTTTTTTTCTTTATATATATATATATATATATATATATATATATATATATATTATTACTATTCTATTTATTTATTTTTATTTTTACTTCTATGTTTCTTTTTTTAACTTTTTTGTATCTTTCATTTGGGTTCACCTACTACTGACCCCAATTAATTTAGGATAAAAGTGTTGTTAATGTTGATGTATCATCTTCTGCATCATCCACTAAAAATTAAGAGTTTCAAGCAATTAGCTTTCAGAAAAAACAAGGACTTGAGTAATAGGAAAAAGAAGATGTTGCATCAAGGAATAACTATTACTTATTTTAGGGCTAAAAGGATAGTAACAATAATGGCAGAATAGGTACTTCAATAAATGTAGAAATTACAAGAGTGAAGTATTTGTCAATGACCAATTCTCCCAAAAGCTACAATTATTAAATGAAGGCCGATGAATGGTTGTTAAATGTAATATGCCCCAATATGCAAAACCTTTCTTTAGACTTGAGACATGGACAATGCACATGCTTGGCTACTTTGTGTTGAAATTTAAATTTTATTTAGAAGTATGGGGCGGCAAGGATAACTATTATCCACTTACTCAAAGAGGCTCCAATACCATGCCAATACCAATTCTATCAAAAACTTAGCAGGTAATGAAAACTCATGAATGGTTTTTATATTAATGGTATTACCGGTGGAAAAAGGCCTAAAGAAAGTCGTTATTAAAATGTCAAACTCATGGTTATTATTATTATTATTATTATTTTATACATATATGTTATTTTATTTTATTACTTTATTATTTTTATTTTATTACTTTATTATTTTTATATTATTACTTTGATTATTATTATTCTTTTATTTGAATATTACACATTGCAAAATAAAAATCATTCATGGCAGGGATGAAAATAAAAGAGTGTATAAGAGAGAAGAAAATACCTTGAGATTTGACTCGATCACACAAATATAAATATCACAAATCTCATGAAATACAATCACATTGTCAGTGCAGATAAAATAAGAACATGGAGCTTGACAAAATGAGGAAATGTGGCTGAAGCAAAGTAAGAAGAAAGACTCAATCTAACGATGGGGTTAATAATAAACCATTTTTTTTAGAATATACACACACATATATAAAATTGTAGTGGTTGTTAAATAACTTTTAGAAAATATTTAAAATTATAAAAGTATTATATAAATGTTTTGGCGGTAAAAATTTGCTGCAAAATTACATAATTTGACTAAAATAAAAGATACAATGTGGAGTTCCCTAAAAATGTCACAATCTGTATATATATATTTTTGGAGATTTTAATAAGCTCCAATAAATAACCTTCACGAATGACACATTTTTTATAGTGACATATATGTATATAGTAACATATATGTGAATAATGCAATATATGTGATAAATAAGTAAATGTATATATAATTGTTGATTTACAATTCTGCATGTGCATTATATTGATATACAGTGTCTTGATTTTTATCTAAATATTCTCGGTAAATTTTGTATGATAAATTTTGGTACAGTAAAAATTCATATAACTTATATTTTTCAATATTTACCATAGTGACGTGATTGATTTTTTTTTTTTGTGACGTCAAACTTAATTAATGGCATGTTATGAATTATATATATTTTTTAAATATTGTGAGATCCTTTTGGAGGTATTTGCATGTTTTGTGCCTAATAAGTTTATGGGATTTCTCGTATAGAAAATAATCTGTGTATAGTAAAGAAACTAAGTTTCTTGAGTCAAGAAAAAAAGACACCTTAGACACGATGAGTTAAGAGGACACATTTACAAAGTACATAGCCCTGTCATATAGAAAAATCCCTGCTTAAGAGAATGTATTGGAAAAATATCACATATTTGTAGGGGTGTTCATCAACCGTTCCAAACCGATTCAAATCGCGGTAACCGAACTGAAAAATCGATAACCGAACAAATTGAAAACTAAAAAATCAAAAATCAAAAAAACCGCAACTTTTAATTGGATTGGATTAGTTTTCGGATTGCTTAATGAAAATCGATCCAATCCAAACCGATCCAATGTATTAATTTTTCTCTACCTACTTGGGTCTTTCCTCAATCATAACCCAAAAATTTTTAAACCCAAAATCCATTAACCCATCAACTAAACCCAAGAAAAAACCTAGTCACATCATTTCATCTGCGTATAGCTTCATATCTCATTGTCCCAAAAAAAAACTATATTATCATTTACTGATACTTTTGTATTTCAATTTTTTTTACAAAGACAATATATATACAAAAGATGTTATTTGTATGAAACAAATTTTAGGATTTTCAAAAAACCGAAAACTGATCTAATCCAAACTGAAAAAAATTGGATTGGATCGGATCGGATTTAAAAAAAAATCCAAACCGAATGGATGATTACATGGTCAAACCGAAGGGATTAGATCAGATGATTTTTGCTTTCAAAACCGATCCAATCCAAACGGCAAACACCCTTACATATTTGTGATGTTTTACAACTTTTGTTGTTGTTGGTAAACTGATGTTTTACAACTTTAAATATTGTAATTTTAACATTATTTATTTATAACCATGAATGATTTTCCATACTAAATTTTAATATTTTAACTGTAGTAATTAAGAATTAAAGATAATTAATTAATCACTAGAATCTGGTGATATATAAGGCAAAATTTGGGTTTTTTTAACCTTTTACCTCTTATTAAATTAAAAATAACCATTTTACCCTTATACCAAAACTTTACACTAATATACCTTTATTTAATCGATTACATAGTTATTTAATCGATTATTTTGTTGGAAAAATAAAATAATCAATTAGTTTAATCGATTATACTATGCAGTGTTGAAAAAAACGCTTGCTCTCTTTCTTACTTTTTCATCTAAGGGTTACAGCACTTTGTCTCTTACTTTACTCTATATATTTTTTTGGTACACTACTACATCTATTATTCACTTGGCTTGCACTTAGATAGTGAAGTTTGTTCATTCCCTGGTTGGATATGCCAACCAAAGTGATGCTCACCACTTGATTTGCTGGGGCACTTGAGTATGAACTAGGGGTGGGATGTGACGCTTCCTCTGCTTATAACGTATATTATTATGATCTTCCATGGCCTATTGGAAAGGTCCTTTTTTGGAAGAAAGCTCACTGGGTAAAGCATAAACATGGGATAAGTAAGGACAATGGTGAAGTAAAGGAAGAAGATAATTATGGTAGAGCAAAATCTGCATATGATGCTTAATTAGTCAATTTGGTTAGGGGAAGGAAACTACTTATTTGAAAATAGGCCATCAAGCCCGGATGCTATTTTTCTTGCACATGCATTAGTCGTTCTTCAAGCTTTGCCTGAGTCGTCAATGCTTCGGATCAATCTTTTGGAACATGCTAATGGTTCGAGGACAACCTAAACCATTTTGCATGAAAAAACTATGACATATTATAAGGAACGGAAGGGCTTGAGTACAAACAAGAAGGGGGAAGAGAATGAGGCCTCTTTCAAACTTAAATGCTTCTAGAATGCATTTCTTTTCTGAACCAAAGAAATGTTTATCAATAAACATTCTGTCTTCAGGAGTGAAAAAATGTATGGAGTGAATCATGTGATCAAGGTTTCTATCTGTAATTAATATCTCTATATTGGCAGTGGTATTCTATGAAGTAATGACTTACTAGGTTGCTTGAAATTCAATTCATCTTTTTTTTAATGATGTTTTGCTTTTGGCATGTGATTTACTGGTTTTAGCTGCCAATGATGATAACTACTGGGAGCATCCTGGTTGGCAATGTGACTTCTACTTCGGCTGTGGCATTGCCCTGGTATTCTTTTACTCCCTCACCCTGCATTTGCTTTCTTTGACTGTCTCTATGTCAGTACCTGTATTTAACTCTAGTACATCTATGTCAGTAACTGTAGATGCAATAGAGGAAGATGCCTTGAATTTTAAGAATTTTGATCCCCAAGCCAGATGTAGTAGGTGTACGAAAAAGAAAAATATAGAGTAAAGTGAGAGACAAAGTGTTGTAGCACTTAGATGAAAAAGTAAGAAAGAGAGCTAGCGTTTTTTTTTCCAATACTGCAGGATCTAATCGATTAAGCTAATCGATAATTTTATTTTTTTGCAAAATAATCGATTAAATTAAATAGGGATATATTGGTATATAATTTTGGTATGAGAGCAAAATGGTTGTTTTTTATTTAATAAGTGACAAACGGGTAAAAAAGACCGAAATTTGATAGATTCCACCTAAGAGTTATTTTGGTATCTTATACTATTGTATACAAAAACAAATATATGTTTTTGGATTTGATGTCTAATTATTATTATGAGAATAATTTTTCTTTAATTTTTTTTTACAAACTAAGTCATTGTTAATTTAATTCTTATATAATTAAATCGTAATTAATATTTTCAATTATATGTATAATTGATATATTTCTTTCAATGTATATATTTATTAATGTTCATTTATTTTCAATTTTAAAACTTAAGCCGCAGGGTAAGATATGCTCAACATTTAACGCTTGAATCTTTCCCTTTTTTTTGTATTTGTTAATCCAAAAAAAATCACATATCTTCATTCTTGAGAAAGTGAGATGGTCAGAATTTATATTCTATTTAAATAAATTATAATAATAACTAATCTCATTTTATTTTATTTTATTTTCTCATTTTATTCTTTTTAATCTATTCAAATATAGCCCTAGGTAAGTAGGAAGAAAGACTTTATTTTAAGGGAAAAGTGTCTATACATTTAAATTACACAACTTACATCCTTTCACTCTCACAAAGAGGTGTGACCCACAACTTTATTTTTTTTGTCAACTCTCTCTCCTCCTTTATCTATCTCTTTCTCTCTCTTAAAATGACACAACTTTACATCCTTCAAAATTATTCACACTTTTCCCTTATTTTAATAACTCCCCTCCATTGCTGGCTTACGTTCTATTTTGTCAGTTCGTTCACTATCTATTCCTTTTTCTTTCATTACGAAATATTCAAGCACAAGATTAATAGATCGAAGGCGCGCAGAAAATAAACAATTAAAAAAAATAAGATTGTGTACCTATATGTGCGCAATTTTTTTTTTAATTTTTTTTTAAAGCACGTTTATTTAGCGTGTCCAACAAAAAATACAATACCAGCACATGTATCAGTCAATGTTTTATGGCCAGCTAGATCAGTAGAAAATTTAAAATATTCACAGTATTATTTTTTCTTCAGGTACCATATATTGATATTTTATATTTAATCTAACAATATGTATATGATTCTGCATTTGATGGTATATATTACATTTTTATTAATATATATATAGGACATATATATTTTCACAAATTATCTCATGCAATACACAAGAAAATGAATGTGACCCTCATGTTTTTTTTTTCTCTTTTTTCTTTAGTGGGTTCACAAATTGTTTCATGTAACATAAAAAATATATTTCCCTCGTATACAATGATGGTTAGATGTTTCAAAAAAAAAAAATGGTGATTAGATCCCATATATAGTAAACAATTTCATTGAACCATATGACGGTTCAACATTTTTGGCTAACAACAATTGACCAGATCCTAACATCCGTGCAGTTTGTGTCAAAGCACATGCACTACCTAAATGCTTAAGTAATTTCATCGTTGATACAAATTCCAACCTGGATAAGACATATAACTTACTCACCCAAAAAAAAAAAATAACTTTTTCTTTTTTCTTTATAGGGGTGGTTATACTATTCAATCAATTTAAAATTAACGATTAAAACAATGAGAAAAATTAACTGCTGTTAATTTTAAATTAATTTAACGGTAACCAATAAAGTAGTAAGAGTAATAAGGCTAAAATGATATTAAGTATAACATTCCTCTTCTTTATAATCAATGTTATTAAACCTGGTCGAGTTATTGACCCGATCGAGGTACTGGGTCACTGGGTCACTGGTTCAACCGCATGACCTGGTAAGTATATGTAAATCTACAATTTATATTAAAAAACTATAAATATACTTAAATACTTGTAAAAAAAATATACAAATTTCAAATATTTTAATATGAAAATAATAAATTACACATCATTGTCCAACAAAAGATCAATCAAACATATAATATTTGTGATACTAGTGTTTCAGGTTCAGCAAACGACATCTCTAACTATAAATCAAATCAGAATTTCTTACATATTGCACAATCAAGATAATATTAGTGTTGTAGGTACATAATCTATGTAAGTTAATAAGCTACAAATCACTCAAATATTTCAAAAGAAAACAAATCATTTGTGTTTGAGAGTAAAAAAAAACATTAATTTATGAAAATAAATTAGTTTTTATAGACTGAGCTGGGTCACCGGTTGAACCGACCGGGTCACCAATTTTTACGAAAACTGGCCGGGTCACACCGGTTCTATTACATGACCGGTTCACCGGTTTCCGGGTCGACCCGGACGGGTCGGTCCGATTTTTATAACATTGTTTATAATATTGATAGTAGGGTTTAAACTAATAACTTCACTTAAATTATTTAAGTTCTTCAATATTAGTCCCCTATTAATGGCTTGTATGATTTGTAGTTTGATTAAGCTTATTTAGATGATTCTTTTAGCTATTGTTTCATGAAAGGGATATTCTTATTACCAAAAAAATTCACTGCCTATCTAGTTACTATTAGATCATAAAGAGACAATGCTAAAAAGTTTCTGAAGAGAGAGAAAATATTGATCCAAAGGTAATTAGATAGGTAGCGAAGAGTTGATAACGAGTTTTTTTTATAATAAGGAAATGTTGATCCATTTGGGCTTAAAGTGTAAATATTAAATAGACCCAATTTTTTGTTTACCTTATACTTATTTAATTCCACTAGAAAGCAGTGGTGGACCTGTGTATTTGCAAGTATGTGCAAGTTCACACACAAATTTTTTTGGGAAAAAAATAAAATATATTTTGAGTCATCAACAAAAATTACAGGACCCAATTTAATCTCTTAAAAAAAATCGACTACTGATCCCTTTAAATTCCAAAATAGACCCATGTTAGTTCTTTTGAGGGATTAATGTGGATCTTTTTGAATTTATGAGGACCATGATTCTGATTATCTGGGTCTATTTTTGAATTTTGAGGAATCAGAGTAGACTTTTTCTCCCCTAAAAAATTAAATTGAGACGCGTAATTTTTGTTGAGGACCCAAAATGTTCTATTGACTCTTGATTACTTTTTTATATTAAGTTAAATTTTTTTTATATTCTTTTGTATTTTAATATATTTAAATTTTTCTTTAAATTTTTTTTCTTTATTCTTTTATTCTAAGTGTGCAGACATTAAAAAAAATTCTAGGTCCGCTATTGCTAGAAAGTGAGGGCGGACGGTGAAAATGAAACTTGTGACCTCTTGTCAGAAGATCTAATACCAAATAAAGAATCAATTTAATTCAGAAACTTAAATTGTTGGATGAGGGCCTTTTTAATGATTTATATTATTCGATAATATTTGTGTCAGTTTGACTCAGTGTTTAAAAACCCGGCCCGGCCATCGACCCGGCCGAGGTCAGGGGTCGCAGGGTCACGGGTTCAACCAGGGGGTCATGGGGTCACTACGCTGACCCGATTTTATATATTAAAAAATATAAATATATATTCTATATGAAAATATTAAAAAATAAACCACCAATCATCAAAGATTCAAAATATACTTAACATAATTCACCAATTACAATCACAAGTCAATATTACGCAACCTAATTAAAGTATCAAGAGACCAAAGTACAAAACTCATATTCTAATGGGGTCACTACGCTGACCCGGTTCTGCCTCTTTTGAGAAAGTCCTTGATAAAGGAAAATTTAAAGGAAGTAAGAATGAGTTTTTGTTTTCCATCGATGACCGTAAGGATTTCATTTGAATGGGTAAAATTCTTACCTTTTCTAAAAGATTCACGGCAGCGAGGTGAAGATTGAAGACATCTAGGTCGCTGGGAGAGAAGATAACGATTAAATTTAGGTTTCTAAGCATTTGTATTTTAGAATAAATACCCAAATTGGTCCCTGACAATAAACTCGGTACCCATTTTAGTCCCTAACAAAAATAAATTAGCTGGAAAGTCCCCAACAAACACAAATTGGTCTCACGTTAGTCCTTCTGTTAATCCAAAACACACGACGTCATTGACGGAGCTGATGTGTAACGTTAATGGGAAAGGTCACTGCCACGTTGGAGGGGAAACGACGTCGTCTGAAGAAACTTGCTTCCACGTTGCTGTTCAGTTCTCCTTCCCTCTCAATTGAAGAAACAAATTGAACGTCCAGTTCTCCTTCCCTCTCAATTTCATCAAAGGAACATCATCGTATGCTTTAGGGTTCTTCTTAAACCAGAAAGAAGGGGATTGAATCGAAGATTGAACGTTTAGGGTTTGGGGATTACTGATTTAGGGTTTACTGATTTAGGGTTTATCCTTAATTTTGTGCGTTATTTGAAACTTGGTGTTTAGGAGATGAATATTTCTTCTGGGAGGGGGAGCTCAAGCCCTTGTAGTTCATTTTGATCCAGAAGTGAAAGAAGGAGAGTTGTTCCATTGTTCAAATGCGCAGGAGGCACAATGTTGTTTACACCTCCAAGACCATTAGAAACCCAAAAAGAGCATTTTTTGGGTGCCCCAATTTCAAGGTGGGGTGAATGACCACAAAAAGAAGATTAATGAGCACAATGTAAAGATTTATGAACTATCAGTGAAGATGCAGGCAGAGTTTGAAAGGGTGGAGAAGGAAATTAAGCATGTGTGTAGGTGTGCTAGGGTGTTTGCTGAATCATTATTGTTGTGTTTGTAATATGTATATATCTTGCAAGTAGGGTGAAGTGAAATAAAAAATGTGGTTCTATTGAGATTTGCTGGTGTATGTACCATTACATGTTGTAACAATTTTGGAATGTAAAGATTTGTAATGGAAGGACCAGTGTTGAAATATAATGAATTGTTGTTCGTGCAATGTATATAGCTTGGCTTATGTATTTGAAGTTATGTTAAGAGGCATACAAAGTGTTGTATAAACTTGATGCAGATAAAAAAAAATTGGAAACAATGTATGAACACTAAAGTAAGAATGTGATGGTGTGAATTATACAGAAGTTAATCGTGTTAGTTATAATTGATATCAGCATGAATAAGGGGAAATGACATTGCTGGTCTGTTAATAAAATGTACATTCTTGTTAACAGAACTTTAGCAGGGACTGAAAAGGGCCCTCGATAAAATTGTTAGGGACCATAATGGACCTATGAGTTACAAAATAAGGACTAAAAAAATCCTCGATAGAAAATGTTGAGGGTTGATGGTTTACTAATGCAGTGAAACTACACATGACCCATAAAAGGACACAGCAAACAGAACAAAAATACCATTGTTGACAGAAACCAGAAAGTGTATCAGCAGACAACAAAATTTAAAAATTGCACCATTGAATACATTAATGACAGCAAAGACAGATAGAAAGAAAACATTTTGCATTCATTTCATCACATCCTAGTTACAATTACTAACCATGGCCAACATGCCACAGTCATACAAAAAAAATTCCACTGACATATTTCCATGAAGGCCACTACATATGTGTTCCAAAAAAGCATAATGCTCCTACTAACTATGGCCATAACAAAAGGCATACAAAAATGACCTAATGACATATTTCAACAGGACCAATACCGAAATATTTCCAAAAAATACCCTAATTACAATTCCAATTCCAATCAATTCCTATATCAGAGGCATCTAAAAAATGACCTAATGTCAATGATTACACAGTATTCCAATCAATTTTGTGGGGCTGGTCTTGGTGGCTTGAACCCTGGTGTAGACATGAAGCTCATGAATCTGGCCCTAGTGCCACTACTTGCTGTAGTTACTGTCTCATTGCTCACCCAACAAAAATACCTCACCTTGAAAATGAGGCACCTAAAAAATGCTCTATTTGGGTTTCTAATGGTCTTGGAGGTGTAAACAACATTGTGCCTCCCACATTTGAACAATGGAACAACTCTCATTCTTTCACTTCTGGACCGAAATGAACTACAAGGGCTTGAACTCCTCCTCCCAGAAGAAATATTCATCTCCTAAACACCAAGTTTCAAATAACGCACAAAATTAAGGATAAACCCTAAATCAGTAAGCCCTAAATCAGTAATCCCCAAACCCTAAACGTTCAATCTTCGATTTAATCCCCTTTTTTCTGGTTTAAGAAGAACCCTAAAGCATACGACGATGTTCTTTTGATGAAATTGAGAGGGAAGGAGAACTGAACGTTCAATTTGTTTCTTCAATTGAGAGGGAAAGAGAACTGAACAGCAACATGGAAGCAAGTTTCTTCAGACGACGTCGTTTCCCCTCCAACGTGGCAGTGACCTTTCCTATTAACGTTACACATCAGCTCCGTCAATGACGCCGTGTGTTTTGGATTAACAGAAGGACTAACGTGGGACCTAATTGTGTTTGTTGGGGACTTTCCAACTAATTTATTTTTGTTAGGGACTAAAATGGGTACCGAGTTTATTGTCAGGGACCAATTTGGGTATTTACTCTTTATTTTATTTGTTTAATAAAACGATATTGTTTCATGAATTTTTTTTTAAAATAAAAACATCCAATGACCCCCTTTGACCCCTCTGACCCGGGAGTCACGAAAACCCGGCTGAGTTTTGGGGGTCGGAGGGATCTATATGCATATAAGGTCCAACTTATGACCCCAACTCTTAGAGGGAAGGGGTCAGGGTTGACTCGGGTCAACCCGAGAGGCGGGGTGAGGTTTTAAAACGTTGATTTGACTACATGATCTATGAGTGATCTAAAATTATTTGATTTGTTTAAAAAAGAAATATTTGATAGGGGTCATTATTGAGTTGATCATCTATTATTGGTCCGAAACAAGATGATTTTAAACTTTTTAAACTATTTTATCTAAAAAACAATTATTACAATTATTTGTTGGGCACTTTTTTTTAAATTTTTTTACATATTTCACATGATTAATATTATAAATTAGAGTAAAGATATGTCAAAATTTTAATATGACTAATTATAATCAAATGATGAAATTTGTATACGTATAAGATGATATGAATGACAGTTTATATGGATAACATTTCTCTATTAATAATAATGAATCAAAATTAAAGCTGCTAACTTAATTCTCTTAATAAGATTAAAAAAGTCTTCTCACACTTTTTACATGTGCAAGTAATCTGGCATAAATGCTGGCTTAGGCACAAGATTTTTTATTTTGTTTTATTTTTAAAGGGGAAGGATACTGTGACAACCAAGTTGTGTTACTACCAAGTGACTATCAATTAATCTCACCGTTAGATCGATTATGTTGATCCAACGGTTATATTTATTTCCATCTTTGTATGGTTATGATTTCTCATATTTAAAGTGAAAGTATTAAATATGGGAAATCATAACCATACAAAGGTGGAAATAAATATAAAGTATTAAATTTCGGGAACCATGACCATACAAAGATGAAAATAAATATAACCGTTGGATCAACATAATCGATCTAACGGTGAGATTAATTGGTAGTCACTTGATAGTAACACAACTTGGTTGTCACAATATCTTTCCCCATTTTTAAATTCCATATTTATGTACTAGTAGTTGAATTCAACCATAGAAAGGTCATTTGCCAAATCAGCCACAGCTTTTTGTTGACTACCTTAATTTTAGCCAAGAGCCTCTAACACTCTTTTGGTCCACCACCAGACAAACATGCATAGATATTTGGAATTCAAATATTGTGTTTCATTTTTAAACTAATTTTGTAACCGTGAAGTGCATGGCATTAGTGAATAGACAGCGTAAATCTTATTATTATTATTATTATTAGAAGCATCCTTAAAATATATATTGAATTAAATAATCGTATTTTCATACTTTTACTTATTAATGCACGTTATTGACCTATAAATTTAATGTACCAATAATATCAATTTATGTATTTTTTTTTGTTATAATACGGGTTGTATGTAATTTTATAAGTATATTTATTCAATTTTAAAATTACTGAAGAGTTGTATATATTAATTGAGTCAATAATATTATTATAAGCAATAAATAATTATATTAAAATTAAAGGAAAAATTATTATAGGAATTAGTTTTGGAAAGAACCCAATAAATATAATGATGTCACATGACATGAGACTCAGTGTTAAAAATCTTTTGTATAATACTAATATTATATTATATATTCAATATTAAATTACATATTAGATGTTAAAAATTTAGGATATTAAATTAATAATTAGAGAGAAGTTACAAGGAAAAAAAATTAGATTCAAGATAAATGCGGTAAAAAAATAAAATTATAATAAAATAGTTGCATTCTAATTTTATTATACAAAGTAATATATGACGTGTAATAAATATAATTCAAGCCAACTACTAAAAAAAATACTATTCAAGTCTTACTTCAACGTGCGGACAATCAAACGGCTGCTAATGAAAAGATCACCAACCATCGGACACCAACCTAAATGTAAATTGACTCTTCTTGTTAGCTTCACACTGTATCAAATGGATTTTCTCGTGTCACAATAACGCGTGTACATTTTATTAAAATCTTGTTGGTATCGATTTGGGAAAAATTAATATTAGAAGAATTCATTTAAAATTAATAATGTTTTTTTTATATATTATGTGTGTAATTCTAATTTCATTAATATTCCGAATCATGATTTCTTCTCTCTTTACCTATCAAAAGTTCGTATACAATGCTGCATAATATGGGAAATTTTTTTTAACTATGGTTAAGTTACTGTAAACTAATTATATCTTGACTAGTTTATATTTTTGATTTAATTAAAGACAAAAAAAAGGCTTTCTATTTGCTATTTTAAATTACATAAGTTATATCATTTTAAGAGAGAGATAAACACAGAAAATAAAAATTATGGAAGAAAGAAAGTGATTGGTTTTTTTTAAATTTAAAATTTAAATAAAAAAATTTATTTTGTGTCTATCTTTCTCTTAAAATAACATAATTTTATATCATTTAAAATAACATACCATCTTCCAAAAACATAAAATATTCATTATGATATAACCGTAAGTACTTGACGTAACTAACATGCGTTTGTCAGCAATCATGCCGATTAATTTACGAATCTATTTTGACACAGTATAATAAGTTAACTACCCTATAAATTTAGCACGTGAATCCCTTTTTTAGAAGCGCGAAATGTCTAAGATGTTTCGCAGCCAGATCAATAAACTCTGAAAATCAAAAGGTTTGAACGTAACGGAATTTTCATACATAGGGAGACAGCCAGAGTTGACTTGACTTTAATCATTTGATTAGCCCCTTATAAAAACACACACTCTGAGACTTAAAGCAAATACCAATACATCAACTTTTTTTTTTCGTTGTTGCCATTGAAGCTATGGACTCGTTAAGTTCAAGCATCACCACCGTTCATTCTGATATTATTCAGACTCACATCCTCACTCGTCTCGATGCCGCAACGCTTGCCTCCACCGCCTCTGTATCCTCTCACCTCCGCCATCTTTGCACCGACGAGGATCTCTGGCGAGACATCTGTATCGTCACGTGGCCTTCCCTGTTGAACCCCATTGCCGGCCAAGTCATCTCCACATTTTCCGGCGGCCACCGTTCCATTTTCTCCGACGCTTTCCCTTCCCTTCACTATTTCTCTTCCCATTCAAAACATCCTCACCGTCCGTCCCCTCCTCCGTCTGAATTAATCTCAGCCGTCGATATATACTATCAAGGAAAGTCCGTTTTTTCGAGAGTCCAACGTACGGAGACACAGAAGAACTGGTTTCTCTCGTCGCCGTTATGGTTGAACGTGGTTGAACCTAACGAGTTGGTCCCTACGCCGGTTAAGTTCGTTAGGAAAGACGACGAGTGGCTGAAACACTTGGAAGAGAACTTGAGTTTGAGCTGGGTCGTCATCGACCCGACCCGGAAGCGCGCGGCGAATCTCTCCAGCCGGAGGGCGGTTTCTGTGCAGCGACACTGGCTGACGAGGGAGCTGGAGGTTCTTTATGCGGTGGTTATGGCGGGGGAGCAGCAACGGTCGACGGAGCTGGTGCAGTGCGTGGTGAAAGTCACGTGCTGCGGGAAGGTTGGGGGGGAGTTGCACGTGAAGGAGGTGAACCTTGTGATGGAGGATATGGAGGGAAGACACGTGACAGGGAGGGAGGGTGTGGCGATTCTGCAGAGGGCAATGGAGAATGGGGAGAGGAAGAAAGTGGATGGGGTGAAAGCTAAGGAGAGTTTTGAGAAGTTCGCGTGCATAATGAAGGAGAGGAGAGAGACCAAGCATCGGAGAGAGAAGGCACGTGATGTTATTTCTACGCTGCTTGCATTCATTGCTTTCCTCTTGTTTTGCTTCCTTGCTGGTCTTTGAGCTTTTACAATTTTAAGTTTTCAAAGACACAAAGATACTGTTCAATTACTTTATATACTTCATTATTAATTCCAATTTGTTCGTTCATTCATATTTTTGTAACTACCAAGTTCATGTTGTGAACCGGCCGAATGACTTTGTCCCATTAGAGTAAATGATTATCCTACGGCAAGGCCTCACACTTAATACATGAAGAGTATTGGGTAAGAAATTTCATAAAGTGGATTATATGACATTAGAACACCAAAAGATTTAGACTTACTTGTTGAAAACATGGTTTTTGATTTCTTGAAGACTTCTTGTTTACTCTGATACTCCTCTAATGGAAAGACTAGGATCTTTCTCTGCAATTCACACCACTCCTTGATCACAACGATGGGACGAGTTGTGGAGTGACGGTTTCCATACACTCTGTGAATGAAGAGGGGACCTAGACAAACTTATTAACCCGTCCCCTTCCCATCCTGGGCCTATGGGTTAGGCCTACACTGTTATCCACACTAATCAGTTTACAGATATCCAAACCCAAATCGAAAGGATCACTAATTAACTGGTCTTTATACTGCACCCCTATATGGATCATGACTTAGTCCGTTTTTATTAAAATAAGAAAAGCTACAATTGATTGAAGCCCACAATTATTATAAAAGTTTCTAACATTTCCCACTTGGGCAAAATCAATTGTAAAATTTTAATTTAAAAGAGAAAAGGAAAACAAGTTATTTGAAAACGACTCTCGGACTAAAGACTAATTCTTATAATGTGGCCACATTATAAGAAAACACATGATCCAAGGTGCGATATCTGAATATGACTCTATCCAACTAAAATCAAATAACATTGAATTATGCGGTGATTGTACCTTTACCGATATAAGACCTTTCATGGTCACAAATGTTACTTGACTTCGTCGACTAGTCATTAGTGTGGAGTGTAGCAAGAAAATAGCACGCATGCCAATATGATCCAACAACAACCAAACTGTTATTTCCTCTGTCAGTCCTCAAATTTCTCTCAGATGCCTTAAAGCTAGAGAAATTCCATGGTTTATCAAAAAACCATCATATAATCAAATATGGTGCCGCCTACGGGTCCTGTCGTCCTAACAACACCATTATGTCTCAAACTCTGATATAGTATCAACCACAGACATGATGATTCCAATGACATTGAGTTCCAAAATCATGCCTCAAACTCCAATATAGTGTCAACCACAGGCATGGTGGTTCCAACGACACTGAGTTCCAAAATCTTATTATCATGCCTCAAACTCCAATATACTGTCAACCACAGGCATGATGGTCCCAATGACACTGAGTTCCAAAATATCTCACAATTGATAAACATAGATACATATGTTCAATTTATGCAATAATAAAACTCAAATCCTTATCAATTGTTCAAAATAAAATTTATCTGTTAAATAAACATCAATTATATCTAAAATAAATTGTTCAACATGACAAGAAAAAAAATAAATGATTCAAACTCCCACTAATCAACTAAATCAAAGGAATTCACAATGATATTCTTCACATGTATTTATCATGATGGGCCTAAATCTTTTGGTTAGAGAATCAGTCAATATTCTCAACAACTAAGTCATTCACATACAATACAAGAAAAGGAATTTTTCTCCCACCGACCTTATGATAAATATACTAACAGAAATTATTTTCATCATAGCTCAAGAAAACCACTATCTCATCAGATCACCATTAATGTAAAATAAAATCCATGTTGATTTAAAAAAGGATATAGAATTCAAAATCTTTCTCAAAGAGGCTTTATAGAAAATTTATTTCAAAATAAACTCATATCCTGACATTAAAAACTAAGCAATTATCTCCCACTGACTCGACAATAACTTCAAGATCACACAAAATTAATCATATCTCTCCCACTAAAAAAAAAGATGTCAAGTATGTTCTCTATATTAATTATAGGCTAACACACAATGCCCTATCAAGATTAAAATTCATAAAAAAATAAAATAAAAATCTAGATCTCATCTCCATTATTCATAATTCAATCCAATCAACAATTTCATTATGGCATTGTTATCGTTTATATCAAAAATATATTTATTACATAAATGCAATTATATTAATTATGGGTAGTGAAGTAATTTTAACGAAATAATTAGCTTATTATAAACTCTCATTTGGACAGAGTACATACTACATAATTATTTCACATTATTTGAAATTTTAACTCAATGCAAATTTTAAAATTAATGCATACAATAACTTTCTTTGGGCAGATAATTGCAAACAATAATTTTTATTAATAAAGAACCCTGGCGATTTACAAATAAAATTCTGAATAATCATACTTAAATAATATCAAACTATAATTTGTATCATAAATTTCAATCCCCAATATCAACAATTATATATCTTAGCTCACTAATCAAACTTAATTGACAAAGCACATAAAATCTACGCTAAAATTTGGAGAGTAAATACTAACATTATAATCATGATAATATGTAACAATTTTTCATTAATTAAAATTTTGAAAAAGGAACATAAATATTTATTACAAAATTAAATATGAATGAGAGCTCACAAAATTAAATACGAATGAAAGCAAATAATTCCAAATAAACATTTATAAAAAATTAAAATAAATATTTCAAAATATTAATTCAAAATGAATCAAACATTAGGGGTGTTCATCAACCGATCCAAACCAATTCAAACCGCGGTGACCGAACCGAAAAATCGATAACCGAATAAGCCGAAAAACGAAAAAAAATCGCGAGTTTTAATTGGATTGGATCGGTTTTCGGATGGGTTAATGAAAACAAATCCAATCCAAACTGATCCAATATATTAATTCCCCTCTACCTACTTGGGTTTTTCCCTAATCATAGCCTAAAAATTTCTAAACCCAAGACTCATTAACCCATCAACTAAACCCAAGAAAAAATCTAGTCACGTCTCATCAACAAAATTTTATCTTTGTAGAGCTTCATATCTCATTGCCCAAAAAAATAAAAACTATATTATAGTTTACTAATGCTTTTGTATTTCAAAATTTTTTTTCTTACAAAACCAATATATACAAAAAGATGTTATTTGTATAATAATCATGAAATAAATTTTAGGATTTTCAAAAAATCGAAAACCGATCCAATCCAAACCGAAAATAATTGGATCGGATTTGAAAAAAAAAATCCAAACCGAATGGATGATTATATGATCAAACCAAAGGGATTTGATCGAATGATTTTTTCTTCCAAAACCGATCCAATTCAGACCGCGAACACCCCTATCAAACATAGAAGTTCATTATTAAGGCAAAACAGGAATGCATCAGAGCAAATTAATATACACCTGTAATTAAATCAAGATATTATAATGAGGCCAACATAATAACACATTTTCCTTTGGACAGAACGCACTAACCAAGGTTGAATCAAGGCCAGAACCTCAAATGAGTTAATCAATGAGCACAACACTGAGTTTGAAAATCTATCCCTTTTGGGCAGATAGATTCCTAGACCAATGAGCCTACAATAACTTTATTTACAATCTTAAGAAGAAGTTGCTATGATGAGTTAATCATTTAGAACAACAGATTGTCGACATAACAAGGCCAACATAATAGTACATTCTCCTTTGGGCAGAATGCACAAACCAAGGTCAGAACCTCAGATGAGTTAATCAATGAGCACAACATTGGGTTCGAAAATCCATCCCCTTTGGGCAGATAGATCTCTAGCCCAATAAGCCTCCAATAACTTCATCTACAACCTCATAGAAAATTTGTTCAATGATCATACAGTGGCTTCAGAGATGTGTCCCCTTTAGGCAGACAGATCACCTAAACCAATGCACCTCCATTAACATCATCCCAAATAAATTTACAGTTATAACTCACAATTATCCTCTTTGGGCAGGAAATTGCATGAAATAACCAAAATCATTCCCAAACAAATTTTGTATTTAATCATTTCAAGCGGAAGCATGCATCTTAATAAACAAAAAAAATATTAGAGCAAGCATATAAGGTTTATCACTTTCCCAAAAAAGGATATTTATTACAACAATTTATTTATTTATTTTAAATATATCATATAAGGTTTATCACTTTCCCACAAGTAATATTTGGTGAAAATTAAGTCAGTATTGGGCTCATAAGTGCCTTATGCGCCATAGCCTGTGGATAAGCTTCACTCAAAAAAACCCAAATGGGTCTTCTTTACCACCAAGCAAATCAACCACCGAAAAAATAAGTTGCCTTCATAAATAGCCCTTAATTCTAAACAAAATAGCATCAAAGCTATCATGGATTAATGCTTTTTTTTTATTCATGTTGAATGCAATGTATGTATCCCACGTGGCTACCAAATAACTTTTATTTTAAATTATTCATTTCAAATAATTTCAAACTAAATATAAAAACACCAATTGTAATGTATTTATTTTTATTCAAATATTTTCACTAACCCACAAATATGAAATATATCTTAAAGCCTTTCAATCAATTCCATCAAAGGTGTCAAATCAAATAATAATAATAATAATATTTGTTTAAACATAAACATGCAAAGGACATACTGATTGTTCAACAAGCTCGTAACAGTATTTATAAAATCTCACAATTTTTTTTACAAATAATTGTGAAGATAATAGCACCGAACGTCATTCTTTTTCAACTAAAAGAAAATTACTTTTTTTTAGAAGAACTATTCGATTAGAAAATAATATATTTGGATAAATTGAATCCCAAAACAGTCGTCATGTTCAATTTTAAATAATTAGGTTCTAATTCATATAATTTAGGCTCTGATACCAAGTGTAAGAAATTTGATAAAGTGGATTATATGACATCAGCACATCAAAAGATTTAGACTTACTTGTTGAAGACATGGTTCTTGATTTTTTGAAGAGTTCTTGTTTCCTCTGATGCTCCTTCAATGGAAAGACTAGGATCTTTCTCTGCAATTCACACCACTCCTTGATCACAACGATGGGACAAGTTGTGGAGTGACGGTTTCCATACACTCTGTGAATGCAGAGGGGACCTAGCAAACTTATTAACCCTAGTCCCCTTCCTATCATGGGCTTATGGGTTAGGCCTATGCTGTTATCCACACTAATCAGTTTACAGATATCCAAACTCAAATCAAAAGGATCACTAATTAACTGAGCTTTATACTGCACCCATATATGGATCATGACTTAGCACATTTTTATTTAAAATAAAAAAAGCTACAATTGATTGAAGCCCACAATTATTATAAAAAAATTTAACATATTGCTCTACAGTATACATGTGTCCTCATTTTTATACACACATGACCTTGTTTATGTCAAGGGTGAAAAATATTCAGTGATCTAGTGCATGTAAGTCGAGAGCGCTGAATATTCACTCGTCAAGAGTCACATAATAACCTCACATTTTACTAGGGCTTATATTATGGGTGTTTGACGGGTACGGTGTTTCTATTATTTAAAATTACGACATTGGTATTCGGTTGAAATAAATTACGGTTTGGGGTCTTTGAGTGCCGCGGGGGGTACCCAGAGACTCTAAATGACGCCCCCCTCCCCGCGGCACTTTTGTGTGAATTTTTTTATTTTTTTCCGGATATAGTGCCGCCCGCAGCCCCCATCGGCACTCAATAATAATATTTTATGAGTGCCGCCCACACCCCCCAACGGAACTGATACTATTTTGTTATTGTTATTTTTTATAAAGTGCCGGCCATCCCCGCTTAAACTAATATTGTATTTTTTTATATCCATTTTAGAGTGCCGCCCGCCCCCCCTGGAACTCTGACAGCAAGCCCCAAGTGGCACATCCCCTACCGTTGATCCCCCAACCTTATCTTACTTTTTTCATCTCTGTGATCGCTTATTTATAGTAAAAATCCAGCCAGATCTACATTTTTCTCTATCTCTCTTTTTTGTCATTTGCAGCTTCCTTGAATTTGTTGTTTTGCAGAGCACACCCATTGCAACAAATGCATTGAAAGCTCTCTTACAAAGGAAAACCACGGAGGCAAGTAAGAATCAATGTTACTTCTATCAATTTAAATTATTTAACTTTTTTTACTTATTTTAGTTAGATATTTGACACACAATATTTAGAATACATTGGTGTTTCTTATTTTTTTGTAATGTAATACACCAGTAGTCTTTTTTTTTTTGATAAATACACCAGTAGTTTTTTTACTAACACAAGCAATTGCAATTAATTATATTTATATAGTTGTCTTTGGAAAGTAGTGTTTAATATGATACTTTATATTTTTGTGATTTAATTTTTTTTTGGTTATCTGATTTAATTTAATTAATTTGTAAAAATGTTTAGGATTTCTTTTAATTAGAAATAGTTGTTATAATTTTTGAAATTAATTATTTTGTGTTATCCTAATAAGATGTGTATAATTAATAATATATAGAGATTTGAAAGTAATTAATTATATTTAGGGTTTTTGACATAATAAGTATTAATAATATAATTTAGAATAATAATGAATTGTTTATAATTTATTTATTTTTTTGGTTTAGATTGCTATATATTATTTTGTGATATCCTAACATAGTCATGTTGTATAATTAATATATAGAAATTTTACTTAATAAAATATATTTCATGTTGATGTGTAATTAGATTTAGATATTTGACATAATAAATTTTTTTTTTGGTATGCAGATATTTGACATAATAATTAGTCATTGATGATTTGTGTTTAGTATTTTAATAATATATTTTAGGATATTTAATTTGTTATTAATATTTAGGGTTTGTTTTCATTAGTAATAGTTGTATTAATTTTAAATTTATTCTTGTGTGAAATCGTAACATAGGCATGCATAATTAATAAGAATTACATAATAAAATATATTTTATGTTCATCTGTAATTAAATTATATTTAGATATTTGACATATAATAAAAATATTGTGATATATCCTAACATATAGGCATGTACAATGTTCAGTATTTTAATAATGTTATTTAGAATAAATCATAAGTTTATCCTATTTTTAATTGTCATAAAACATCTCATTGCCTAATATTTTACTGTTTTCTTTCTAGACATGGGGTCAATTTATGCAATCATATATTACAATGGTAGAATACATGAAGGTGCTACAGGTTGGACATTTGAAGGGCAAACCAAAGGAATACAAATACAATGCGGGTTGAGATTGCATGATTTAAAAACAAAGATTGCGGAGAAATTGAAGCTAGGTCTTAATCAATCGGTGTCCCGATTAACCGGCCGATATCGTACAATAGAAAAATTTGCTGTGCTAGAAATTGCTGATGATGATGATGTTGATATGATGTTCAATCTGTTCCTACAACAGTCGCTTCAACCACAATCTGCAATGACGATGCTTGAATTGTATGCCGACATTGCTTGTGCAGGCAGTTCTTCGTTGCCGGTTGTGTCATTGGATCTAAATTTGCCACATTCTCTCGATAATCAATCACATCACTGGCTTAATACAGTTGTGGAAGAGGAAGACGGTGCAACTTACGTGGATGTTAATTTGGGTGCCTCTGATGAAGATGTATATGAAGAAGTTCCTCCTGATGGCAGTGACTCTAATGAAGATGTAAATGAAGAAGTTCCTCTTGAGGGTAGTGATTCTGATTGTGATGTGGATACCAATATTGTCGAAAATGTCATCCCGACTGGTTAGTTAATTAACCTTGTGATTATTCTATTTTACATGTTATATTCATTTGTTACTTGAATGTGAAAGAGTGTTAGTATGTGTAGGTCAAACTAATACTCCATTTTGGAATGCGAGTCCGCACTATACTTATATTAATTGGGAACACCCGGATCAAGAACTGATTGTTGATGGGAGGAATGATGGTTCTTGGCAAATAGGGAATGAATTATATGTTAATCAAGATTTTGACAGTAAGGAATCAGTACAGAAGGCAATCAAGTGTTATTGTATGAAGAATTATCGCACTGTTGTAGTGGTGGAAAGCAAAAAAAATAAGCTTCTCATGAAATGTGTTAATCAAGCTAAGGATGTCCTTGGAGGGTTCGAGCAATGTTACCGAGATGGCGAGATCGGTGGATTGTTACTAGATGGGGAGGCAAACACACTTGTGTGAACCCTTATCTTTCACAGGATCACAAACAACTCGATTCTGACTTCATTTGTTCATGTATTCTAGGTATGGCTACAAAAAATATATGTATATCTAAGATAATTGACGATGGTATACAATACTTGTACTTAACATGTTATATTCCACCTTTTTTGATCAGGTATGGTTCAGGTGGATCCGTCATGTAGCATTGCACTTATTCAGGAGAGAATTTCTGGACTTAATGGTTACAAAGTGTCCTATCGAAAAGCCTGGATGGCCAAACAAAAAGCCATAGTTAATTTGTTTGGTGATTGGGAAGATTCATATGCTTATCTGGAAAGGTGGTTAAAGTACATGTTGTCTTTTGCTCGAGGTTCATTTTACACGATTGATCGACTGCCGTACATTACGGAAGGCCAACTAGACGAATCTCGTGATATGTTTCATCGTGTTTTTTGGACATTCAATCAATGCAAGCATGCCTTCAAATCTTGTAAACCTATGATACAAATTGATGGCACTCATCTCTATGGAAAATATAAGGGGACGATGTTGATTGCAACCACACAAGATGGTAATAGTCAAGTGCTTCCGCTTGCATTTGCTATTGTAGAATCTGAGACACTTAGTGATTGGTCATGGTTTCTACGAAAGCTACGTCGTCATGTGACTGATATGCAAGGTATATGTCTTATATCAGACCGTCACATAAGCATAAAACAAGCAGTAGCAAACAATCCTGATCTTTGGGGGCCTCCACATGCCTATCACGTGTACTGTATCAGACACATTGCTAGCAACTTCAATCACAAATTTCATAATGTTCAATTGAAGCAGGACTTACTGAATTTATGTATGATTACAATACTTATTCCATAATGATTTTGTGCTAGAAAATAACTTTGTTAAACTTTTTTGCGTAGGGTGCATAGCGTCCAGGAAACACTTTGATCGATTACTGACGAAATTCCGTGATCGAAAACCAGAGATTGCTACTTGGATTGATGGTATCTCAAAGGAGAAATGGGCTCTTGCATATGATGAAGGGGGTAGACGATATGGGCATATGACTACTAATTTGTCAGAGGCTGTGAACAAAGTTCTAAAGGGTATCCGAAGCATGCCGATTTCTGCTATAATGAAATTCACCTACAGTAGGTGTGTTGAATACTTTGTTACAAGAGCAAGTCATGCTCGTCAGGAAATAGCTGTTGGCAATCGATATTGTAAGGTTCTTGTTGAGGAGATGCAAAATAACCAAGAGGCTGCATCTACACACATTGTTCGCAGTTATGACCCTAATGGACACAGGTTTGAGGTTGAAGAGGCTTTTAATTATTTTACACAGACAGGTGGGCGTGTTGTTTCAGTAGATTTGACCACACCTGATTGTCAATGTGGAAGGTTTACTGCGTTCCACTATCCATGCTCTCACGTTATTGCAGCGTGCAGGTTCCGAAAGATCGATTTTTATAAATATGTGGACCTGGTGTACTCACTTCAGAATATTGTCGATGCATATTCTGCTGAATGGTACCCGATTGGGGATGAAGATTATATACCACCGTCTGAAGGTCGCATTTTATGTCCTAACCCTGCATCACTGCGTCCGAAAGGTAGACCAAGATCAACACGTATAAGGAATGAAATGGATGAGCGAGAATCGCAAAGATGCAATGTTAAGTGTGGCATTTGTAGGCAAGTTGGTCACACAAGGCGTACATGTCCTACACAAGAGTCATCGTCCAACCAGTGAGATAGATTATTTATTTTGCCTTTATTTGCATCATTTTCCCTGTAGGGTTAAACACTTTTCCTAAGAATTATTAATGTTGTTAACAATCATGGGTTCTATGCCAGAGTTACTATTATTGGTTTTTTTTTTTAAATTTTGGTAGAATCTCTTAATTATTTTTAACATTTGAAAAGATATTTATTCTTTTAAAAATTTGAACAGATAATTTTAACAATCATGGGGTGTTCGCTTTCATGCTCCCCTTTAAAAAGAAAATATAATATTATTTTTTTAAATAGCTTTATAACTTTAATAAAAAACTTCCCTTATAAAAACACAATGTTGATATTGATCAGATTTTTCTAAAAGATTTTGGTGCTTTCAATAAAAAAATTATTACTTGTTATGATTTATTAATGAGAAATCATTCTCTTATTTTATGTAAAACACTTATCTTATACTATTCTCACATACAAACAATATGATGCCATAAGCTTTCCATAAAGTCGTATATTCTCATTCTTGAATCTTGACTTTTACTCAAAAATACCACTTTCTGCAGGAAACTGCATCCTTTCTATCATACTAAGTCCACGGCTGTGAACTACATTTCTAAAAAACATTAAAAGGAAGAGAACAAATAAAAAAGCATTGTCTCCAAGTTATAAATCAGATGTTACAATAATCACAAAATGCCTCATCCGTCTTGAATACATACGACTAAATCTGAGGTTGAACCATGTTATAAAAGTGTATGTCAGTAACAAAGAGAGCACTATCATAGAGATGAGGGTCTTTGGGCCAGTATAACCCATGCATTGTTGGAGGGGAAGGAATCTGAGGAGCTGTCTAGTATGAATCTGGAACACGTCCCAATTAGTTATCCTTGCAAGCACAAAGCTAATTCACCAAGAAGCTGCACACAAAAGCTGCACCAACAACATGTTTACGTTGATATTTTCGTAATCATGATCACTCCCTTCCCAAGGAAAATGGGGCTGCAAGGAAACGTCATCTGCTTCAAGGTTGTTCATCATGATCTAAACAAATAATTTATCAAATCTTCAGCAACCAAATATAATCCATACATTTGCATTATTTGTAGGATAAAGAGGTAGAACTTAAAATCCGAGTCACATATAAAATACAAATTGTAGAAAATTAATCAGCTGAATAAGGCAGTTATTCATAATGGCAATATCATTTTTTATATGTTTGCAAAGCACAACTATTTACGGGAATTGAGCATGAAAGAGATGCAAACCATGTCGAATAGACAAAAGAAAACCACTTCGCTGCAGAAGCAAGAGTCCAAAAGTGTCCTATATATGAAGACTGAAGTTACATCCTTTCATTAGGCATATGAGCTCATCATTGCAAGTACCTCTGATCACAAAGTCTCATCACCATGATCATGTATAGGGCAGGAACCTTGTGATCCGCTGTTACAACATGGGAATCGTCTATGACGCGCACGCCTATCTGGCTGCCTACGTATAATATACTCTTCGTCCATAGGAATGCTCACATTGTCCTGATCCATATGCAAAAACCCATGACCCTGTTCCATAGGCATACTCACAATGAAGTTTGTCGATGCACCTGACTGTAACATATCGGTGACTGCTGCTTCTCCTGGAGGTGTAACCGATTGACTACACGCGGTAAATGATGCAAATGGGAAGGCCAGTGATGCTTGTTCCACGCTGGAACCACGCCATGGGACCACATGTTCAGATGATGGAGCATACTCGGGGCGATAGTCATCTGGAGCAGATAATAATGCTGGCGAATCATGATGTGCTGGTGAGTAATGCGGGACTGGTGACTGATGTGGTTGTGAATGATCCTCGACTGGTGACTGATGATAAGTAGGTGGTTGATGGTAAGAAGGTGACTCATGATGAAAAGGTGGTTGATGGTAAGAAGGTGACTCATGAAGAGAAGGTGGCTCTTGATCTGATATAAATGTATCGTCAGGATACAAGTAAGACTGTGACGGTCCCGCAGCTTCAGCGTAAAACATACCATGACCCCTAGGAGGAAGATCCGGCAACTCCCATGTAGCATGCTCAATTTGAGGTCTATGAAGTGCTAGCCCCTTCCTTTCCTTCCAAGTGTGAGGTATCCGATCACCAACCACAATGGGTTGTGATGAATGCTGCGTAGGTGCAGCTGCTTCTTCACCAGGATATGATACGCGATCATACTCTGCCTGCATGTTCAGCATGTGCTCAACCACTTTCTGAATCTGATCGTATGGCTGATGTGTCTGCAACATGTAGTGAACACGTTGAAGGCGATCCGTCTGCATATACAAAGGGATAATCCGATTTAATGATTGTAATCTGTCTAATATGGCAAATATAAATGTAATAAATAAGATCTCTCAACTCACCAATAAACCCGAGTGACATGCCTTCCTGATGATCCATCGTCTAGTGATTCCTCTATACCATAACATGTATACTGAGTTAGGCCCTAATATGCGGTCACGTGGATGAGGTGGAGCATTCTGAATTGAATCATTTCTCTCATGCCATGATTGTACGAACTGCTGCATTTGACGAGGCCAAGGCACCTCGGTCTTTCCCCTCAATGTCAGGTGGTGCACCTCCTCCGGCTGTAAATATTTTTGAGGTATATGCTGACGCATCCCAAATTGTCTTATAACACGATCAGGTTGATGGTACTCCACAATCTGAAAACATATCATTGGCGTGATTGCTCTCCAACGATCACTTATTTCCTGAATTTGATCTGGCAATTCAATCTCTGTGTATGGAGTCCATATAATCTGCACAGACAACAAAGCAATTGAAGATATTACATGTAGGAAATAAAATATAAACCAATACATATCATTAAAAGAAATGGATGGTAAGCACTTTGCAAGTACCTGCTGCTCGGTCATCCTATCAAACCTCTCTCGATACCAAGATAGATCATGAAAAATCGTCTTATGACCGGTCCATCTGCATAATATAATATATGTTAAATAAATACCACCTAATAGACAGAAGTATCAAACATTACATGTCAGATTAACATACCTTACACCAACGGGTGTGGTATCATCAAAATGGAGGAGAGGTAGTATTGTATCTGGAGCGATGGACAAAAATCTAGCCCAAGCCCACATCTGCAACACCACACATGCACCGGATATTTCAATCCGATCAGGTGAGGTGGCTATGCACAACTCCCGATAAAGGCAGGCCAACACTGCCGATCCCCAGCTAAATCGTCCACATGCATTCAAGTCACTAAGAAAAGGTAGATATCGGAGGTGCACCTTACCACCACTGTGATCTGCCAGTAAAAAACCTCCAATAAGGCGTAATATGTATGCTCGCGTGAATCAGAGAAGATTCTCTTCATCATCCATCCATTCCTCAACATTTGTAAAATTTGCATCCAACCATGACATCTTAAGACTACCACCCTTAAAATCAGCTGGACTCGGGGTCCTCCCAAGTAGTTGCGGTACCAAAGCTTTCAACTCGCGTGTTTCAGACATGCCAGTAACAGGTTCACCGTCTGTAGGAAGACCTGTGATTATTGCAACATCCTCGAGTGTCACCGTCACCTCTCCCGGATGCATATGAAATGTATGGGTCTCTGGTCTCCATCGCTCGACTAGAGTTGTGACCAATGCACTGTCAATCTGCAAACCATAAAGTAATAAACAAAATGTACAAAATTATGTATGTTTGATAACTTATGTATAATTTAATATATTTAGCACACAAATACCTCCATACGGCCCATCCGAGCAGCGCCAAGAAAATCGGCATGACGTAAATAAGGTACAATGGGCTCTGGAATAACATCCAACCCCGCCAGTCGTCCACTTCTGACATTCAGAGATTTATAATCCTGTTCCTCCATCCAGACAACCTCTGATCGGTGTGTAGATTGCATGTGCAATACCGTATTGATGCGAGGACCAGGGTGAAGACGTCTCGCAGATGAATCGTCAGCTGCCATCACTAATTATTATAAAATACTGATTAAAGTACATATAATTAATCACGCAACACATGTCAATGTTAGGATAAGACAAATAGAATAATTTAAAAAAATATTACTATTCACTATTTTAAAATAACAACTATAGTCACAACACCGAAACCCAGACACTAAAAGGAAGAGTTTCAAAAACAACATCATCATCCACATTAACAGTCTTATTTGCAGACTCCATAATTTATTCACATGTATTAAAACAAACAAAAATCAGAACAAGAAAATAATGATATTAAATTTACCTCACTAAAAATTATCTTAACCAGAATTGTCTAACAAGCTGTAGGGGAAGTTCAAGGTTTGATCTCAAGGTACCATGATTCTTTCTTTCCTCACCTTCCTCCAAAAGATATAAAAAGAACAAATAAATGATATGGCTATAAGGTTAAGAATAAAGACAATAACAAAAACTAGTAATATTAGAGAGCACAAACCTATGGCAATGAATACAAACCAGCTAACATAGATCATATGGTTTCCTAACAAGAGACATAGATGCTAATCTGGAAACCAGCAAATAAATAAATAGCTAAATAAATGAATAATTTGTACCTTATCAAAACTCTAAAGTGAAGAAAAACTGCAGAATTTTAGTAGGAACTTACTGGGAAAATAAACATTCATGCATATCATAATAAACATTCATGCATATCATAATAAACATTCATAAAAGAAAATTAAAAATAAAATTAGCCTACCCAGGGGCCATCCTTGGAGAACAATGTCGGGGACACGGTGAGAACCATCATCTGTACAAGTTCACAAACCAAAAGGAGATTATATTCTCTAACCAACAAAAATATTTTGAAAAACAAAACCAACAATTCGCAAAAAGAAATAAATAAATAAACTAAAAATCAAAGAAAGATAGAGAGAGAGAAAACTGTGAATTAATTTCAAATTCAAGAAAGAGTATACAATTTTATTTTAATTATAGAGAGAGAAAGATGAAAAGATAAAATAAAATAGAATACACCTATAAAAATGGGAAACAGAACGCATTTGGAGAAACTAAAATAAGAAAACCAAGCTAGCTCAATCTTCGGAGAACTCATGGAGAGATTTACAGAAGAAGAGAAACGAAGAAGAAGATGTGAGAAACCCTAAGAAGATCACACTTGTGGCGGTGTTTCTCACTTGAAAATACAATATACATTTTGATATCAGGTTAGGATTAACAAAACAAAAAAAATAATATACGTTGAAACTAAAAAATATACATTTTTTTTAAAATTATAACGGTCATTTATAGAAAATTTTCAATAAATTTTAAAATCAGAGATATTTTGGGGGTCAAACCCCTCCACAATGTATATAATTATTGGAGGTTTTATTAACCTCCACAAATAACATATTTTTTCGTAGTGATATATACCTATTTAATTCATGGATAGTATAAGTAATATTCTGTTTGAGATACACATAGGACTGTTTGGTACAAAATGTCACCACCAGGATGAGATAATTGGTTCTAACTTATAACAAACTTAATTTGTTATGAATACAAAATTCCTATGCAGATTACAATTCCACATTACATGCATTTTGAACAATAAAAATTTACATTGATGTGTAATGTTTCTTCTCTTGAAGTATCCACCAAAAGCTTACGCTCTGTAACTGTGTAGAGGTATAATCCTGCAATCACAGTAAACAGATGACATTATTAAAGTTTAATGGGAAAGACGGTAGTCACATGGGCAGCAAGGTAATGATTCAGACAAAGTCACAAAAGATAGCCTCAGTTAACTACGTTTGATTTAAGATCAGTCCCGTGATTCTTTTAAGATTGGGTCTATACCTTTTATCCCTAAAGCTTATGAAGAAGAGAATATGGCTTTGACCGCTGCACATCTAAAACTATATGGCACACGATGTTGATTTTTGTTTTTCGTTTTTTTCCATCATGAAATCATAATGAGAAAGGGTCTGCAAAATTTTAGTATAAAACTTCTTTGTCTCGAGAAATTGATAAATATGCATATAAATAATGCAATACATAAATAACGGTTGAGAACTCAGAATGCTAGTTGATACTTTCTTTTGAGGAATAAAGGTATATTGCTACTTCTGGAGGATGTTTTGATTTATCTACAATACATAAAGAAAGGCTATTACATACTACATTTCATAAAAGATAGCTTAAAATGAAGTGATGGGCTTCATAATTTGTCATCCTATATTAAAAGAATGATTACCAAAACTAAAATAATTTAATCTATATAATCATATATGTTGGGGGAAGATACATGGTTGATTACCAAAGGGCACATAACATAAACGAAATGCAAGGAAATATGAAGTTGTCTAAATAAAAGTCACATACAGAAATAAAACAGAAACGCACTCCCAACTATATAATTCCATCTAGTTCAGGAGTCTCAAACTTAAAATGGCACCACACTAGAATATTATCTATCAGCACCAAAAACCACAATAAAATAAAGGGCAACAAAAATAATCCTTATGCTTCAATTTGGAACAGTACTAAGCCATTCACTACACCACCAGAACTTAAATAGATAAACGCTGCATCTAACTAAGTCATATTCCTCTTAGGCCATTCCAGTATACACAAAAATCTCCTAAATCATTATGGAATTGTATACGCATGGAGATTGAATATTCCAATTTTGAGTTTAGATTAAAGCTACAGTTCCCATTAAAGCTCCAGCCCAAAAATTTGATCCTTATTTTGATTCTTACAATTCCCATTAAAGCTACAGCCCAAAAATTTGATTCATGAAATTGATACCATAACCATAAATAAAGTATTTTAATCAAGAATGTACTTTATGTGATACACATAAATTTTAAACGAAATCGGAAAACAAATATAGCACCTAAGGAAAAATAATTATGTTTACTAATTCAAAATCAAACAAGATCCAGTCCACACACAAAAAATATTTTGAAAATACACAAAAATGATTGTTACATATACTTGTAGATCTAGGAAGAAAAATATATAAAGCAAATTACTTTTCAACTTCAAACTCAAGAAGAGTAACATCTCAAAGTGAGCAGTACCTGTGATTCTTCTGCGAAAGAAACTCACTGCTCTACAGGTGGCTCCGATGAACGGCGAAGGTGGTTGACGGTCTGTTGGTGGTTCACGGCGAAGGTGGACGAAGGAATGAGTGCTCCCTTTGTCCTCCGATCGGAGACCCACTCCATTCTGGCTCCTGCTCCTCTGTGCTCCTTTTCCTTTCAAACTCAGCTTCGCTTTCACTTCGACGAGTAGATCACATTAGCAGAAGTTGAGAGGAAAAGGTGAAATTTTTATCGATTTTAAAAACTCAGCAGCTTCATCTATTAATTTTTTCCATTCGAAGGAGGGGGGAAGGTGAAGCCTCTAAGCAAAAACCAAACCCTATTTGCAAATTGGGTAAATATAAATGCCACACACGACGCACCCAGAAATCATGAATAGGGAAAAAAAGCATGAAAATATAAAAAAGGTGAAGTAATTGAAATTGGGGGTTTAAAAAAAAAAAAAAGTTATTACACACTTAATTAAAAACGTACGGACTTATTAGTACCGTAGGGGGGGATTCTGCGGCACTCAAAAAAATTATTTTAATTAATGCCGTAGGGGGGTCCATGCGGTACTTATTTAAATAAAAAAAATTTATTGAGTGTCGTGGGGGCCAGTGAGCGACACTCTGTCCGAATAAAAAACAAAAAAATTTAACAAGAGTTCCGTGGGGAGGGGGTGGCGTCTTTTGGACACGCTGGGATCTCCCCGCGGCACTTAATGACCCCATACCGTAATTTCTCCTGTTGAGATACCAATTTCGTATATTTAATCCCAAACAGTACTAAAGTGGTCAAAGAGTCGATTCAGAAGATTACATATGAGCATTCGGCAAGTGCTGGTTGCTACAGAGCATGACCAAAACATTTGATGTTTTGAATGAGTGGAGCCATAAGTTATTGGCTATTTTTCTTTCATTTCTAATTTGTTTTTTTATGCATATCATCTAATCTATCTATTTCATCTTATTCACGTGCAAAGCAGGTGCCACCCATACTCGACAGCTCTGGGATTCTCACATAGTAATACTGGTAATGCCATTTTGATTTTGATGCTTTCATTTCAATTTTCTTCTAATAAATTAAATGATGATGAAATTTTATTCAAAATAGTTAATAGTATACTATTATTAACTATGATATGTTATAAAAATTTGTAATATAAAAGAGATAGAATTATAAGGTTATCACAAAAGATGATATTCAGCACAAAATTTACAAAATAACGTGATGCGTTTTTATATATATATTTTTTTTTCAAAAAGAGCGTTTACAGAGTAAATTTTTTTTAAAAAAATTATTAGCTTACGAAAAAATATTAAAACTACTTTATTCATGGGTTTTAGCTTTCCAAAAAAATTTAATTATCGTAAGGAAAAATAAACTTTTTTTTTAATTATACAGAAACTTCTTATCTTTAAAAATCACAAAAAAATAAACCAACCCTTCATATTATAATACCCATGAAATAGTTTACTTTAACACAAACTTATGGTGTGAGATGCTCTCTCTTTCTTAATTTATTTATTTATTCGTGGTTTTAATCATAAGTATAATTAAAAAATATATATCCAAATTTATATCCTGACTTCGCACACTTTTGTTTGCACCAAAATATAAAGGAAAATCAGTATCTCATGTTATTTTCACATAAAAATTTGTGCCATTATTTTTTTTTATCTTTTTTTTAATAGGTGATGGACTCTACCATATCATGTATTTATAGTAGGAGATAATTATCTCCAATAACATGAGAAAATAGAATCACAAATATGAAACACAATAATTTGCAACACATAATCTAATACTTTACCAAGATAACAGCAACAACACTATTTCAAAGTAACTTCCAAAATCATATTACCCGATATTTTAAAAGAAGGGTAAAGAATTTCTCAGTCAGCGGAGCGGAGATAAGTTATTTTCAGTGAACTAAAATGACGTCATTTTGGAATGGAAATAAGATATAATTATAATATATTACAGAGTTATATTATTCTTTATCGTTATAACTTTTTAATCTTATAACACAAAAACGACATCGTTTTGAGCTTACTAGAGATAACTTTATCTCCTATGAATGGAGAAATACTTTTCCCTTAAAAGAATACAATAAAATTTCAACACGTTTAAAATTACAAACACAAAAATAGAACTAAAAATTAATTCAGCGACTAACAATAACGAAGTTATACACAAATTTTTTGAGAAGGTACTCCGCATAATTTCGATTATTTTAAAATTTGTAAAAATGATATTCAGGCCCCAAATATTTTATTAAAATTCTTCTTAAAATAATAAAGGTGCGCGAAGAACAATTCAAAAAATGAAAAAAAATAATAAGGAAAATTTTTATTTTCACTCATTATTTTTCATTGGTGTGTCACTTAACTCTATGTGGTTTCAAAATTAATATAAGGTACACAAAGAATAATTCAAAAAATACTAAAATAATAAAAGAAACTTTCATTTCCCCTCATTTTTCTTTCAGCTTATCACTTAACTCTTTATGGTCTCAAACTTATCATTAATATTCATTATGGTTAAATAAATTTATCATTTTTTTTGTAATCAAATAAATTTATCATCTAGCCTCTCGTGATTTCGAACTTTCACTTACACTTATCCTGCTTACAAAAATATATATCGTTTAAATTCCTATAGCTATCTTATAAATATAAACAATTTTATTTTTCCTAATTTTTAATTTATATAATTGTCAAATAAACTTTTCATAAAATTAACATTAAGTTTAAATCAAAAATATTTATATTTATTTATTTGGAATTATTTAAAAATCATCTTAATTTTTTTAACTTTATTTAAAAATATATTTAAATTACAATTTTTATTTAAGTTAAATTAATGTGGTTTTATCTGAATAGATTATTTAGTTTATTTTTTTAAAATATTATAACAATATAAATAAAATAAAATAATATTTATTTACCAAAAAAAAAAAAATATTTGACTTAAATTTATTTTCACGATAAAAATAATTATTTTTTTAAAATTACTTTTAATTTATTTGGATTAAATACATTAGATAATATACCTTTGATTCTTATAAATAATATTTTTTGTTAAGAAATTTTCAAATAAGTTATTCATTTTACCATAATTTTTAAATAAATAATTTTTAATTTTTAATTGATACTATTATACTATAGACTACAAAAATAAGAAATTTTACATAAATAAAATCATAAGGATCTAAATGATATTATTATTAATTTAAATTATACTTAAAAATAACTAATAAACTTAAATTTAAAGTAGTTATACATATAAGTGATTATAATTTTTTCAAAAAAATTTAATTTAACTCAAATAAATTTTTAAGATAATCTTTTTTATATCTTAAATAATATTTTGATTTTTAATATAATATAATGTAAAATAAATAATTTTTTAAAAATTATATTTAAAATAATTTATAAATATATATTTTTAGTTTAATCTTTAATACTTAATAATATTATGATTTTAATTTATAATAGGGCAATATTTCTATCATGTAACATGATAAAGAAAAGCATTCATGCTCACCATCGAACATTGTGTCAACATTTCTTTTGTTTTTTATTATTTTCACGATGGGTCCCACCAAAGTTTGTTTGTGTAGGAAATTGATTTTCTATTATGTTACATAACATATGTATTTTTCTTTATAATATGATAATAATATAAGATAAAAATTAAGAAAAATGAAAATTTTCATATGTACATAAGATTACAAGAGATCTAAATGAAATATTTTTATAAACATTAGGGTGTTCATCAACCGATCCAAACCGAACCAAACTACAATGACCGAACTGAAAAATTGATAAACGAATTAACCGAAAATTGAAAAAAAAAAAAAATCCGCATATTTTAATTAAATTGGATCAATTTTTGATTTAGTTGGTGAAAATTGATCCAATTTAAACCGATCGAATGCATTATGTATTTGTTATTTTCAAAAAATGATGACTTGAAATCGTGTTGTTTTGTAGACAATAAATACCTGATAAGTTGTATGACCCATTTACATTTCTATATGGGGTCAAATAATATAATTTTATAATTAATTAATATAAGTAATAAGTTTGAACACATAGGGTGTCAAGTAATAAAGTATGTAATCATAAGGGATAAAAATGAAGTTATCCCAAAAGATAATGTTCCACATGATACACGTGCTCACACTCGCCTGACTCGTGACTAAGCATTTATGGGGAAAGACCTTTCATATACATTTTGTTTATTTTTTTATCATATATATTTTACTAAAACATTCTTCATTAATTCATCTAAAATTACATAAACACTCTTCAGTAATCAAAATGACATAATTTTTGGGTAGCTGTAAATAACATTATCTAAAGTAGTTGTAAAAATATTTTATATATATATATATATTCTTTTAAAAAGAATAAAATTGTTTTTAAACACATTTTATTAGAGAATAATATAAACAATTAAAAAAGTCATTACACAACACCTTCAGATTTTAGGTTAAAGTGATTCTTTATATGGTATCAAAGTTTCATTGACTACAAGGTAAGTTCAATTCTCACCACCCCCCATTTATGGAATTAAATAAGCACAATTTAAATCAAAAAGAAAAAGAAATGGACAAATGTAATATCCACGCTTCAAGTCCAAAGGGCTCTTGCATGAGGGAGTGTTTTAGAGAATAATATAAACTATTAAAAGATTCTCATCCAACACCTAAAATTTTGAGTTGAAATGATTCTTTACACATTTGACAACAACAATAAAGAAATATTTGATTTTGCACTGCCTCGATTAGGATTAAATTGGCTTTCAAAATAGTATAAACTCATCCTATCACTGACGGATAATATTATTCTATATTGCATTCGAATTGAACCAAATAGGAATAGGATATAGTATAAATAAATAAAAATATAATGTATAATGAATTTTCATATAATTTTTTAACTAATTTAAAATTGGAGGGATCCGAATAGGGATCCGACTATCCATCTTCCTTTCCCAAGAAAGGTGGCACTGAGCTACATCTCCATGTCAAAAAAATTTAGAGTGCACTTGGACCATCATGGTCCTTCAATTAAAAATTGACACTTGGTTTAAAATAAATTCATTTTTTTCTCTCTTCTCTCTCATCAACTTTTTGTCTCTCTCTCTCTCTCTCTCCTTTGCCCCACTCAATGTTATGTGCTCCAAAAGTACTAAATATGCTTTCCTCCATACTCAACTCTTTCGGTTCAAGGAAGTACTTCCATTTTCCAACATAAGCTCCTATTTTAAATTATTAAAGAAATTCTAACACTAACAGCACTGTTGTAAAACCCAGCTAGACTCGGCCGGGTCGACCCGGAACTCGGTGAACTGGTCATCGGATCAGTTTGGGTTAAGCATTAGACAAATCATACATCGATTCGGTCAAAACCGACCAAACTCGATGACCCCATGCTCTGATCGGGTTATGCATTTAAAAAAAAAACCAAAAAACTAAAATTGTTTCATCTTGTCAGAAAAAAATATAGAACTCATTTTAAAAACTTTTTGTAATTTTTTTTGCTAGTATACTCTTCTACAATGACCTTAAATTTCAGTTTCCAATACTGAAGCAATTTGCGGAATAATAAATGAAGAGAATGTCACATATGTCATTTTAATGTAGTTGAATTTGAAAAATATAAGTTCAATGTCATTGAGAGGTATGCTTATGGGGATTTTGAATTGCAATTTAAATTGACAGAGTAATAGCGTGCATTTTTATTTATTTATGCTTCATATTTTTGAGCTTATTTAGTGAACATTATTTAATTTATTTTATATATGGAGAATCTAATTGAATTTATATGTTCATATTTTTATATATCTATATATATCCGGGTCAACCGGTCTGACCCGTGACCCATTGATCCGACCAATAACCCGATGACCTAGTACCCTGATCAGATCAATATCCAAATCAGATTTAATAACACTGACTAACAGTCATAATTCAAATCAGAGTTATATTAGGAAGCATGTGATTTCAATGTCATGTTATCTCATACCTTAACTTAAGCCCCTCCTAGAATCACTTATCACTATGTAAGTAAAATCAGATTACAATTGTTATAAAAAAAAAAAAAAAAAAAATCAGATTACAATATGATAATTTAATCTATATTATCCTCTTTACATTGTCCTTTAATTGAGCTCTAAATAGCATGACATTAATGATGACTGGATTACTCAATAAATAAAGGGAAATATTTTTCTCATGTTGCATGAGATAAATTGTCTCATGCAACACACAAAAAAGTGAGTGAATCCCACTTAGAAGAAGGGAGAGAAAAAAAAGGGTCTCACTCACTTTTTTGTGTGTTGCATGAGACAAATTGTCTCATGCAACATGAGAAAAACATATCCCATAGATAAAACGAAGAAAAAAATATAATAATACTAAATTTATGTAATTTATTTATATATAAATAATATTATTAATTTATTCATGCCTGCTTAAGATAGTGTTCTTTTAATGCTTGCTTCTATTCAGGATTACAATTTATTTATTTAGAGTCAATTTTTTTCTATTTTTTAATGAAAATTTATTTTTTAACCAATTAACCTTTAGTCGAGTTTAATAAAAATATATATATATATAAATATATATATATATATATATATATATATATATATATCTATATGTATAAACATTTAGCACTTAAACTGAACCTTTGATTTTCGTCAATTTGACGAAGATAATTTATTAAGAATTATTAATTAATTAATGGATGTAACCCAAAATTACTGTCGTCAGATTGATGGAAATCAACTGTTCAAATGAATGACAAATTAAAAAATTTGACATTGGTGTCAAAAGATATATATGCAATGATAAAGTCAAGGAGTCAGGGAGGGGTTAGAGGAACGATTGCCCCCTTCAAATTCATAAAACTTTTATCCTGAATTACATTCACACTTAAAAAAAATTGTATAGCATGAGTTCGCACCATGGTAGTTAAAATCGGGATTTTACTTAAAATTGGAAGGAGGATAAAAAATTATAAAACGTAAAATCTTAACATAAAAAAATAGTAAAAAATCATAAAAACGTAAAAGCGTTTGAAATTTTGATGAAATTATTTTGATTAAAAAAAATCGTAAAATCGTAAAAGCGCAGATTTAAATCAGAATTTTAACTACCATGGTTCGCACTCTTTAATTTTTATTATTTTTAATATATGAAAAAAAACTTGAAGAATTATTCATAATTTTACATTTGTACCTGTTTAACATGCTTGTATTTGTACACAAAAAGTATGTATTTAGATTAATTTATTTCAAAAAATAATCAATATTTTTAATTTAGTGAAAAAACATTTTTCAGAATTTTTTTTTAAAAATTTAATCTCTTCAATATATGCTACAAATCTCTTCCGCAAACTTTGGGCCATCCAGTCTTCTTAGCAGCACGGTGAGAGATTTGCCTGCCATTTGCCTCCAATATTTGCCATCAGCCCATCATGTCTTCGGTTTTAGTTTGGACTTTGTGCTTTTAACTTATAATCAAATTGTTAATGGTCCAACCCACTAATGCATCTTTACTAGCCCTGCACCATGTAACCCACTCGGTCCTCTTGTATTAGGGGTGACAATTTTGGTTGACCCGTCCCACCCCGCCACCAACTTGCCAAAAACGGAGGGACGGGTTGATCCGTAAAAAAATATGGGTTGGAAAAATGAACCCACCCCGTTTTATGGTTGGTTGGCGGGTCAACCCACCAACTCGCCAATTAAAAAAAAATTAAAATTAAAATTTGAAAATAAATTATATTTTATGATTTTTTAATTTAATTTTATTTTATTTTACACTTCTCTATATTTTTTTAGTCTCAATCTCAAATGTATACTAATATTTATCAAACATTTTTTAGGAATTTATATATAGATAACATTTGATATAAATAAAATTGTTATTCTTTATTTTTTCTAGGAAGTACTAAGATAAATTTTTTTTGGATATCACAAAAATTTAAGGACTAATGAAATACTACCTAATTGTAAAAAAAAAAAAAAAAAAAAAATTATAACCCGGCGGGTCAACCTGCCAACCCGTTTTGACCCACTTCTAGGCGGGGCGGGTTGAGGTGGGTTGAAAACCTCAACCCAACCCGCCTTGTTTTGGCGGGTTGACCCGCCGGGCTCAACCTATATTGCCAACTCTATCTTGCATTAATAATGTGTGGCTCTTTTCAATTAATTAATCTATTTTAGGTAAAGGCTCTTTTAAATTTTTACTAAACTTAATCAGGGTCTTTTATAAATATTACAAAATTATAGCATAGCTTTGTTTTAACTTTAAAGGGCAAAAAATTTAATATATTATTATTTTAATAAAAATTTATGAAAATATAGTAGTTTTGAACTAATTTACGGATTTATTGCACTCGGTTTCGTCCATTTTAGGCAAAGTAGTCTCGCCCAGTTTGGACGAAATACCTAGGGGAGTATAGCCTAATTTAGGCTAAACTAGTCTCGCCCTATTTGGCCTAGACTTAGCATACCAATCTACCTTTTTCAGGCGAGATCAAATGCTCTAACATGCCCAATATGGGCGTGATTGGCCTATTATCCCTATTTAAATTCCTCTCATCTCCTCTCCATACTCTTCACAACTCTTCTCCATTATAAACCTCCACTCTTCACTTGCTTATTCATACTCTCTTTTGGGTTTTTTGTTTATATATTTAAGAATGAGTTCACATTTTGATTCTATTCGTGTTGTTTTAAATTATAATGGTAGGAAAGTGGAAGACCGACATAGTGTAGTATTTGAAGGCGAAAAAAGGCCAGCACGTATCGAGCGCAACTCAAAAATTGATGAACTGCATTAGAGAATTCGTCAAAAGTTAGCTCTCGAAGGTAACCAATTTATAACTCTTGTCACAATAAGATTATTGCAATATGAAGAATATATTAGTTTGCAAGTTGTGGATGATGAAGACGTAGATATTGTAATGGAAGAATTCTTCAACTAGTTAAGCAAAGTTTTCTTAGAGTTGTACGTGCATATTGTCGGAGTAGAGGATGATATTTTACCCATGAGGTCAGTTGCTTTCAATTTTCCACATAATGCATCATCATCTGTTGCTCCAGTTGTTATCATGTTTGAGGAAGATGAAAATGACCCTACCTGGGTTATGGACGATGATGAAAATATTACAATGGAAGATCGCCTTCTTGCCGAGGATGCTAATGCTTCGGGCAATACTCAAATCCAAGAATATCATGATAGGGGGAGTCTCAAGTCCCGGAACATTATGACATAGGCTCGACTGTTTTACGACAACATTATGAAGGCATGTTAGTAAACAACTCATATATACATATATGGTTTTGGTTATGTAATTTTTCTTTTTGTTAATAATACTAATTCATACTTATAGGTAATGAGACTGTTACTCCTTTTTGGGATGGAATCCCACATTACACATACATTGATTGAGATCATCCGAGCAAACAAGAATCTTATACCGAGGGTTCGGGTTCAGTCCAGGGTCCATGGCAATTAGGAAAAAAGTTGTTTGTTAATCAAGAATTTGCATAAAAAAAGAAGTGCAGATGGCAATCAAGCGGAACCTCATAAAGGAGCATCAAGAAGCGATTGTGGTTGAGAGCACGCCTACAAAGCTAAGCATGAAATTTTATGCGCATAAGCAGGGTTGCCTGTGGAGGGTTAGGGTAATAAAACCAACGTACAGTGAAAATTGAAAGGTTACTAAATGGGGTGGAAATCACAATTGCTTGAATGACCATATTTATCAGGATCACACAGAGCTTGATTCTGATGTTATTGCTTCACTCGTACTAGGTACGTTATTGGAGAATTTTATGATTATGAAAAATTAATTGTATTTTTGTTTGTCTTAATGTGTACGTTATAATTTGATTGTTAGGGATGATAAAGAAAGAACCATCAGTCTCAATTGCACTGGTTCAAGAGAGGATCACCATTCTTATGGATTCAAAGTCTCATATATAAAGACATGGTATACGAAGCAGAAAGCAGAAAGCAATTGCAACGATGTATGATGATTGGGAAGAATCTCATGTTTGTTTGCCCAGGTGGTCTAAATATATGCTCTGGCCTGAGTAAGGTACTCTACGACCACATCTGAAATGTCGTTAGGAGCTGGACCCCCCTTTGGTTTACCACGTCAAGTCTTAGTGCTCGCACCTTGTCTCAAGGACAAATGTAGAGAGAAGTCAAAGCAAAGTCTAAGAGAAGGTAGAGAGGTTGTGTGAAATGAAAAAAAGTGAAAAATGGGATATTTATAGGGTTGCTGATTCTATGGAGCAAGACTAGTTTAGCCTGAATTAGGCTAGACTCCCAAACTGAGCGAGATTTCTTTCGCCTAAATTGGTCGAAACTAAGTGGAATATATCCGTAAATTGATTCAAAACGAATATATTTTTGTAATTTTTTTAAAAATAATAATATATTAATTTTTTTTGCCAACTTTAAAAGCCATCAATTGTCACCACCCGAAATGTAACAAGGCCAAAATTGTTAATTAGTTCTTGTCACTTGAATAATTAAATTTGTAATTTGTATAAATATTTAAAATTAGAGTAATTTAGATTACCAAAAAATAAAAATAAAAATATAATAGAGGTAGTTTCAATTAGGGCCGGCAAAACGGGCTTAGCTCGCCCTGCCGGTCAAATGGGATAGGGAGGGCTGACTCATTTTTTGGCAGATTGATAGCGGGGGGTGAGGTATAAAATATATTCGGGCCGGCCAATCCTTGACAGGGGGCGGACTGACTACTTTGCCACCTCTAGTTTCAGTTTGGAATATTTCATATTTTAAAATATTTGATATTGCCAAATCCAATATATGAATTCCCATAAATACCAAATGATAAAGCTGTAGTATATGTCCTACTTAAATTATTTTTTACATTTTTTTATTTGTAATTACCTGGTTCTTAAATTCAACTTTTTATTTGATAAAGGGAAACGATAAGAATTAAACTCTATATCACGTAATCATAGTTTTTTTTTTGTTGGTAAACAACGTAATCATAGTTTCTAATACGCAACCAACTCGCCCCCAAATTTAAACCTTAGGAGACACATGAATTATTTTATTATATCTATTATAATATGAAGAACCTAGAACAAAAACTTTTCTAATTTGACTCTTATCACTTTGGACCTTCAGAGAGTTTTCTCGCCACATCACAGCTTTAAGACATGCTGTGTGATTGTTGCTTGACGTAGATTGCTTTGCTTCTCAATCTGAAGTAGATTTCTGGTTTAGAAAATTATGCTTTTTGGCAAGTGCAACTAATTGAGGGTGCTTCTATTATAATGGTTTTTCAAGTGACTCCCAAATCCAAATCAAGAATTAAAATGTTTCACAAGGGTACTAAGTTGGATTGTATATGCACGAAGCCGAAAAACTGAAACATCCGTTAGAGAAAAATGAAGTTTGTTCATAGCCTCGTAGCTCAAACCAAGCAAGCAGCAACCAAAGAAAACAGAACAAGCAACACAACCAAGTGGCCACCCAAAACCGAAGTTGAATTTGGGAAGAATAATGAAGCATATCTCATTATAAAACTTGGTCCACTTCCCTTTTTATCTTACCAAGCTCTACAAGTAAAGTCAGCAGAGCTTCACACATTTCACGAGCGTCAGGTTCACTAGGATTTTTCTTCTTCGAAGAGTAAACCATCCAGGCATGATCAAGCTTCCTGTTGGGCCTCACAACAACTGATCCTGGAACTTCAGCATCACGACATGTCACAAGGCCATCACTCTTTTCTCCATATCTGAGCTGCAGGTGGAGAGCACATACAGCCATGGCAGCAGATATAGGAATCATTATAGGAACTTGGCGTCCTGATTCATCAAATGAATCAGACTCCTCAGCTCCAAATTTTGGTAGGAGCCAGGGAAGTTCTGCATGAGCTATCTGGGTCATTGTTGCAAGAACACCAGGGGCAATGCTTGCTTCAGAATGGAAGGAGATCAGAGGAATATCCAGGGGGAGCTTGTGCTTCATGATGAACTCCTGCCGCTTGTCATAGGTGAGATCCTCCAATGCCCGTATGTCACCCTAAAGTACATATAATTGAAACACATTTAACAATAAAAAGGAAAAGGATATCCTCATGTACTATGAAGTTTGGTTGTGTGTATAAACAAAGAAAGAGATCAAAATCAGATGCAGTTAGGACTTAGGATTCCTGACATAAAATTGTGATGAAGTTGAAGCAAAATGCAACATGAATACATGATCTGGTTCAGAGAATCTCAATAGTAGGCCAGCAGCCTATTTTAAAACCATACTTGCCAATTTGAAAGAAAAACACCTTAATCAATCAGCAATTGGCATATACCATATTTCTCCTACGAGGGGATACATATAGCCTACAAACGTCCTACACAAACATCAAATTTCATGGTGCAGGTATAGCGATCTAAAGTGAAACAGTTTTCTTTCCTGCTATCATTTTTAGGCAAATAAGTGAGAACATCGTACTCTCGAAGTCCACACACAAACTTTATAGCATAGGAAATCGGTACCTTAATTATTTTGCATATTATAAGCTCCATGATCCTCCTGGCTTCTTTGTCACCAATCTGGCCTTCACGGAGAATGTCAGAAGCTATGGGGGTGCCACCATATGGACTCTGTACCAGTGCCAAACCAGCTACTTTGTCCTTCAGGTCGGACCAATATATAGACAATGCAGCTGCAGCATCAATCCCACCCTTACTGTGTCCCAGTAGCATGACAGGCTTGCCAGAACCCCAGTAAATCTCCTCAATGTATAGCTTGAGTTCCAAGGCATTGTATTCTACTGATGCCTTATAAGAGAAACAAATGTATATTGGAAAGTCAGACACCAGAAGAATATATTTTTTATGATGAATAATGTAAAGAAAAAAGAGATGTTTGAAAATCTTGTGTTCGAAAAAAAGTTCAAAGGGAAAAATGCATTACTACTGAACTAAAAGTTAAATGTATATCAGCAAAAAAACATCTACAGAACCAGGTTTTGTAATGTTGGGTAACAACAACAGAACCATGTGAAAGGAAAGTTTAATAGAATTGGGTAATATTGGTTGACTAATTTAAATAAAATAATGATCAATTACCTCACTATGAACTTTTGCAATATGGCAAGCTAGACCCATCTTTGAAAAGAACCTCTTAGTGGCAACAAAATACAAGGGTCCATGATTGCTGAAGAGACCTGTGACAATAAAATGAACATGTACGTTAATCTAAACCGCAAAGGTAGTTGACATATGGATTTTGTCATACCTGGAATCAACAGATAAACGAATGAACTGGGCAATGAGTGCTCTCCATTCCTGTAGAATAAAATCACCAAAACAGTGTATGTAAATAAACTTCGCCAATAAAATATCAACAACAAATCAACTACATTTTGACTTTCTGTGAGAATAGGAAGCATAATTTTAAAATGACAGAATAATATAGATAATCTCTATCATACTTCTATTCAAAAACCGACATATGATGATACGAAAAAACAAAACAAACAAGACCAAAAACTTGGGGGGGAACTTAAAACGCACTAATATAAAATGGGGAATAAGTTCTATTTAAAGTTTAACACAACTGTACCAAATTTGGCATGTGAAAGAATTGACAAGAAAATCAAGGTCTTTTCAAAAGGTTAATGAGAATTGCAGAAAGAAATCTATATAGTTCAGTATATTTCAATTCAAATCTTATAATAAAATAGGGAACCTTATTTCTGAAAGCAATTCCAAGAATCTTGAAGTTCCATCCTGTACTGGAGGCATTCCAGAAGCATGCTGCAACCACCCAATATCATCAGAAGAACCACGCAAGGTGTTTGACACACGAGATGTAATTCTGAGAATTCCAATAATTATCAACTATCATTTTATAGCAGTATTTAGTAACACAATAACCAAAAAATCATATGCAGTTACTTTTTCTGGCTAAAAGATGCTAATCAGGACGAATAAACTAAGAAGAATAAAGTGAATTCAGAAAAGAAGCTATGTAAATTTTTTTTAAAAATATATCATTCCCACCAGTTTGCCTCCATAAACCTTTTTGTTTTACCTATGAATATGAACTTGAGCACATCTAATGCATGAGAAAGAATATCTCCAAGGAGCCATTCCCAAACGCCAAGCATATCGTAGACAAAATAATGGGAGTGCCAAACTGCACAGAGATAAGGATAATGCAGTAGCAATGATTAAAATACAAATTATTAACATAGAATGAACAACTCGTGCAAAATTTAGGTGAAAGAAGTGAAATAAAAATAAAAATTTTCAAAAATAAAAAATAAATAAATAAATAGATAATTCAATTTCATCTGATTTGAAAAAGTTCATTGACAGAGTACCAGTTAGACTTTAAATTCATGCATTGTTGTTTATTTGTGGTGTTGTTACGCATGAAGGAGAATAGGTTATTACCCTTTTAACAAAAAGGAAGGAACGGCTGCAGTGATATAATTGGCATTTACAATTATAGATCTCGTATCAACAAGCAGTTCTTTACTATTGTTAAAGGCTCTTCTTTCACAGATACCATGATTTTCACCTCCAATTTGTGGAGGTCGCAAAGATGTGTTTCTGGTATAATCTTCTGAACAGTGTACTGAAGAGATGACCCCTGGAGTGACCCTAAAACTGCATCTAACTGCATCTCTAAGTACCAGATCCTCTGCAGTATTGGCATCATGCAAAATATAGCTACATTATGCTTTACAAAGAAACATCTTCAAACAGAAAATGATAATTGAAAAATCATAGCTTTCTACATTTGGGTAATATGCCACGGTGAAAAAAAGCATGCTATACAGCAAGCATGTAGAAATGAAATCAAGAACTCACCAATAAATTGTATAAATCGATCACTGATATAACTTGTCAATCTAAAAAGATTGATGAGTATGCCATCCATGAATTAGTAAAATCCAATCATATCATTGCCACGGGCCTGAAATGAGGAACCACGTCAAATTTGGTAAAATTATACCAAAATGTTTGTAGGAGAGATAGACATACTAGTCACAAACATCCAATCTAAAGCAAGAAGCAATTCGTTCTTATGAGCTATCATATGACAAAATTTAATAAGGAATTAGAAAAGATAAAAATCTAAATGGCCCCGGAATCTAGCATTCAGTGAAGAACTAAGCCGCCCTAGTCTTGCATCTCGTTTGAGTTATGACACCCACAAATGATCATGTTTAATAGGTTAAGTGTCAGTTTGCATAAAATTGAGAAAGCCTTTGGGAATTTTGTTGATCATAACCACAACAACGGCCATAGCAAATTGAAATCAAGTACAAGACAATAAGAGAAACGGCAAAGCAGATGATTACAACCCAGACAAAGTGAGACATAAAGAAATAGGGATAGATCCAAGCATCCATAACGACACGACATCTTAAAGAAGAAGAAGAAGGCAACAATATCAAATAATGATAAAGTGGCTTACGGTTACTGAGTTACAACACGTGGTTGGAACTTTTTGAAGCTCAATAATAGAAATGGCAGCACCCTGCAAATACAGACACACAAAATTTCTCCAGAATCAAGGTAATATGAAATGCATAATTATATATATATATAATATAAAGGGAGAAGACCAGAAGGGGAGGGAAAGGGGAAATCAATGGATTAATAGGGATTTAAAAATTGGTGGGAATTTGAACATTCACTGATCTTTATCCAGTCGCTGTAACATCATATCTCCGGCTGAGTGGTTATCCATTTGTACTTATCATTCTATACACGCAATATAACAAACATATACTACGTATTTAATTTAATTTATTATTTTTGGTCCATTTTTGATTCACAATGGAACGGAGAATCCAATGATTTAATTATTACTTCTATTTCTTATTAATTTCACTTCTTTTTGTTGCTTTTCTAAAATTCATGGAAACTCAAAGATTTAAGGTTTGTGTTTTTCTTTTCTTTTTTGGTTTAAATCTGACAATGACAGTTGTACTATAAATGCAGCGAATGTTTCGATCTAAAGGTTACAAGATGATTAAAACTAGTAACAAGGAGCTTGGAGATTGGGATCTTCTCATAATTGAAGGGCAATGGATAGGACAGCGAAGATTGCTGCCTTCCCTCTAAAGAAGGAGGGGACACGTGGAGTGTTGGGAGCAAATTCCTGGGCTTTCGTAAGGAGAATGACACAACTATTTGAGCGCTTGTTTGTCACATTTAGGGATAAACATGCTTGAGATGTGAGATAATTGAAACAAGAGTGATGAAAGAAAGAGAAAAGTTGAGCTTACTTGTTACTTCAAAACATGGTGACTCAGCAAAATGATCCGAAATATTTTCTTTTTAATACATTCAGAAGAAATATGGTGCAACATATATACAAACAGAACAAAATAGGACACTAAATATAGATTCCTAGTTCCTACTATCTTCTTTCTCAATTTCTCATACCCAGAAATTCCCTCCACATCTCAAGAAGCAGTGTCTATTATAATTAAGTCTTCTTTTCTTTTTCATAAGCTCTTTAGCGAGATGTGCTTCAGCTTTCTAGTTCAGAGGGCTCATACGCATCATCGTCTCACCTTTATTTGAAACACTCTATTATGCCAAACTGAATGAAGGGTCATGTGGAAGAGGTCATACTTCAAGGGTTTTGCATGCCAGAAAAAATGTTTCTGAACCCTTCTGACCCCAAGTTGCAACTTGAGATACTTCTCTTTAGGCACTGAAAGAAGTATGTGTTTCAAGTTGGGAATATCTTTCTCTGCAAGGATTACTGAGAATGCATCCCAATTTAGAACCTCAAAAAACGGTGGCACAAAATTGTCAGATATAATCACAGGGACACACTCATAAAATATGGCTTCAACCACCCTTGGGCTGTTGACCTCATATCCCTTAGGGCATATACAGTATTTGCTATTCTTCATGTGCTGGATGTAACTCATTTTGCTTGCAACACCAGGTGGCAATGGGCCAAATATCTTCATATCAGGGTCTCTGTCCTTCCAGTGCTTTAGCAATATTGGACGCAAATAACCATGCATATTTCCAGCATAGAAAGCAAGAATGGGTCTTTGGTGAGGAGGCCTTCCTCCCAGATCTCTCTGAGGATTTCTTGCTGACCGGACATAAGTTTCTGGAAGAGAAACATCCCTTCCTATTTTAAAGCCTTGAGTTACGTCAGCATTGCAGAGGGCTTTTATGCAGTATTCCATATGGTGCCTTGTTTCATACGGAGCCTGCAACAATCCAGTTATAAATCTTTTAGCTATGATGATAAAAGCATAGTGTTATGCTAAACACACACACACTACAGATAGATTTACTGACATGCAAACTACAGTAGATGATGCAACTCAGCATAACACTATGTAAGAGGGGTCTATTTTAGAACATGATGTCCAACAAAAAGGTTGCTTATGTCTATCCTTTAACCCTTATATATTCATCAAAACGGCTATGACATAGTTGGACAAAATAGGACCTCTTCGCAGTGAATATGTCCCATTATGACATCAAAGAGACATCCAATTCAACTATCATAATATAATATCTTGTAAGCTGGAACAGTATGTGGTTCATCATGCAAGTGGAATTAAAGAAAAAAAATAAAAAAGAGCACACAACATACCCAATCATGGCAAGCAACAAGAAAATGGTCAGCACCACCAGTTCTGTTGAAGTAATGATATTTTGCAGAAATTTTATCTGTATAGTCCTTCAAATACCGACGGAGATTTGTCCGATTATGAGAGTTACGAACATAAAGGGAGTATTCTAACATACGTGAACTAAATGGCATATAAAACAGGTGGGCCTTTGCAGGATCCTTCACAACAAAATGCTTATTTTCTTCCATCAATTTCATAAACCAACCCTCCGAGGCATATAGTCCCTTAAGTATAGGTTGATGAAAGATGGGTTTATTTCCATCCTTGTATATATAAACCTTGAGTATGCGTTCCATGAGTTCATAACTCCTGCAAATGCAACAAGAAAAAAGTCACACATAGTAGCTCACACATAAGTCACACACCGAAGGACAAGGAAAAGGCATATTGGAGGAAACATGTGAGCCCAATATCATATTTAGAAAAAGTATTAAGATGACACAATTTGATGATGCGAATTGAGTAATTTCTTTAATTGATTGTGATTAAGGTAATCTCCTGCATGATCAAAGGGGGTTAAAGGTGTGAGTAGCTATTCAAGAAGTTAATATCTTTTTTATTCCAGCCTCTATTTTAATCCTTCAGGGGAGGGGCAATGGCCAAACCTTTTAAGGATCAATAAGAAGAAGCAGGTGTTAACAAAACATGCATGTGTCAGAACCGATGCATGTCAATGCAGGACTTACTTTAGTTGTGTTCACACCCCCTAAAAACTCCACCAAGCTTACCTTTTGAACATAGAAAGATTGCGAAAGAGAGGAGCATAAAGTTCTTTGTCATATGTTACTATAGGAGCATGCTCAATCTCTAACCTTGCAGCAAGAACTTCCAGGTCAAGTTTGGTTGACCACCTTGGTCTCTGCAATCAAAAGCTGAACTTCAGATTGAAATAACCATAACTCCAGGTAGCTAGTTCATAATTGACAGAAATATTAATACCATTGCACGAGAAGAAACACGGCGGCGCAACAGTATATGGTTCATCTCCTGTATTAATGTTCTTGACTTAGGCGGCATGTCACATTTCATCTTTTTCCTAGGAGTACTCGCTGCAGCACTGTTATCTGAGGAAAAAAAATCATTTTTCTGGGGAGAAATTTCAAGACTGGTCAGATTAGCAGAGGAAGTTGTACCCTGAGATGTATCCCTTGAATCCATATTTTTATTTTCTACCAATTGAGATATTGTAGAAATATCCCTTTTTGTCTCCAAAAATTGCTTCACTGAAAAGCCAACCTTACTGTCCTTGGCCAAAACTGCTGCGAAACTTTTATTGAAACCAACACTCTCCAACTCCAAGCTGTCATTTTTTCCAAAAATAGGAATATGCACTTTTCCCAACATAGCAATGAAACCAGAAGAGTTAGAAAACTCTGAAGCATTACCTGCTAGTGGATTCCAAATAGTGAAATACTTAGGAGTTGAGTGCAATGATAGAAAGCTAACTTTATCATGTAACAATTCATAGTTTTCCGGCGCTGAAGACCAAGAAGCGTTTCCACTTCCATATGGAACCAATATTGACTGAAACAGCAAATAATTAACAGCAAGTACCGCCAACAGAAAAAGCAATCTCCGGTTTCCCATATGGCATAACTCATCAAAATATTGAAACATGTAAACCCCTCAAGAACAGAGGTCAGGTGACACCCAAATTACTTTAATAATTCTTCGGAAATTAATTTCAATATGGCCAATACTATGCTGCATAAGCTCCCAATTCACTGAAATTCAGACTTTGAAAAGAAATAGAAGTATCCTAAAAGAAAATGGAAAATTAGATAATCAGAGAGTTTGCAGGCAGGCCAGAAAATTGCTGCACGAAAATTAAAGAAAAAGAAACAATTGGGGTCTAAATTTTCACTATTTCTTAAATGGCGCAAGCTCAATCAGCTAGAAGGATGCATAATCTCTGCTTGTACGTGTGTGGGAGGGAGAGAGAGAGAGTGGCAATGTGGCTGCATCAGTCCCAAGCATGCATGAACTTTAGAAGCATGAAGAAAGTAAAAGCAAAGAGTTCAAAATTGCCATTACTTGATTTCAAATAGAAGGAAAGAGACAACATAAAGCACTATAGTACAAACCTCAGAGCAGTGAAGACTGAAGAGTTATCCTTCAAGCTTTTTTCTTTTGTTATCTTCAATTTTCTCAGGAGCCAAACAAAGAAGCCTTCGGCCGCTCAAAGCAGAAGAGAATGAAGTTACAAACTCTTCGAGAATCCCACGCAGAAGCATCTTACTTGATAAGTCTAAATGTGGCATCAAAAGGCAATAATGAATATGATTCAGGCAAAAGTATTATTAAATTCTTGTGACCCCACCATATTTTAATCTTAATCTTTTGGTTTTATTTGTTGTGCTTTCAACTTTGAAGTAAATGAAACTTTGCAGGCTTTCTGTATAGCATTGATTGAATGATGGCAGCAGATGCTCTCGTTTCAGGGGTAAAGGTCCCCAGCAGATACGACGTCGCATTTTTGTTTGGGATGACCAATAAAAGTTCCCACTCAAATTATTATTATTACTTTGGGCTTTAGATCCGTCAGGCAACATGACTGATTTTTTTTTTCCTAAAAAAAAAGAAATTAAATAATAATAAAAAAGTTGAAAAGACATACTATTTAATTACTTTACTTTGTCTTACGTAATTGTATAACACTAATTTTATACCTACAACATGATTCATATTTATCCCTTACTTTTAACATACATGGATTTCTCGCAAACATGAAATTATTCGTTAAGTTAAAATAATGTCTTATCATATAATTTATGGATTTGCTTTTTCTATAGTTACTGCAGATAAATTATCTGCAATAAGTTCAATACAATTTTTTTTTCCTACAAAAAAAAAAAGACAAATTAAATAATAATAAAAAAGTTGAAAAGACATACTATTTAATTACTTTACTTTGTCTTACGTAATTGCATAACACTAATTTTATACCTACAACATGATTCATATTTATCCCTTACTTTTAACATACATGGACTTCTCGCGAACATGAAATTATTCGTTAAGTTAAAATAAGGTCTTATCATATAATTTATGGGTTTGTTTTTTCTATAGTTACTGCAGATAAATTATCTGCAATAAGTTCAATACAAATTTTTTTTCCTACAAAAAAAAGACAAATTAAATAATAATAAAAAGTTGAAAAGACATACTATTTAATTACTTTACTTTGTCTTACGTAATTGCATAACACTAATTTTATACCTACAACATGATTCATATTTATCCCTTATTTTTAACATACATGGATTTCTCGCGAACATGAAATTATTCGTTAAGTTAAAATAATGTCTTATCATATAATTTACGGGTTTGCTTTTTCTATAGTTACTGCAGATAAATTATCTGCAATAAGTTCAATACAATGTTATTTTGAAGCTAAAATCATGGTATTTTTTTTGTAATTTTAATTTATTTCAGAATTATTATGGTCTTTATAAATATAATTTTCTAATTTTTCAATCCCAAAATAACGTCATTTTGAAAGTAAATACAGATAATTTATCTGCATTAACTACAGAAATATTTTTTTATAGTTTATTTATTTTGAATATAATGGTAGCATAAAAGTAGAATTTATAACTTCATACAAATTATTCAAATTACTTGTCACTAAACCAATTTGAGTAATATAATTTATTTTAAAATGAATGAGTTGTTGTTATTAGAGTAAATATCTTTTTTGGTCCTCATCAAATTTCACGACGCCCGTTTTAGTTCTTAGCAAATAAAAATTCCATGGTCCCTAGAAAATTCAAAATGGACCCATTTAGTTGAAATCGTAGTCCTTCACAAATTCAAAAAAGACCCATATTAGTCCCTAAAAGGACTAAAATGGGTTCATTTTAAATTTTTTAGGGACCACGATAAATCTTTTTATTTGTTAGGAACTAAAGCGGATATCGTAAAACTTGCTGATGACCAAAAAAAGTATTTACTCTTGTTATTATTTTATACATAATTGAGCTAAAGTAATAGTACAAGATGGAGTGAAATTTTCTGAGCTAAAGTAAGCGTTGATGTCAATTTTTATCTTCAAATAGAGCGTATGAATCACATTGTTTTTTTTTTAGTGATAATCACATTGTTTTTCAATTCCTTATTATATGCTTTAAGTTAACCCATCATCATTAATTCATCCGTATCAAATACATCACTGCTGAATTACTGAAGAAAGCTGCAATCACCGGACACCAAACAAATCCAGACAAAAAGGCATTGTTATCGCACTCGGCTCGAACGGGTTGATCCAGAATTTGATAAACTGTTCATTGAACTGTTTCGAATCAAGTATCGAGCTGGTCATGTATTGAATTCGATCAAAATTGATTAAAATCGGTGACCTGATTGAGTTATAAAAATCGACGGATCATGCATTTTTATGAAACAAAAAATTAAAATTGTCTCATCTTGTCTGAAAAAAGTGTGAAACTCTTTTCAAATTTTTTTATAATTTTGTTTACTAGTGGTATATTCTTATACGGTGATCTCAAATTTTAACTTCCAACATTAAAGAAATTTACGAAATAATAAATTAAGATTAAATATGGTTAGTTGATGATACTTAGTAAAAGAATTATAATAGTTGAGAATACTTGGTAGAAGAATTATATATGATTACTTAATACTTGAATTTTTTATTTTATTTTTTTACCATATATTATATGTGATTATTATATATGACTTTTTTTTTTATTCCTACAAAAACTATATATGCTTGCAGTCTAATATAACATTTTTTTATATGTATTTAAATATTTTATATATAAAGTATTGGTTTTTATATTCTAACCTGAGTCATACAGTTGAATTAATCACCCATTGATTGAACAAACGACCCCATTTCTCAGCTAGATGAATGAGAGGGTGAGTTCTGATAACATTAGAAAAATAAAATAAAATATGCGAATTTAACCAAATATAAGATATTATCTTAAAACTGAAGATAAACCAAATACGACGTCACACTGCTAATTCCCAGTTTTGAATGGATCACGTCATGTCATCCCTCACTTGAGAGTTGAGAAGAAACTGAAAAAATGCGAAGCACATTATCTTCTCCCCTCTTCTCGCAATCTCTTGACCCGAACCCGCGTCCATCAACGGAGCTCCGATTCTCCCGCTCCGATAGGTTCACCCACCCACGCCATGAAACCGGTTTCCACTCCAACGAAACATCCCGGTCGTCCGGCAACCCTTCCGCTCCGGCCAAACCGGGGAAAAACTCCAAATACTACAAGAACAAGAAACCACCACCACCAAAGCCCACCGTTGATCGGCAATCGCACCCAGCGCTTAGGTTTTCAAATATACCAAAATGGAGACCCAAACCTGTGAGCGCAGCACCCGAAAATGTTAAGATTAGCGAAGACGGAGTGTCGTACGTGATTGACGGTGCACCGTTTGAGTTCAAGTATAGCTACACCGAGACCCCCAAGGTTAAGCCCCTTAAAATGCGGGAACCGCCCTTTGTGCCGTTTGGACCGGTAACCATGCCGCGTCCCTGGACCGGGAGGGCCCCACTGCCACCAAGCAAGAAGAAGCTGAAGGAGTTCGATTCGTTCGTGCTTCCGCCGCCGCACAAGAAGGGTGTTAAGCCGGTTCAGTCTCCCGGTCCATTTTTGCCTGGGACGAACCCAAGGTACGTGCAGACGAGGGAGGAGATATTGGGGGACCCATTGACGAAGGAGGAGATCAGTGACTTGGTTAAAAGCTGCATCAAAACCAGTCGCCAACTCAATATTGGTTCCTACTATTCTCTCCTTTTTCTTCATTCTTCTGCGTGGTTAATCTAACTGTGTCCTTTTAAGAATTGGATGGAGATAACTTTTTTTGCATCTCCTTATATGGTTATTTGGGAATGGAAAGTTTACCTACTGTGTGCATTCGGTTTTCCTGTTTTAGGTAGAGATGGTTTGACACATAACATGTTGGATAATATACATGCTCTTTGGAAGCGGCGGAGGGTGTGCAAGATAAAGTGCAAAGGAGTGTGTACTGTTGACATGGATAATGTTTGCCAGCAGTTAGAGGTTGGTTTCTTCTGCTTTTACCCTCTCTGATCATTTGGTAAAAGCAATATACGAGTCAAACATGTCATGTTGGAGAAACGCTCAATCGTGCTAATGTTTAGGAACATTCCTTTGTTCATTGACAACTTCTATATAACCTGCTGTTTTATATTGGCTATATACCATGACATTCTTCATTAAAAAGAAATCAATCGTGTTTTATTGTTGAGTAATGTTATTTATATGTTCTCATTTCCTCACGTCCCTCAATCACCAGAATTAGTGTCGATGATGAAAGGTGATAGTGGGGCAAAGATGAGGATTGGAGAAATGCAAGATTTGTGAATAAATGGAAATGTGCAAATAAGTGCATAACATTCCCCTTTATTATTTAGGATTCTCTTGCCTCATGTTATCTGATTTTCCAGGAAAAGACCGGGGGGAAAGTCATTTACAGAAGGGGTGGTGTGTTGTTCCTTTTCCGAGGCAGAAACTACAATTATAAAACACGCCCGCGTTTTCCTCTGATGTTGTGGAAACCTGTGTCTCCAGTATATCCTCGGCTGGTTCGGCGTGTTCCAGAAGGTCTAACACTAGAAGAAGCAACTGAAATGCGTCAGAAGGGAAGAATATTGATTCCGATATGCAAGCTAGGTACCTTTTTAAGAATGTGCATTGAAGATAAATTATTCTTCTTTCGGGAAACTAACATCTACGTGTCTCTGTCTTTATTCTGATACTTGTATATTATTTTAATGCATTGGCTATTTTTTCTTGTAACAGGAAAAAATGGTGTTTATCTTGAACTAGTAGAAAAAGTCAGAGAGGCATTTGAAGAGTGTGAACTTGTGCGTATAAACTGTCAAGGACTAAATAAAAGTGACTATCGAAAGATTGGAGCAAAGCTAAGGGTATAACCAATTCTGCATCCTGTGTTGAAGAGCATATGGACTCATTTTTCTTCTTTTGTTTTGGTTTGGATTTTATGTAATATAGCATTGACATGTCTTGAATTTTTTTAATTAACTATGATATTGTCACATCTTTTTTCCACATATGTTCTTTGACTGTAGGATCTTGTTCCATGCACATTGCTTTCTTTTGAAAATGAGCACATACTTATGTGGAGAGGAAGAAATTGGAAGTCCGCTTTTCCAGATCTCGGAAATGACTGCAAGGAAGCCAATAAAATTGATGATGACAATGAAAAATACAAAACACTGCCGTCAGAAGCCCAAGAACTCCCAGCAGCTTGTCTACAGAAGAATTCAGCAGAGCATGTAATCAATTTGTCGCATGACACAAGCATTTCCTCTAGTTCAAGTGATTTGACTTCGGATAAGTTTGAGGTGCTGTATCCCACTGAACATAGCAAGCAATCTGCATCTGTGATTACTGATGCTGCTTCACTTGCAAAAACCTATGAAGCTGAAACCACAAACGAAGCCATGGGCTCCTCTGGTGAGCCAGAACCTTGCAGGAGCACCAGTCCAAGTATGTCCATATCTCACTGTCATAGCCATGCTGAATTCCCCTCGGAAGGTATGAGTGATAGCCATGGAACTGAGGATGTAATGGATAGCAAAAGCTGCAGTGATGGTCTTTCTGCTTCATTTTCAGGATTCAATGCGATGGTAGAAGCTAGTGACAATTATATTAATGGCATGGTAGATATTCATGCTGATAAGTTGCTAGATGGTTCAGAATCAGCAGATGCCTCTAGGCTATCAAGGCCAGCTGCCCCTTGTACGAAAGAAATTTTATTACTGTTGGAGCGAGCTGTTGAGAAAGGCAGTGCACTTGTTTTAGATAAAGATTCTTTCGATGCGGACAATATTTATCAAACCACAGTTGCCTTTGCCAAATCAGCTCCACCTGAACCTGATTTTGGGAAAAAGATCAATCCACCCGAACCTGATTTTGGGAAACAGAGGAAGGTTTTGATTAAAAAAGTTGACAAGCAAGAAGGCTCAACTTTGGAGACAAAGAAAACTATCTCTGTTTCCATGAAAGGTAAAAGGGAGAAGAGTTCTAAAATTCCAAGAAAACAAAATTTTGATGAACAATTTCTGAATGTTGTACCACAAGGAACATTAGGAGTTGATGAACTTGCGAAACTTTTAACATGATACTAGCTGGTATTATCAAGAGTACTGTCGCCATTTAGTACATTTTTTTATCTGAATAAAACATAGTGCATTTGTTAACAACGTCGTGATATAGTTTTATTATGCTGCTGTGTATCTTTGCATAGTATTGTTCATATATATTATGTCAATATGGTTTCCATCCTGTCGTTATTTAATTGTGAACCTCTTCATGGCTCTAAATGGTATTGTTTGTAGTAAAATATTCTGATTGTTGACGAAAAGAGATTCAATACATATAAAAGCAACTGTCTATACTTAAAAAAAAGAAATATTATAATCCATTTATTTGTTTTTTATAATGGAAGCATGAAACAATTTAACCCCCCCCCTCCCCCCCCCCTCTCCTTCCTTTGTTAAAAAAAAAAAAAAAAGACTTGTTCAATCTGTTTTGTTGAGAATCTTAAACAGCTGCTGGCTTTCCGATTGATGATACTTTGTCTTGGCCCGCCCTCTGTCCTACAATGTTCTTCCAGAACCAATGGTTTTCGAAAAGAAGATAAATCTCCTCAATTGGAACTTTCTTTGTTTCCGGCAAGAGGAAGAGGACGAAGCAGCTCATGATGACAATTAAGCCACCAAACAGCAAGAAGATTCCATATTTAAGGTGGCAAAGTGACAAGAGGAACAGTTGTGCAACGAGCGCAGTGAATATCATGTTGACGCAGACCACAATACTCTGTGCAGCTGACCTTATCTCTAATGGGAATAGCTCACTGGGAACTAACCACCCCAGGGGACCCCAAGATCTTCCATATGCCAAAACGAATAAGAAAATCACTAGAACAAGAAAGACACTGATGCCTCTCGAAAGTTCTTTGCCATGTCCAAAGTCCAGAGCCAAAACCACAGCCGTAGCAATCTGCAAATCAATCAATCAAAAAGTTCAGTAAGTAATTCAAGGAGCAGTGGTTAGCATTGCATTTGTTCTATGAAACTCAAGGACAATAATAGCATAAACAAGTAGTTACCATGCAGAGTATCATTTCAAAACCAGCTTCCAGAAAGAATTTTCTTCTACCGAACTTGTCAACTAAAAACATCGAGATGACTGTGGCAACAAGGAGAGCTCCATTGGTAATAAAAGAAGAAAACAGAGATGCATTGGCGCCAAATCCCAAACTCTGGAAAATGACAGGGGCATAGAAGAGGATGGAGTTATTGCCGGTTAGCTGCTGGAATGCTGGAATTCCCAAGGCGCCTATGATTAGTTGAGGCCTGTACTTCCTCTTGAGGAGTGTCCTAAACGGGCTCTTCACGGCTTGTGCTTCTTCACTGGCATCTTTAAGATCTTCAAATTCAGCATCAACGTTCTTGGTACCTCTTACTCTCTCCAATACCTTTCTTGCTTCATCGAGTTTTCCTTGTTCCACAAGGCTGTTAGGTGTCTCGGCACAAAAAATACCTCCAAAAAACATTAGAATTGCAGGAACACCGGCCAAACCCAGTGATATTCTCCATCCATGGGGATGGACTTTAGCAGTAAAATAATTCACTAAGTTTGCAATTAAGATTCCAGCACAGGTTGTGAACTGAAACAGTTGGTTCACTGCTCCTCTGTTTTTAGCTGGAGCCATTTCCGAGAGATACAAGGGAACAGCCTACAAAATAAGATGTGACAGTAAGAAAACATTTAGGTAGGTTTTTCTATGTATGTTATCTTTGGTTTTATTAATTATTATATGTCTAATGATATTTGTATTTTGGAGCATTTCACATTTTCACTTACTTGGTTACCAAACCCAATGCCTCCGCCAAGAAAGATCCTGCCAACAATTAGCATTGCAATGTTCTGGGCACCTGCATTGAGGGCTGCTCCAGCCAGGAAGCTAAGGGCTCCCACTATGATACTGGCCTTTCTTCCCTTCTTTCTTGTTAAGTGGGAAGCAAAAAATGTCATAACCAGTGCTGAGAAATAAAGAGATGATGTGAACAGTGTCAGCACTTGGTCGTCATATTTACAGTAGTCCGTCTCATTCAGATGCATGTGCTTCCTTCTGTACACTTTTGGGAAGAATTTTATCAGGAAATCATCCATTGAAGTCACCCCACCTGACAAGTCACAACATATCAAGTAAAATTATGATGATCCTTTGCAGCAATAAGGAATATCACTCGTGAATATTATTAAGTTAGCCATAATTATGCGCATGGGTTAACGAGGAATGAAATGTTCAGAGCAACTATGTTCCTCGTCAGTTTAATCATTGTGCTCATTGGCTTGCTAGGAATGCAATAAATAATAGCGACTATCACATGTTTCAGGTTCCACCAGGTGAACTCAGAGACTCACTGAGGACAATGGTGGAACTGATTAACTTTTTTAATATGAAACCTAAACTGTAAAGCTACTAACTGCGTTAGAAAATCAAATTGAAAAAAAAAATCATAATTTCTTTTCATAAATTTAATTTCTTTTCATAAATTTAATTTCTTTAGGTAAAGCCTGTAAATTTATATTTTTTATAATTATAATTTATTAACATGTGATGAACTTCAGAGTGGGTATAGAGTTTTTCTAATTTAATCAGTTTGTGTTAGAGAAATATGGTTGTTTTAATTTAATCAGTTATGTTAAAAAAATATAATATACAAATTATTAATTGATCTTATCTAATAATTTAAGTTTTTGAATTGAATTAAATTTTTTATATGATATCAAAAATTTTGTGACCAATATTAATTAATTATTAAATTTCTAAACATAAATAAAAAGAGCATGTGTATTGAAGGGCGTGTTAGAGAGTAGAGACACCTAACATCTTAGACTTTTAGGATTGAATTAGTCTATGAACCGATAGAAAAAGAATTGCTCTTTAAAACTTACAAATCACCCTTCTGCATAGACTTCTGTGAATTTTCTAATTTTCAATTTCTATTAATAATTAAAGCATAGTCAAAGCTGAAGCAGTGTTTGTTTCATTCCATGCGGAATTGCAACTTGCAAGGTATGGTGAACCCAATGAAATACAAAATTCCAGCCGAGATTGGGGACAAAGTTTAGAAGTGAGATTGGAAAAAATGCACATTATATGGAATATCCCATAACCAACCAAAAAACTAAGCCTAAAAGTAATCATGTAAACATGAAAGAACGCCTTCTATTCTCTTTTGTCCACATAGGTCTCCACTGAACCTCCAAATATTTAAGCATCTGACATGTAAATGAAGATCTATAGATGGGGCTATTCCCCCAACATTGTTTTGTGCATCTTTTACGTGAAATGATTACGTGATCATGCTATTTGATTATAACCGCTCGTTTAAAAATTTTATATTTTTTTCTATCTCGTCTCATCATCAATGAAAACTTGGTTAAGAAAGATATTTTTCAAACAATGATGACGACAATAATTTATTTGCCGCAGAATTTTTTTTATTATTTATAAAACAGGTCTCGTAAATCTCGAAAAAAAAAAGAAGAAAAGAAAGAGGATTATACAAAATTGAAGCAGTGGATATCATTAGGTCGTTGAGTTAATCCGAAGTTAATTACTGTCAAATGAAAACGGACATCGACAAAAAAAAAATAAAATAAAATTGAATCGATGGAAAATGAAAGTGAAAATATGATAGAAACAACAATTGAGGGAGGAACAAACCTGAAACACCGAGATCATAGCCAAAAAGAGAACCACCAAGAGCTCCAACGATGCAAGTGAAAGCGAAATAGTGAGTGTAGTTGTGTTCATAAAGATGAGCCCTTTTGCCTGGTCCTCCATCTGGTAATCCTCCACCCGCCATTACTGTCCCTTTGTTCCCTCTCTAAAGGAAGGTACACCAACCACTACAAGACACACAAAGCGCCAGTTCCAGTTCAGAGACACTTATATAAAGTGTCAGAGTCAACGCTTCTCTTTTTATTTTTTTTATTTTTTTTTTTCTTTCGTTGAAATAAAATAGGCCTGTCTCATAAGTTATTTTATCTACTTTTAAATCATACTCTTCCGATTATTCTCTAACACTATTAAATTATAATCATAAGAGGAGAGAAACATAATAAAGATGAAGATTACGGTTTAATAATATTGTAGATCATAATCTTGACAGAACAGAGAAATAATAACGGTTACGATTATAATATAAGAGAAAAACAAGTATTATGTTGTAAGAAAATTTTCTTGTGACAATAAGTGTGGGGTCCATCATGTTTAAAATAAAAAAAATAAAACACAAATATTGATGTATGTGTAGGAAACTTTGCATTTGTCATGCAACATGACAAATGCAAAACCCATGATCTAATCATGATTGAGAATAGAATCTTAAGAGATGAAAGAAATATTAAAAGTTAAGATTATGATATAATGATGTTGGAGATCACTCGTTAGAATCTTAAGAAAAGAGATAAATAGCAAATGTTAAGATTATAATATAATGGTATTGAGAAATAATATATAAGTATAAAAAAATATAACTAGAATAACTTATTTATATTTTTATATATATATTATTTAAATTAAAATGTACGAGATGATAATAAATTGATCCTGAAAGCCAGCTAGGACACGAGCAATTTTAGGAAATGACGATTCCGATTTTTGATCCAATCCTATCTAAACTGACAGAGTATAACATTAATTGGAAACTGTTTTAGTGATTCAAAACATAAATATAGAAACCAGTAATAACTCTGACAAAGGAAAAATATCAGATTTGGATTTTGTTCAACCAATCTTATCCCTTTATATGTGCCAGTTGTCGACGAAAATACACCTTTTTCTAATATGGTGGCTCAATTTGCCAACTTTCACATATACATTTTGTTTACTTACGCCCCTTTGGTTGAAATAAATATGCATCGGTCCCGGAATGTAATTAGATGACGAATAATAATAATACATGGTTTTTTTTAATATTATCTTAATTTAGTATGGAATTTTATATTGATTTCACTAAATAATTTGAGTTTACTCTCTATTAATTAAACGACATGAAATTACATGTAATAATAAAATATAGTCAACCATCTTTTTTCTTGACTCAGAGAATAAGAAAATGACTCCACCCATCACCCATGTGCTCAGATAAAGTGTTTTGAACAAGGGTTATCCCGAGCGTAGGTCTACTTTTACCTAAATTAATTTAAGGGAAATCATTATCTCCTTCTACATGAGATAAGAACTTTTTCCTACACAAATTCGTTTTCCGTGCCAATTAATTTTTCTTTTCTTTTTTAATTTAAAATGTGGGATCCACATTTAACTTATCTCTACTTTTTTTCTCTCCTACTATCCTACAACATAAGAAAATATGCACCCTTAATTTAATGCCGTTTGATAGTCATGGCAGGATTAGGATTAATACAATAATAGGGTTGGATAGCAAATAGAAAATAATATGGGTATGATAAGCTTATATCATATTCTATATTTGATGTTGTGCATAATAGGAGTTAGATAATATTATGTTATCTTGTAATGTGTTTGATAGGAATTAGATAATATTCAAATATGATATAAATAGATAAAAATATTCTATATAATATAATTTTATATAATTTTTCAATTTAAATTTTAAAATTTTTCCCTTGGGGAAGTAGCCTGTGGAGTTTTTTTGTCCAAAATTCTCAATTATTTTTGTTATCCTATTCGGCTAAATTCTAGGATATCTTATTCGTTTTCGAAAAAGATAAAATTAATAAGGGGTTTGTTTTTCTCATGTTGCATGAGAAAATAAACCCTTCCTACACACACCATAAAAAGGTGTACCACTTATTTTTTTGTTTTTTGTTTTCTTTAAATAGGTGGGTCCTACAGATGATGTATCTATGACATAAGATTAAAATCTCCTACAACATAAGATTTATTTTTCCCAATTAATAAATAAGATAAGTTTATCCTATCTAATTGGCTTATCAAATATGGAATAAAAATATTATCATATTATATTCTCCTTATGAGGTACACCAAACGTCTTAAATATCAATTTACTTAAATTAAAACATTAAATAAGAGATGAAACTCCCTTTTAAAGCTCAAAAGATAAGATTGGACAAAAAGGTAGTTTTTATAACTTCCTACACTCAGTATGCGTGGCATTGATTAGATTGGATATTCACCTCACCAATATCTCAAATCAATAATGGATTCTATCTTATGTCTAAATCCTTTTTTAAGCAATTGCACAAATCAATAATGGATTCTATCTTATGTCTATATCCTTTTTTAAGCAATTGCACAATAAGTCTTTTTGGGTCTTAATTACGGGTGTGCAAAAAAATTGGTTCACTTGCTCTGTCGTTGACCCGACCTTGACCTGACTCATAAATACCTATATTTTTTGAACTGGTTTAAATACTAACCCACTTTTATTTGGGTCAGTTTTAGACCTGACTTGTTTTAATATTGACCCATATCCATTATGTGAAAAAAAAGGAAAATCACAATTACATTAAAAGCAAATTTTTAACGTAAAACAATTACGTCAAAATTTTTGACGAAAACTATTTCCATAAAAATTTTCGCAAAAATTTTTGACGAAAAAATATTTTCCTCAAAATTTGTGACTAAAAACATTTCTGTAAAAAAATTTGACGAAATAATTTTTTTGTCAAATTTTTTTACGGAATCTAAATTTCGTCAAAATATTTCACAAAAAAATATATTCATCAAAAATTTCGACGAAACACATTTCCATCGAATTTTTTGGACGAAAAAAAATTTAATCAAAATTCTTTACAGATTTCGAATTTCGGCGAAAGTTTTCGACGGAAACATTTTCATTAAACTTTTTGACATAAAAAAATTTCGTCGAAATTTTTAGCGAAACACATTTCTATCGAAATTTTTTGACTAAATATTTTGTCAAGTTTTTTGATAAAAAAGATTTCCATCAAAATTTTCAACGGAACACATTTCTGTAAAATAATTTCGTAAAAATTTTTGACAAAAAATATTTCGATAAAAATTTTGACTGAAAAATATTATGTCAAAATTTTTTAGAGAATCTAAATTTCGTCGAAAGTTTCGAATGAAACATTTTTCTCGAAACAATTTTCGTTGAAATTTTTGTAACATATTCCCATCGAAATTTTGAACGAAAAACATTCCGTCAAAATTTTTGATAGATTTTTTTTTTTTCGTTTAAAACATTTGATGGAAGAAATCATTTTCGTCAAAACTTTTGACGGAAACTAAATTTCGACAGAAAATTTATTTTTGTAAAAATTTTCATTAGAGAAAAATTTCGTTGTTTTTCGACAAAAAGTATTCCGACGAAAAAATAATTTTGTGCCGAAATTCTCGTCATTTGCAATGTAGAAATTCCGACGAAATTTTGTGAGGAAACCAAGTTAAAAACAGGTCAGGTCAGATTTGACCCACTTCAGAAACCAAGTGAGACCAATTTAGAAACTAAGTCAAAAACGAGTCAGGTCAGATTTGACCCACTTCAGAAACCAAGTTAGACCCACTTTAGAAACCAAGTCAGGTCAGATCTGATCCAGATCTGAACTAGTTCAACAAAATCCAAACCAAATCAGACCTGACTTGGATCAAATTAAAGCGGGTCGGTCAAAATACCTGACCTATAAAAACCAAGTTGGGTCGAGTCAGACAAAAACCTTACCCGACCTGACCCACGCACAGCCCTATCCTTAAGAGTAATTCAATTGATCTTTTTTTTGAAAAATAAGTCTTTTGATTATGTAGAATATTTCTTTTTAAGTGTTAAAAAGAAAATGTCAAAGCGTGTTCACTGATCATATATGAAAAAAAGAAATGTTAGTTGTTACCAAAAAAAATAAAAATGAAAGTAACACTTTCATTGACACTATTTTTAATACTATTATTAGATAAAATTTCATACTAGCCCCATTGATAAAAAAAAATCCGAAATATTTAAATTAAATTAAAATGAAATTTTACTTAATAATAATAAAGTGTTTGAACAAAGAGTATTGATAGCATTCTTCCATATAAATATGAGAGAGATACTAGTAACGTATTACATCTTGGATGTCATGGGTTGAAGAGTCAACTAACAAGTCATAGAATTTTTAATCGAAAAACATTCATAGAGAAGGGAAAAGAAGTCCAAAGCTAGTACTTTCACTTCCTCTCACACTTTCAATTTGAATGCCATTTCTAGAGTCTATGAATACGAAGGAGAGATTTTTCAATACAACCATTTCCCTGGTTGAATTTCTTGATATCTTATGCATGTCCATTTGATCTATCTTGATTTTCATCTGCTACAATTTTCTTCCAGAACCAGTGCTGCTCAAATAGAAGATAAATCTCCTCAATGGGAACTTGCTTTGTTTCCGGCAAGAGAAAGAAGACAAAGCAGCTCATGACGACAATCAAGCCCCCAAACAGCAAGAAGATTCCATATTTAAGGTGGCAAAGTGATACGAGGAAGAATTGTGCCACAATTGCAGTGAAGATCATGTTAACACACACCACAACACTCTGCGCAGCTGACCTTATCTCTAATGGGAATAGCTCACTTGGAACCAACCACCCCAGAGGACCCCAAGATCTTCCATATGCTAAGACAAATAAGAAAATCACCACAACAAGGAAGATACTAACACCAAATGACAGCTCTTTCCCTTTACCAAACTCAAGAGCCAAAACAACTGCTGTAGCAACCTGCACATCAAAATGGTCTAATTAGCAATGCAAAAGCGGCAATAGATATTCTTTCCATTGCATTTGTGCAATGAAATTTTAAGGACAAGAGCTAGTGTGAAAGAGTAGTTACCATGCAGCAGAACATTTCAGCACCAGCTTCCAAAAAGAAAGCTCTCCTTCCAAACTTGTCAACATAAAACATTGAGATCAACGTGGCAAGAACAAGTGCTACACTAGTAATAACAGATGAATATAGCGAAGCCCCAGAGCCAAAGCCCAAAGTTTGGAAAATAACGGGTGCATAGAAGAGGATGGAGTTATTGCCAGTAAGCTGTTGGAATGCAGGGATAGCCAAGGCACCAATTATAAATTGAGGCCTGTTCTTTTTAAGTAGGAGGTTCTGAAATGGGTTCTTGATGGCCTGTGCTTCTCTGCTGGCTTCAATAAGATCTTCAAATTCAGCATCAACATTAGGGGTACCCCTAACTCTCTCCAATACCTTTCTTCCCTCATCCATTTTGCCTTGTTCTACAAGACTGTTAGGTGTCTCGGGACACAACAAACCACCAATGAACATAACAGTTGCCGGGACAGTAGCTAAACCAAGAGATAATCTCCATCCCCATGGATGAATTTTCTCAGTAGCATAATTTACAAGGTTAGCAATCAAAATTCCCAAGCAAGTTGTTAATTGAAATAGTTGGTTCACTGCTCCTCGGACTTTTGCAGGAGCCATTTCTGATAGATACAATGGAACGGCCTAAACAATAATGAGAAATATACATAATTAGTGGTGAGTGCAGCTTTTTTATGACAAAACACATCATTTATCATTTTGGGAAGGACTGAACTTACTTGGTTACCAAATCCAATGCCCACACCAAGAAGGATACGACCAATTAGCAACATTGCAATGTTCTTGGCTGCAGCATTCAGGACAGCTCCTATGAAAAAGCTTATGGAACCAACAATAATACTGGCTCTCCTGCCTTTATTTTTTGTTACGCTGGAAGCACCAAAGGTGGACACCAGAGCCGCAAAGTACAAAGACGAAGTAAAGAGTGTTAACATTTGATCATCATATTTACAATAATCTGTCTCCTGCAAATGTGCATGCTTCCTCTCATACACTTGGGGGAAGAATTCTATCAGGAAATCATCCATGGAAGTAACTCCACCTGAAATAAGAATTCATTAATTTTCTAATGATATTTTCCAGTGTGTGAATGCAACCAGCATTATTAAACTCTAAAAAGTTGCAATGTTTTTTTTTCTCCTTCACATACTTTGATCTTTTGTTTGACAATGTGAGGGCATTAACAATTGAAATGATATCAATATAAAGAACCTCACCTGAAACACCAAGATCATATCCGAAGAGAGAGCCACCAAGAGCTCCAACAATGCAAGAAAAGATGAAGTACCCAGTAATCTTGTACTCATAAAGATGAGCCCTTTTGAGAGACCCAGCATTCACAATTCCACCACCAGCCATTATTTATTTATTTTAAAAACTGTGTTATATACCTTTCTCACTTTCCCTTGATGTCTCAGCCAACAGTGCTAGAGACAAAAACAATAACAATGTTGATAGAAACCCATTTCGTGGGGCTTTATATAGACTCAATTTAACAATGGTATGACACTTAGAACAACTTATCTACATTCCAGTATTAACCATATAAGACCTTAAAATAGTATTGGACAAAAAGAGATAGAATAAGCAAACGAATGTTATTAATTTAGCATAAAAAGTGTTAATTTTAGTTAAAATGGTAACGACGGGTGTCGTGGCAGATACGCACAGAATAGAGACAAGTTTAATTTCAAAAAATAAAAGTAAACTTTGCAAAATTTCAACCATTAAATACAGCTGGACAACAACGATTAATGGATTAGCATAAAAGACAAAAGAATACAAAAAATTAATCTTTCGAATAGTAAATTTCATTGAATAAAAAATTATAACTATACAGCTCCAACGCGTGATTTATATTAGGGGTGTTCGCGGTCTGAATTGGATCAGTTTTGGAAGTAAAAATCATCCGATTCAATTCCTTCGGTTTGATCATATAATCATCTATTCAGTTTGAATTTTTTTTCAAATTTGATCCAATCCAATCCAATTTTTTTTGGTTTGGATTGTATCGGTTTTTTGAAAATTCTAAAATTTACATGATTATTGTGCAAATAACATTTTTTGTAAAAAAAAAAATTTGGCAAAAAGATATGAAACTCTACACATGTGAAAATTTGTTAATGAGATGTGACTAAATTTTTTCTTTGGTTTAGTTGATGGGTTAATGGGTTTAGAAATTTTTGGGCTATGATTAGGGAAAGGCCTAAATAGATAGAGGAGAATTAATATATTGGATCGGTTTGGATTGGATTGGTTTTCATCAATCAATCCGAAAATCGATCCAATCCAATTAAATTTTGCGATTTTTTTTCGATTTATTCGATTTTCGATTTTTCAATTTTTCAGTTCGGTCACCGCGGTTTGAATCGGTTTAGATCGATTGATGAACACCCCTAATTTATATATAGGCTGAACAACGAATAATGATAAGGGTTTAATAATTCTACAGTGCAGTTAAGTTATTTATATTTATTCTCAAAATGGTATTGTTTTTTGTTGAAAAATTAAAAAATTATAATGAAAAAAAACATTATAACTCTGAAATTAAATTAAATTATAAAAATACATTGATTTCAGTCCCAAAATGATGTCATTTTAGATTCAATGTAAATAATTTATCTACATTGACGACAGAGAAAATGAACCTAATGATAATGTGTAACTTGATTATGAAAAAATATTTTTTTTTCAATCTTTAGATTTTGCCTGAAACAATTTTTTAAAAAAAAAAAAAAAAAAAAACTCAATTTGGCCCCACTCTTGAAATTTTCTCTATTTGGCAGCCACCTATTCAAAAGAAGCAGCTCCGCTGAGATTTCAAATGTGTAGCATGGTACGATACATGATATGATTCATACGATATGATACAATTCAGAAGCCCACCGATACATATCATGAGATGTATCATAATGAGATTTGTATCGATTGATATGATACTGTATCGTACGATACAATACGATAAGTGTATCATACGATATGAAAATTAAATCAATTTTTTTAACTTTTTAATATAAAAAAATAAAGATTTAATTTGTGATTTAAATTAAAAAATCTAAAAAAATATTATTAATAAGGAGATAGTAGTGATAATATAGTTTTAATGAATGATGAGTAGGAGAATAACTGGTTTACACTTTAGTTACTTGTAATTTGCTTATTGGATCCTTTTTAGAATTTGAATTTCTATGATATTAGTTATATTATATTTAAATTATCTTTTATTATAATTCTGTATCTTACAATTCACGATACACGATACAAAAAATCAGTAAAACAATACACAATACGTATTGCAATTCAACAATCTTGGTCGTATGTATTTCACGCATTTTAAAATGACACTAAAATGCTTGTATAAAAATGGGATATTAATGGGTTGATATCTTTTTCTTTTTATTGAGATATTTCAATTTGTTCATCGTTTTGTAACTAGTTCGATTCATGGCAGCCTAGCAGGTTTCAGGATTAAGGCTTTACACATCTCTCAAAGATGTTACTAGGGAGGATCGCACATATATTCTCAGTCTCACCTAGGGGTGTAAATAGGTTAGGATAGGCAAGACTTCGGCTCAAATAGGCCAGGTCTCCGTAAAAATTCTTAGACCTAGCCTAGCCTTTTAGCCTGTGTAGGTCCAAATTACAAATCTTCCTTGACCTATATTTAAAAAGTAAAAGTCGTGATCTAGACCTGTTAGCCTGTATAAGCCTATTAAACATTCAATAATTAAAAAATAACTAAAATAATATTACTTTATTATTTAAAATTATTAAAACAAAATAAATTTACAAAAAAAAAAAATTATTAAAATAATAATTTTATCTTTTTTCAACAAATAAATAATATAATATAGGCCAGCATGTTGGTTCATGGGCCCGACATGTATAAAAAAGCCTATAGTCTGCTTTTTAAATAGTTTTTTTAAAAGCCTAGGCCTGTTCTATTTGACTATTTGTTATAGGCCCAGCCTGGCCTAATATGGGCTAAGTCGTAGGCCCCTGTATGCCGGCTTAACCTATTTGCATCCCCTATCCTCACCTGCTTAGTTCCCTGGCGTTAACTCCCACTCATTTAAAAAAAAAATTCAGGATTCGCATGCGGATTCTATAAGATATAAAAAAAATTGGGTCTTTTTAATGGTTTATATTATTCTCTAACACACCCCCTAACATAAGAGTCATTTGAGCTTAAAACATGGATATTGCATAGGTCAATTTCTTTTTCTTTATTTTTACCTTATACTTGTTTAATTCCATAAGTGGGGGGCGGTGAGGATCGAACTCGTGATCTTATGGTTGCTGAAACTCTAATATCGTGTAAAGAACCACTTCAATCAAAAACCTTAAGGTATTGAGTGATGATCTTTTTAATAGTCTATATTATGTTTTAACACTATACATTTTTCCCCGCTTACACTTTCAAAGCTAGTCCCAACTTTTATGGCTACAAACATCAATTTCCCCGATTGAATTCCTTAGGTGGTGTTTGGTACAGGTTTTTTGAGGGGATACCCAGGCATCTGAGAGTGGTATTATGTGTTGTCTATGTTTGGTAAAAGAGAATAAAAAATCTGCCTACCAAACATAGTTGCCCAGCCTTTCATGAATGTGTGGAAAAATTGACAAAAAATACTGTGCAGGATACCCAAATCTCATGTGGTATTTCATGATAACCGGCTAAATGAGGGATAGAAGATGAAGTGAACGGACAAATATACCCACTGCAAGAACTCGCTGTGAGCGGTGAAAGACCAGACAAATGGTTCTGAATCCAAATGGATGGTTCTTGGTTCTGTGATTAAGTTGTTGACGATTTGGCTTATGGTCAAGTTTACAAGAACCAGTCTGTCATGTGTCAACTATACAAAGTTCTTTTTTCCTTCTCCTGTTTATTTGAAATATTTTCAATATTTTCGTAGTTATCTCTTGTCGTAGTATTGAGTTACAACATATTTTCTGGCCTCGTGTGCCTCAGCAGATCTGCACTTGACATTATCCACCTTTTTAATATTACAAGCAAAATTTTATCTATGAAGTATACAAGATGCTCCAATCTGTTGTGGAATTCGTATATTCCCTGTTGCCTAATTCTCCTTCAAAACCCGACTATGAATATATATATTACAAGATGATTTGGTTACTGTTCGTGATTATATGATTTGGTTGTTGAGATGCTTAGCCGTCTGGACCATATAATTGTGAACGTCAGGCATCATCTCGATGGCTACAAGAGATAGGCAACGACAGAGTAATGATTACTTTATTAGGCAATAGTATTTGTGATTCAAATATTAAAGGTTATTTCGTAATTTGAAGTTATATTTTCATCAATTTTTTACTTCCAACCAAACATAGACTCAGTAAATTTAACCCAATTTTCCTGGTAAAATTTCAGCCAACCAAATAACTTTTTTTGAACTTTCCTATCAAACTCATTTTCCCACCAAATTCATAGTAATTGTATTTTTCTAGTAAAAAAAAAATTTATCCTCAACAAAACGTCCTCTAAGATCGTGCTGACAATTCGTTGCCAAATGTATCTATGGATGTATAATAGAATAAAAAAATTGATTTTAAAATCCAGTTCATGAACTGAATTATTTGTTAAATAAGTTTACGGATTAGTTTTCTTTTCTTTTCTTCTCTTCTCTTCACATTTTTTTTATTCTCTTTATTTCTCTTCTCTTATTTATTTATTTATTTATTTACTGTCTTTTTTTTTCTTTTAACTTTTTTTCTTTTTTTCCTTGTGTATTTTTCTCTGTTTTTTATCTTTATTTTTCCTTTTTGATTATTTATTGCTTTTTTTTTTGTAAGAACTTATTGCTTTTTTAAATTTCTCGTATCATTTGTCTTTTTTACTTTTATTTTTTTTCCTCAATCTTTTATACTTTTCATTTGGGTTCAGAACTAGTTTTAAAAATCAATTTTGAACTCATTAAAAATCTTTTTTAGAACTGGTTTTAAACAAAACTGAACTGGTTATAAATCAGTTTTGAACAAATTTGAAAGATAAACCAATTCACTTCATGAGTTATTTTTTTCAATCAATTCAGTTCAGCAAAGAAAATCCAGCTAGACTATATTGTGCACACCCATTAATATATCGAATCATTTTCAAGTAATAAAATAGAAGTTCAAATATATAAGTTTTCAGGGATTTACGAAACAAGTATCAATTCACATAATCAGTGGCGGATCCAGGAAATTAATAAAAGGTGGGCACTGTTCAAGTAGATCTGGGTCTGGTCTGGAACGTGACTTGCGAGAAGGTGTCGGCTGGCTAGGTCTAGTTTAGATCTAGATTTGAACAGATTGCGACTCAACTTGACCGATGATTGAGAAAGAAACAAATGTTCCAACTTCTAATAACGAAGATTGAGGTTTGAGAAGAGATGAATCAGTATGTAGATGCAAACGAGCTCTCTGCTGTTAGGTTTGGATAATGTAGGTGGAGGAGGAAAAAAAAAACTTACGAGAAAATAAAATAGAAGGAGAAAAATTAAAGGGGTAGGATATCGTAACAATCAACTAGGGTTACCACCAATGTTACTACCAATCAATTTCACCGTTAGATCGATTATGTTGATCTAACGATTATATTTATTTTCATCTTGTATGGTTATGATCCCCATATTTAATGTAAAATCACTAAATATGAGAAATCATAATCATACAAAGGTGAAAATAAATATAAAATATTAAATATGAAAAATCATAACCATACAAAGATAGAAATAAATATAATCGTTGGATCAACATAATCGATCTATGGTGAAATTAATTGGTAGTAATATTGGTGGTAACACTATTTGGTTGTTACAATATCCTACCCCAAAATTAAATTAGGAAAATTTGAATTTTAAGAGAAAAATATTTTTATATTTTTGCATCAAATTTTAAGAGTGGGCACTTGCCCCCTTCTCTAACACTTGGATCCGCCTTTGCACATAATCTGCTATTAGATAAATTGATTAAAATTGAAGGGTAAATAATTGAACATTCAAAAAATGATATTTTAATTTTAATTTATGAGAACACATAATTAGCGAGTACAATAATATTAAAGAAATTATGATAAAGGATGTTAGGTTTAAATTTCACTTAAGTTTCACTTATTCTAAATTAATTTGGAGATGGGATAATATTTTACATATCTTTTTTTATGCCTACCTTACCTACTCATCTCCAACATCGATAGATCATAATTTCAATTAACTTTTATCCTTTCTTTCTCCACTTAAGGTTCTGATCCAATGGTATTGGAGATGAGTAGGTAAAATAAGTATAAAATGAGATAGGCATAATATCATATTCCTTTAATTTTAGATTAGTTCAATTTCTCAAATTTAAATTGATGATAAGTCCCTAAACTTAATTAAAACTCAATCGCTTAGTAAATTAACCTTATTGTTAATTAAGATATTCTAATTCCTCAATTATATTAAGGGGCAGAATGTACTTACCACAAAAAATATTTACCATCTTTACAACCAATCTAATCACCGTTGATTTTCGTCAATCTAATAGTTATAATTTATTAAGAATAATAATTAATTAATAAATGCGATCTAATAATTTCAAAAAAATGATAACCGTTAGATTGACGAAAATCAACGGTGATTAGGTTGGTTGTAAACTGGTAAACTTTTTTGGTGGTAAGTATATCTTCCCCTTTTTGGAAATATATATATACACACACACACATATATATATATATATATATATAAATATGGGGTAAATATTTCTTCAGCCACTTTAGATAAGGTTATCTACAGCTACTTTAAAAACTAAGTCATTTTGATTAATGAAGGATGTTTCTGTAATTTTAGGTGAATTAATGAAGGGTGTTTCCGTAATTTTGTTTAATTTTTTATTAAATACATTTTACTGAAACACCCTTCATTAATTCATCTAAAATTACAAAAACACCGATCATTAATCAAAACGACGTAGTTTTTGGGGTAGCTGTAGATAATCTTATCTAAAGTGGCTGTAGAAATGTTTTTTTCCTATATATATATATATGCAAAATTATTTCTGCAGCCGCTACACATACAACTAGCAAGGATACATACCCGGATCCAAGGATACTATTCCGTATCCTGGCTTTTTTTTCTTTTTAAGAAAAGAAGTGGGGTCCACTTTTTTGTGTCAGTTGTAGATAGCAACTTTCTGCAGCCGCTGCAGAAAAAGTGTCCACATATATATACATATATATAGGTAAAATCATTTTTGCAGCTGCTTTACGTACAACAACATCATGTGTATGATTATGATTCCCCACATTTATCTTTTGTATGGTTATGATTCCTCATATTTAATGCTTTCACGTATATATATGACAAGTATTTGATTGCTGCACGTACAGCAGCTGCAGAAATATAAACCCCATATATATATATATATATATATATATATATATATATATATATATATATATATAGAGAGAGAGAGAGAGAGAGAGAGAGAGAGAGAGAGAGACACCAAAGGTCTTGAGCGACCGATCCGACAGAACAACTCAAAAGATAAAGTAGTTTCGTTAATTTATTCATGCTCGTTCCAAGTTCGAAATACCACTTGTACAAATAAGAATCCCCCCATTACAGGATTTCTTCTTCATATAAATAGATATAGGATCTATAGAGCAATTACTCAGAAATACATTTTGTGAAACAGCCCTTCCTATCTGATAGAAAAGGATCCCAACCCTCGATCCATGCCCCCAAATACCAAAGAAAGGGGTAGTAATAAGTCATATAAAATAAGTGGATTCATGATAAAACCAGACAATGCTCGATTTTTATTATCCATTTTTTTTGTGGCGATGCCATACACAAAAAGGAAGAGACTCATAGAATGGCAGAGGCAAATAAAGCTTTTGCACATTTTTGTTAATCCATGAATAAGATCTATATAGACACATAGACCCATGGATTAATAAATCTTTACATGTTTCGAAGTAACATTAATATAAAAATTAATACAAAAAATTAAAAAATAAAAATATATGAAGAAATTCGCCTACCCCCAAAATATTTAATAGCCTCACTTAAAAAAAACTTGAAATACCAATGCTATTTGGAATTTCATCAATTACACGTCTATCAAAAAAAGAATTTAGTTTAGCTAATTTTCTCACACTTGTAATTAAAGATCTTACATAAAAAACATTTATATAACCGATAAAGTTTGACATATCATCTGATAGCAGTTAGATAACAAAATATCAATGGTGTCACATGTTTACGAATCAGAGTCGTTGATTTTTTTTTATTTAACGGCTCTCAAATGAGGTGTCTAAGGATCCTACCCCATATATATATATATATATATATATATATATAGGGGTAGGATCTTTTGACACCAGTGTCAAATCTAAAATTTGGCACCTCATCTAAAAGCCATTAGAGAAAAAAAAGATCAACAACTCTAATTCGTAAGCATGTGACACCATTGATCTTTTTTGATTTAATGGCTCTCAGATGAGGTGGATCCTACCTCATATATATAGATAAATTATTCTACCTACCATTTTTCCTGCCTACCACTCTAAAACACCATTAGATCAGAATCTTAACTAACATTTGTCTTTCTCTCTTTTCTTGAGGTTCTAATCTAATGGTGTTGGAGAGTGGTAGGCAAATGTAGGTAGAAAAAATGGTATGTAGAATAACCTATCCCATATATATATGGGGTAAATATTTCTACACCCACTTTAGATAAAGTTATCTACAGCTACCCCAAAAACTACGTCGTTTTGATTAATGAAGGATATTTCTTTCATTTTAGGCGAATTAATGAACGGTGTTTATGTAATTTTGTTTATTTTTTTATCATATTCATTTTACTGAAACACCCTTCATTAATTCACCTAAAATTACAGAAACACCCTTTATTAATCAAAACGACGTAGTTTTGGGGTAGTTGTAGATAACTTTATGTAGAATTTTTTTTTCTTATATATATATAGGGTTCATTTTTTCTGCAGTCACTGCAAATAAGTTATCTGCAGTAAGCCCAATACGACGTTGTTTTGGGGTGGAAATCATGATGTTTTTATAATTTTAATTTATTTCAAGGTTGTAATAGTTTTTATATTTATAATTTTTTAAGATTTTAACACCAAAACGACGTCGTTTTGGGAGTAAATGCGTAACTGCAGAAATATTTTTCTTATATATTTATAGGGGTTTGATTTTCTCGTGTTACATGAGAATTAAATTCTAGTGGTGGACCCCACATTTATTGAAAAAATAAAAAGAAAAAGAAAAGAAGAATTTTGCACGCAAATCGAAGGGTCACAACATGAGAATTGAATTCTCATGCAACATGAGAAAATATTTTTCCATATATATATATAGGGTTTGTTTTTCGCATGTTGCATGAGAAAATAAACCCTTCTTACACACCATAAAAAGGTGTGCCTCTCATTTTTTTTGTTTTCGATTTTTTTAACCGGTGAATCTCACACTTGATGTATCTATTACATGGCATTATAATTCTCCTACAACATAAGATTTATTTTTCCCTATATATATAGAGAGAAATGTTATATTTATAACATATTTTCGTTTACAACTTCTTACAACCATATCTTAACCGTTGATTTTCGTCGATCAACGGTTAAGATTTTTGCAGATCAAATTTATTAATTAATCTTCACAATAAATGACAACCGTTGATTGGCGGAAATCAATGGTTAAGATATAATTATAAGAGTTTGTAAACTATTTGGGTTGTAAATATAACTCCTCCTATATATATATATATGGTAGGATCCTTTGACACCTCATCTGAGAGCCGTTAGATCAAAAAAGATCAACGACTCTAATTTGCAAGCATGTAACACAAAATTAAAATTTGATACCGGTATCAAATGATCCTACCTATATATATATATATATATATATATATATAGGCGCATGTGCCACTGCGTCCATTAACCGTTGCTCTGGCTCATACTTTTCATTTGCATTTGTCTGCCATTTTTCAAACCAGCCAGACGCGATGGTTCATTGATTGTGTTTCGCCACTGAACTAATGTGTTTCTAGTGTCTGTTCGATGTTTGTATGAACAAGGGCTTCAAAAAAATTTCTAAATTCATTGATTGTCTGTTCGATGTTTGTATGATCAAGTATCCAATTGTGTCCGTTGAGGCTCTGGTAAGTAGTGTCATCCTTCTAAAGACGAATTCGTTATATCATATGAGGCTATTGTCCTGTATTCTTCGGCACCAATGAAGAAGGCGAATTCATCTTATGAGAACAACTCCGGTTGGGATCGAAATTAGTGCATTCATCCATATTTATAGCATTCAGAATCCTTTCTCTTACAAGTTCATCTTTGTTGTTGTTTTCTTCTTTCCTGGTTCTTCAACACATATATTTCTTTACTGCTTCATTTGTTTGTTTAAGCACACCGACATTAACAGGTTTAACAATACATAGAACAAAATAAAATACAAGAGATTAAAATAAGTAGGAATTTCATTAGATAAGATTACGAAAGAGGTTAATCACTGCTCCCACAAGAGATTCCCACTTTGCCTTAGAAAATTAAGGTGTGCGGTCAATCAACTTTAAAGATGTGCAAGGGTCGATTCGAACCGAATTTTTGGTTGAATCGAACAGAACGAGTGTAAACCAGTTCAATTCCGAACGAAACTGGTTTATTTTTTTAGAGCTGGTTCAAAACCAATTTATGTTTCAATGAGTAGTTGATGTTTTAGAACCGGATCTGAACCTGTTCATAACCGATTCAGATATGCAAACCCTTTCTGAATTAGTTTTGAACCTTTTTTTTGGTTCGGTTTAAATTTTAATCTGGTTTATAAAATCAGATTGGTTCTCAAAACTAGTTTAGAAAAATACGATTAAGTTCAATTTGATTCAATTCGGTTCAGCTATTTTGCACATCCCCTAATTAACCTAAATAAACAACAAGAAAAGATTAAGGAAAAAAATCAAATAAGAGGGTAAGCAAAGAAGTAAAAGGTTATCTTACATGTTTGTTGAAAGCGATTCATGATGTTTACTCCTAGGGGGCGTTTGATACACGGCATTTGGCCGGATTTCCGGGAAACTGAATTTTTCTAAATTTTAAATTTCCAGATATTATGGTAAACTGAATGTAAAAATCATATTTTTGAAAATTGAGATTCCCGGACAAATAAAAATTTCTCCTGTACCAAACGCCCCCCTACGGCAAACCAAGTTGGCGGGAATAAAATGCACAGAAATGTTTACTAGGTAGGATGACGCAAGCGGAAATGATAATATTAAGGCAAAAGCACTATACTACCAACGTTTGCTAAAAAAATTGCCACGTGAAAGCATATTTGTTATGTTTTGCTAGTGATGAGTGCAATCCCGTCAATTGGCCTTACGAGACATGCAGTCCCGTCAATAAGGCATATGAGACCCAACACAGTCTGGTGCTCACTTTTATTCAGATATTTCCCTAGACTATTGTACACACACATTATGAAACATCCAAAAGAAGGAATTATCAAGATTCTTACGTTTAATGCTAAACCCTTATATTTATGCATCATCATACCCTAAGAAAATTGCATTCAAAATTTCGCCTCAATATTTGGGCATGCCTGAAATATATTCAAATATTTGAGAAACAACTCTTATATATATATATATATATATATATATATATATATATATATATATATATAAGCTAAATATAACATGATAGGTATCAAAATATATAATTATTATTTTAATACTTAATATCAAATATCAATAGCAAAACTTCCCGAAAATATAAGACTGGGAGTGCAGAAGTTTTCAAATATATTCTAGACATCAGATGAAGAAGTATAGAATATAATTATTATTTGAGAAACAACTCCCAGAATTATATATGATAGGCTATTCTACACTTGTTGCCTAGAATATATTTGATATCTTCTGCACTTCTAGCAGAGCCAGAAGTAAAATTTAGTTGATGTCAAAAAATCAAATTAGGTATAATTTAGTCGGCATTAATATTTTATTATTTTAAAAAATTCAATTAGTGTTAAGATTGTACCATAATTTTTTTAAATAAAATTGTACTATTTTTAAAAATTAACGGGTGGCAAGACACCACCTGATAAACAAATGAATGCCCCTAGCCTTATATTTTCGGAAAGTTTTGCTATTGATAATTGATATTAAGTATTAAAATAATAATTATATATTTTGATACCTGTCATGTAAAAAAAAAATTCATATATATCTCTAGGAGTTGTTTCTCAAATATTCGAATATATTTCAGGCATGCCCAAATATTGAGGCGAAATTTTGAATGCAATTTTCTTAGGGTTTGATGATGCATAACAGCAAGTGTTTAGCAGTAAATGCAAGAATCTTGATAATTCCTTCTTTTGGCTATGAGAAAAATGTGTGTCCTTTTAAATGACACAACTTATATCCTTTTACTCTCACAAAGAAGTGGGACCGACACCTTTATATTTTTTTGTTCACTCTCTCTCCTCTTTTATCTATCTCTTTCTCTCACTTAAAATGACACAACTTTACATCCTTCAAAATAATACACAGTTTTTCCTTTGGCTATTCCATAATGTGTGTGTACAATAGTCTAAGGAAATATCCGAATATAAATGAGCAACAATATCATGTGTTTTGTTAGAAAAGCTGATGCGGAGGGGTATCGTATATATATTAGACGGGACTGTGTTGGGTCTCGTATGCCTTTTTGACGGGACTGCATGTCTAGTAAGGCCAATTGGCGGGACTGCACTCGTCACTATTATCTACGCGTTCAACTGCCTAACAGTGGCAAAACATATCAAATAAATATGCTTTCACGTGGCAAATCTTTTAGCAAACGATGGTAGTATAGTGCTTTTGCCATAATATTAATGATGAGATTAGTGTTTCTCATATTTTAGGAGATAAAATTATTTTATTTTTTACATACATAAAAATATATGAGATTTTTTTTTTTTTATCTTTCTTCTCTTCATATGACTCTAAATGAGTTTCATACATTTTTATGTGTATATAAAAAATAAAATTATTTCCGATAATATAACAAACATTAATTGATAACCGGATATTGTTACGGGTGATACGTGATAAATATGATTTTGTTATGGGTGAAATTTTGTTCATTGACATACGTCATGTTCTATATGGGACCACAAAACAAACTAGAAAAAAAATAGAAAAAGACGAAAAATAATTAGAAGAAAAGAAGTTAGTTCTAGACTTTGATGAAGATTAAATAATACTGCTGTATATGAGAATTGTTAGAGAAATATATCGTTAATGTACATACTTTCACTTCCTCTCACACTTTCAATTTGAATGCCATTTCTAGAGTCTATGAATACGAAGGAGAGATTTTTCAATACAACCATTTCCCTGGTTGAATTTCTTGATATCTTATGCATGTCCATTTGATCTATCTTGATTTTCATCTGCTACAATTTTCTTCCAGAACCAGTGCTGCTCAAATAGAAGATAAATCTCCTCAATGGGAACTTGCTTTGTTTCCGGCAAGAGAAAGAAGACAAAGCAGCTCATGACGACAATCAAGCCCCCAAACAGCAAGAAGATTCCATATTTAAGGTGGCAAAGTGATACGAGGAAGAATTGTGCCACAATTGCAGTGAAGATCATGTTAACACACACCACAACACTCTGCGCAGCTGACCTTATCTCTAATGGGAATAGCTCACTTGGAACCAACCACCCCAGAGGACCCCAAGATCTTCCATATGCTAAGACAAATAAGAAAATCACCACAACAAGGAAGATACTAACACCAAATGACAGCTCTTTCCCTTTACCAAACTCAAGAGCCAAAACAACTGCTGTAGCAACCTGCACATCAAAATGGTCTAATTAGCAATGCAAAAGCGGCAATAGATATTCTTTCCATTGCATTTGTGCAATGAAATTTTAAGGACAAGAGCTAGTGTGAAAGAGTAGTTACCATGCAGCAGAACATTTCAGCACCAGCTTCCAAAAAGAAAGCTCTCCTTCCAAACTTGTCAACATAAAACATTGAGATCAACGTGGCAAGAACAAGTGCTACACTAGTAATAACAGATGAATATAGCGAAGCCCCAGAGCCAAAGCCCAAAGTTTGGAAAATAACGGGTGCATAGAAGAGGATGGAGTTATTGCCAGTAAGCTGTTGGAATGCAGGGATAGCCAAGGCACCAATTATAAATTGAGGCCTGTTCTTTTTAAGTAGGAGGTTCTGAAATGGGTTCTTGATGGCCTGTGCTTCTCTGCTGGCTTCAATAAGATCTTCAAATTCAGCATCAACATTAGGGGTACCCCTAACTCTCTCCAATACCTTTCTTCCCTCATCCATTTTGCCTTGTTCTACAAGACTGTTAGGTGTCTCGGGACACAACAAACCACCAATGAACATAACAGTTGCCGGGACAGTAGCTAAACCAAGAGATAATCTCCATCCCCATGGATGAATTTTCTCAGTAGCATAATTTACAAGGTTAGCAATCAAAATTCCCAAGCAAGTTGTTAATTGAAATAGTTGGTTCACTGCTCCTCGGACTTTTGCAGGAGCCATTTCTGATAGATACAATGGAACGGCCTAAACAATAATGAGAAATATACATAATTAGTGGTGAGTGCAGCTTTTTTATGACAAAACACATCATTTATCATTTTGGGAAGGACTGAACTTACTTGGTTACCAAATCCAATGCCCACACCAAGAAGGATACGACCAATTAGCAACATTGCAATGTTCTTGGCTGCAGCATTCAGGACAGCTCCTATGAAAAAGCTTATGGAACCAACAATAATACTGGCTCTCCTGCCTTTATTTTTTGTTACGCTGGAAGCACCAAAGGTGGACACCAGAGCCGCAAAGTACAAAGACGAAGTAAAGAGTGTTAACATTTGATCATCATATTTACAATAATCTGTCTCCTGCAAATGTGCATGCTTCCTCTCATACACTTGGGGGAAGAATTCTATCAGGAAATCATCCATGGAAGTAACTCCACCTGAAATAAGAATTCATTAATTTTCTAATGATATTTTCCAGTGTGTGAATGCAACCAGCATTATTAAACTCTAAAAAGTTGCAATGTTTTTTTTTCTCCTTCACATACTTTGATCTTTTGTTTGACAATGTGAGGGCATTAACAATTGAAATGATATCAATATAAAGAACCTCACCTGAAACACCAAGATCATATCCGAAGAGAGAGCCACCAAGAGCTCCAACAATGCAAGAAAAGATGAAGTACCCAGTAATCTTGTACTCATAAAGATGAGCCCTTTTGAGAGACCCAGCATTCACAATTCCACCACCAGCCATTATTTATTTATTTTAAAAACTGTGTTATATACCTTTCTCACTTTCCCTTGATGTCTCAGCCAACAGTGCTAGAGACAAAAACAATAACAATGTTGATAGAAACCCATTTCGTGGGGGTTTATATAGACTCAATTTAACAATGGCATGGCACTTAGAACACCTTATCTATAATCCAGTTTGAACCATATAACACCTTAAAATAGTATTGGACAAAAAGAGATAGAATAAGCAAACGAATGTTTATTAATTTAGCTTAAAAAGTGTTAATTTCGGTTCATATCCCTATTTGATAGGAAAAAGGTAAGAACGGTTGTCGTGGCAGATATGCACAGAATAGAGAGCAGTTTAATTAATTTCAACAAATAAAAATAATATTTACCGAATTCAACCATTAAATGCAGCTTGTCAACAACGATTAACGTATTAGGCTATTAGCATAAAAGAAAAAAGAAAACAAAAATTTAATATGTTTCGAATAGTAAATTTCATTGAATCAAAAATTAAAACTATACAGCTCATACACTTGATTTATATATAGGCTGAACAACGAATAATGATAATGCGTAACTTGAGTATGAAAAAAAAATTAATTTTTTTTCAATCTTTAGATTTTGCCTGAAACTATTTTTGGAAAAAAAAATACATCTCAAATTTTCACTTAATTTAAATTAATTTGAGATTAACTCAATTTCTGAAATTTAAATTGATGATGAAGTCCTTAACCTTTGCTAAACCCCAATTCCTTACTAAGTTAACGTTATATTCTAATTCCTTAACTAAATATTTATTGACATATGCATTAAGATCAAAAGCAGTAAAGAAGGATCACATGCACAAGATGTCAGGATCTATTCGTAGATTCATGTTAATTACTCAATTGCCCAATCAGCTACTTAACCATCAATTTATTTCATGGGTGATCTAAAAAACAATCAAATATAGAAAATAGAGAATTAAAATAATCGGATCCATTAACCATTAAGATAAAGTGAAGATCAATCATCTCCCAAGGAGATTTAACAATACGTAGAACAAAATACAAAGCAAGAGATTGAGATAAGAAGGAATTCCATTAGCTGAGATTAAGAAAGAGGTTTATCACTGCTCCCACAAGAAATCCCCTCTTTGGCCTAAATAATTGGGGTGTGAGATTGATCAACCTAAATAAACAAGAAGAAAAGATTAAAGAGAAAAGAAATTCCAAGAAGAGGGTCGGCAAAGAAGGAAAATATTAACAAACATATCGTTGACAGCGATTCGTGATGTTTCTCTTACTCGTACGGCAAACCAAGTTGGCAGGAATAAAGAACACAGAAATGTTTACTAGGACGACGCAAGCGGAAATGATAACATTAATGATAACATTAATTGACATGCGTCATTTTCTGTATAAGAGTTAGATGTAAAGGAGTTAGTGCTAGATTTTGATGATGATTAAATAGCTCTGGAAGCTGTCTAGCTAGATTCTCAGGCACAGGCTTGCATTTCCTTCTACGACATGAGAATTTAATCTGGTTTGCAGTAAGTGCGAATTTGTCTGGCCATTGAGGACAATTGCAGTTAGATCAGCAGGGTCCTTAATTCCCTTTGAAAACTGGAGGAGTCAGTAATGGGCAACTAGGAATTAGAAAATGAAAAATTCAGTTGAAACTAGACATGTGATGACTGAAGAAGCCTATGAACATCAAACCTATATGTTAGAAGGAAACAAGGTAAACCGGAGTGTGCACAATGTTACTTCTAGGGAGTACCTTGCACCTTCAGATAGCATTCAATACTAATAAGAAAAAAACATTGCATGTCAAACCACAAACATCAATCAGGATCATTTATTCTTTCGATTCATTGTAAGGGGGGAAACTTTGCAACCACAATTGATGGCATAAAATAAAATGTTTAATCACTATTTGAGGGAACAAGTTATTCAGGCTATTATTGCATACAACTGCAATGTTGATTGCAGCTATACAACTAATAAAAGGGAAGCCTGACAACATGAATACCGGAAAGAAATGAGAGGAATCTCATTGATTTATATAAAATTAAAGCCCGACTTAATAGATTCTCTCAACGAGAACTACAAGTAAAATTGAACTTGGATATTATAATAATCTAGCTGTGAGCAGAGGCTGCAGGATTGCCATTTGCTACTGTCCCCAAAACTGCACCGCCCTCTTGACCGGCTTGGGCTTGATCTTCATTTGCGTGCTGAACAAACTCCTCAGGAGTCATGTGAGAACCATGACATGCACAAACAATCCTGACTTGATTATTGCTGTATCTGTAAGTAACACCAGATATTGTCCTACCATTTGAGGCTGAACCTGTGGCGGATACCCAAGGTAGATTTGGGCAGGAACCACCCCCGCCAAATTTCACATCTGCTCCAAGACCTGGCTTAATAACGGAAAAATCAATTGAGGAACCTTCTCCTGTTGCTTGGTCTGATACATCTTTTGCTCTGAGATTTGTGCTGCTTCCTTTCACAACTTCAGGCTGTGAAGAGGAGCCTTCTTCAGTAACACGCTGTTTTGCATTTCCTTTGGATTTTTCTAATGGTCTTCCTTCATATGGCGTAGCCTCATATATATTGTTCGAGATTACAGGTATGGCAGCTATATCCACATAAAACAGTATAATGTCATTTACAATCAGATTTCCAATAAGATCTCAGAATGGTGCTGGCACCAAAATATACTTAGAGCTACTTGTAGTTATTACAAGTATATATTAAACTGTTGCACGAACAGACAGACAAATGGAGATGTGATAAACTTTTTTGATCTAAATGGGCTCCAAGTCTTATTTAACATTCCAGTTTTCTACTAGTTTTTTAGAATATTTATATTTAGTTTATCAAATTCATGGTTACGACGTGTGTGTATGCATAATCCAAAACATAAGGCATAATAAACATACCCCTAATTCATGTAATCTTGGAATTTCAGTTAAGAAGATTATTAACAATATATTACATCCATATCATGATTACCTGTGTTTGATGGACCCCTCCCAGCAAAGGAAGGGTGTAGCTGTTGAGAATGAGAAATCAAACCATCCAAAATTGGAAGCTGAGCAGAAGGATAGCCACACATCGCTGGCAAGCTCGCATTACTCACAGGTTGGGCTCCAGAGCTGTCACTAGTTGCATTAGGCATCATATGCATCACTCCAGATATCGGAGGGCTTGGTGCATGAACAGAGTTGGACTCTTTCACTAGGGATGGGTAAGGCGCATTCATCATATTTACTGGTTGGACGGAGAAGGAAGCACCGTAAGTCAAATTTGCATGCTTAAAATCTTTTTCTGATGAGCCCATAAACCTTTTCTCCCCATTAAAGTCAGTAGCACTCAAATCAGCAACTCCACGTACATCTTTTGGAGCATCAGAAGAAACACCAATTCTAATGAATTGTTTGGAACCACCAACCAGGTGTGAGATGGGCCTAGAGGTGGAGTTGTCAGCTTCAGAATCTGCGACATCTTCTTTTTCAGCAGCTGAGCCATCTTCTGTCATAGAAGTATGTGATGTTCTTGCCTTGTCATGTAAGTCAGCATGATGAACATCACTTCCATGCCTCTTTTGATGATTTATCTCATCAAAAGACATTTTTCGTTTACTTCCCATCTCTAAATGTTTATCTTCCCCAATTTGAACAGGTCTGTTACTATTTGCAACCCAAAATCCTCTCCCATTTAAATTCAGAGATGCATTCTCTCCTTTGGCCTTTGAAAGGTCACTAAAGAAGTTCTCCTCAGGTTTCGAGGAATCAGTTGTTTGTGCTCCAACTGAATCCGGTTTCTGAAAACCAGCATCAAATATGCTCTTGAATTCATCAACCAATTTGCCACTTCTACCAACCTCTTCTGCCCTAGTATCTGACGAGCTACCATTCTTACTCTTAGGTTTGACAGAGGAGCCACCACAAGATAGACCCAAACTGAGCTCAAGCCCATCCTCGTCCTCCATATTGTAATATCTAGGCCAATAAAAACAGGTCAGGCATAATAATTTCTTCCCAGCTTGATTATCATCTGTCTTATTATGCCAGTCACCCTGTTACAATGAGCAACCGTCCTCAAATAGCTGCATTCAGTTTGAAGGCAAATAAGGAGTACCATATCTATTGCATCATCACAGGCTCACATAATGAAGATAACTACATAATCACCACTTTCATTTGTGCTAATGAACACAAAAGCACAGAAGTAATTCCTATGTCCATAGCACAGGTGAGATTTCAGTAATACAAAAATTTCATGGTTTTAACTAGCAGAGCACACGCCCCTCCGATGACTGCTTTGCAATTCTTCACAGTCAAAATCTACCAAATCAAAATACCAAACAGAACATAACTTTGAAACCAACTACAGATCTAGGAAGCACGAATATGACACAAAAACACTAACACAAAGAGATGACAAACACGAAAAAATTATAAGACATGATACGGTCAGAGTACAACAGTTAAAATTAATATAAGATTACCATAAAAACACAAATCTTAAAGATATAAACACAAATCCTAACACAGGCACATGTGTTTAAAATATAAGCATTAATAAATAGTCATTCATAGTACAAATCTTAAAAACAAAACTAAACAGGGAAATTAATAATTGAAATGTATCTGCTTCCTTACTACAGATTATAAGATCAATTAAAACCAAAATAAACTCACAAAACCCAAATATTCAGTCAAATTTAGAAGAAGCAAGGAGGGGTGAATCGGGTAAAGAACTCACCTCACTTCAGGTCCAAATATTCGAGCAATCCCTCACTGAAATGATGCTTGAATGAATGGAAGGTCAAAGCAGAAAGGCAATTGAGCTGATGAGCAAGCTCAACTATTTTCTCATCAATTTGAAAACTTGGCTTTCCTAATTCATGGATCGAAAGTTGAGGTAAAATGGGTGGGGCTCCGATCAGAGTTTCCACGTTTGCTCAGTTCGGTGCAAGTTTGGGGAAGAATAGTGAAAGAAAGCGAAACTGAGGGGAAAAAGAAAGAAAGAAAGAAACGATTCAAAGATGAAGATAAAAAGTGTGAGCAAAAGCAGATAGCTTGAATCTTAGAAGAGCAATACACTAATTGGAAAAGAGGTGAAGATAATCAAACCCTAGGTCGTCATGCCCTCTTTGGATTGGAGTGATTGAGAAGCGAAAGAGAACACAGACACAGGAATTTAGGGAAAGAAAATAGAAAAATATTTGCTGAACTCAAACAACTAATAATTCTTTCTATCTATAAAAATAGGAAAAAGTGTTTCTATTTTAAAGCACACAAACTTATGTTATTTGGCTCTCATAAATAGGTAAGATTTATGTCTTTATATTTTTTTATCCACTCTCTTATTTTTTATAATAAATTTTATCTATCTTTTTTGATTTATTTAAAATGACACAGTTTTATATCTTTAAAATAATACACACTTGTTTCATAAAAATAATGTCAAATTTGCGCATGTGATTCTCGTGTTAACATCCAGCCTCCATTATTTCGATTTTAATAAAATGGATTTTTTTTATTTTGATTTGTATAGTATAATCGTTTGTAATATTTTTGCCAACTTTTGTCTTATATCCATTCAATTTTTAATTTTTTATGTTTAATTGATTATAATTATTAAACTTGACTTTCAATAAATAGAAAAAATTAATGCAAACTTAGTGTCCAATAGCTGCTTATTATATAATTTTGATTTAGCTGTTAACTTGTTTAAACTATAATATCTGATAAATATTTTTTTGCAATTTTAAATTATTCATGTGATTAAATGTTGAATTTAATGTTATTCATGTGATTAAGAGTTAAATTAGTCAATATGCAAATAATGCAAACCGTCTAGTAAAAAAGAAAGCTTAGACCCAACAACTGGAAATAATACAAAATGGATTATTAAGCCTTAGGATTAAAACTGTTACATCAAGTCCAAATTAACAGTTAAAAGGAATAAACAAATTGAGCCTCATAAATGAGAAAGGATTCCAAGCCAACGCAAACAAATTGAATAATGTAATCCAGCTATTTGGGGAAATTACCTCTCACTCCTTTTACCAAATCAGCTCTGGGTTCTTTTATTTTTTTCTTTTTCTTTTTGGATAAGATATTGTAGCAATCAATTAGTATTATTACTAATGTTACTACCAATCAATTTCATCATTAGATCTATTATTTGATCCAACGGTTATATTTATTTCTATCTTGTATGGTTATGATTCCCCATATTTAATGTGAAAACATTAAATAGAAAAAATCATAATCATACAAAGGTGAAAATAAATATAAAATATTAAATATGAGAATCATAACCATATAAAGTTAGAAATAAATATAACCATTAAATCAACATAATCGATCTAACGATAAAATTGATTGAAAATAATATTGATAGTAATACTAATTAATTGTTACAATATTTTTTCCCTTTTTTTTTTTGCAAAATAGTGCCGCCAGAAGACAAATAAGAACACAGACACATAGGCTCTGTTTGATAACCGTTTTTAAAAATAATTTTTTAGTTTTCAGAAAGAAAAAAATAAAAATCCATTTGGTAAGACTTATTTTGTAAAAAAATTTAAAAAATATAACTTTTTTTTTTAGAATCAATTTTAGAGAATATGTTTGGGTTGTTTTTATTTTTTATTTTTGATTTTTAATTTTCAAAACAAAAAGAATATAGAAAACACTTTTTTATAATTATTCTACAAAATAATTGCAAAAATAAAAAAGTAAGAACGCAATCAAACAAACCGATAATTTTTTATTTATTTATTTTTTGTGTTGTGTGTGTGTGTGGGGGGGGGGGGGGGGGACAAAAAAAAAATGCTAAACTCAAACAATTGATTAAAAAAAGTTCAATTTTGCTCATGTGATTGTCGTATTAATGTTTAGCCTCCATTATTTCGTTTTAATAAACTGGACTTTTTTAGTTTGTATTTTTGTGAATTTTACTCTCATATAAATTCAATTTCTGTTTTAATTGTTTATATTGATTATTAAATATGACTTAGTCAATATTTTGTATAGAAGAAGTTAATGTAAACTTATTGTCAAATAGTTGAAGTAAAAAATAAAACATGTCAATTAGCAGCTTATTAATAATTTTTATTTTAGCCGTTAACTTGTTTAAATTATAACATGTGATAACTTTTTTTGCAACTTTAAATTATTCATGCAATTAAATGTTACATTTAATAAATATCAATTAGATTAAAATTTGCAGAAAATTAATTCTTAAAATTAAAATCACAAAAATTATTTATCAAAAAGGTGCTGAGGGTACCATAATGGTCAGCAATTTTTCCTTTCTTTGTATCTCATCTATCACGTTAATTACTTCTTCTTTTTCATCTCTCCAGTTAGTTTTTTTTTTTTTTCGGGCATAGAATATATTCATTTTTTTTATGACAGATACAATCATTTCGCAGTTAATAAGTTATATATAATTTGTCAAAAAAAAAAACCGTAACACACTTGTAAAAAAACTTAATTTTCAATATACTAAATACTATGATTTTTATTAAATATTTCTTATCTTTTGATTCCTTAACAACATTTTTAAGACATTATTTAACTGGATCAAAAATGAAAATTGATCTGGATCTATCTCAAGTGGGATTGAAAGCCCAAGGGGTCCAATGACTACGACTACGACTTCCAAATTAAGGAAACATGGTCATCCCTTGTATATTGATAAACCCGCAGATTAACTGACACACAACCTTAGCAGTTCAATTCATTATGGTTGCACAACATTAGCAACTCAAAGCTCTACAATCTCCCATATAGCCAATGGCTAAGGGACATGCATATGCTTCCAATAGGGTGTAACTTATCAATAGACATCTCGCACACGGAATCACATGCAAGAGCCACATCTAGCCACCAATAAGATTGACTGACTTGATACTAAGATGACATAAACAGCAAGTTCAAGTATTATATAAATAGAGACAAAGTATCATTATCTCTCCATCATCTTGACTAATAGATATCACCGGATATTAATTTCAGTGTCGGAGTACCTTATACATAGCGGTGTAAATGGGCCAGCTGACCTGGCCTAGCCTACAGCCCGACTTACGTTGAGTCTGGCCTAATCCAGCCTACGTCGAAAAATAGAGTAGGCTTAAGTTTATAAAAAAGTTTTTTTAACAAATAAGTCGTAGATCAATTTTGTCAAGCCTAGCCTAAAACCTTGTTGGCTGGCCTATTTAATTTTTAAAAATAAAATAAAATATTTATTTTAGGTGGCAATTAATACCAACCCTTGTCTTGATGGTGGTTTAAAGATATTTCAATAAATGATATTCTTTTGTAGACTTTTTTTCAGCTTTGGTTGACCTAGTAATTGTATTTTTTTATTTTTCTCATTTTTTTTTACTCTATTTCTCTCTGATATACGTTATAGAGTTAGGGTATTATGTTGACTATTTATTGTTTGTCATTATTTATTTCTTATTAGAAGTACTAGTACATACATGAATGGAACTTTGCTCAATATATTTTTTTAGTTATTTTTTTTACTATTGTAAAATTTTTAATGCTCACTAGTGAAATTTATATCTCGTGTAAAAAAATGCAACAATTTATGAACACGTTAATGACTTGTAATGTCAAGCGAATATTTTAAAAATTGTTAAAAAAAAATTAAAATTTGTTAAAAATATATCACGAAGAAGGCCTATAGGCCATATCAGATTCTCTAATTTTTAAAAATAGGCCAGACTTGGCCTATAAATAAAGCCTTTAGTAGGCCAGTAGGCCAGATAGACTGAATATTTTTTTACATAGACTTAGGTTAAGAAGACCAAAGTTCAGCCCAGCCCAGTCCATTTATACCGCTGTTATAAATACCTCCCTCGATTTTTCCATCTAACACAGTGATCCAGCCTGAAACACAACATTTTGCAAGACATACAGCATAATTATCAAGCATCCCGTGGAAGCTCCATCATGCAAAACCAACTTTAACCAGACCCATATCACAAAAAATCAGGCTTAATCGTGCATGATCCAGTTTAATAGCTATTGGACTGATAAAAAATATATTGTAATTATGAGGTAATTATTATGGTTTGTTTAGACAATTTAAAACTCCTTTGTAAGAAACATTTTTTATTTTTTTGTTAAAAATATATCATTTAATATTCTTATTAAAAATATCAAAATATTCTATTTAAGCACAAACTAAAATTAATGATTCAATAATAGTGAAGTAATATGCAATATGTGAGTCACAATTATACGTTTTTCAATTTTAATATAGATGGTTTTGTATTTAATTAGATTAAAAAGGTAAATTATTTATTATACATGTAAGGGAATCCGAATAGCATTGAACACAAATAAAAAGAGAAAGAAAAAGAAAAAGAAAGCTAGACCAAACAATTGGAAGATGGAAATTCTATAAAATGGATTATTAAGCCTTAGGCTTAAAAATGCTCCATCCAAACTCCAAATTAACAGTGAAAAGAAATAGACAAATAACGTTAAAAAAGAAAAAAGAAAAAAAGAGAAGATTCTACAGCAAGGCACACAAATGGAATAATGTTATCTCATCGAGGTATTTGGGAAGTTACCTCTCACTCACTCACTCACTCATTTCGGTTCACTGCTACCTCGGTGTTGTGTTGTGTTGAGTTGTTATTATTCTATTCTATTCTATTCTTTTCCTCCACCCTCATCCATTCTGCTCGCTACGCTATTTTTGTTCTTTTCTGAAATATAGCGGCAGAAGACGAACCAAGTGAAGAAACATGGTGAGAGTTATTCCCATGGCTTCTTCCATTCGACCCACTCTCTCCTCCTTTAGGTTTTCACCTCGTTCCTCTCTTTCTCTCTTCAACCCTTCTCCCCGACTCTCTTTCTTCCATCTTCCACCTGGTAAGTTCTTCTTCTTCTTCTGTTGGTTTCCCCCACTCTTTTGCTCTAAATTCTTAATGTTGCTTTCAACGCATTGCACATGCTCCTAATTCACTCTCACCATATAAGCTGTAATTTCATACCTATTTATCAATTTGTTTTGTTTTTTGTTTTTCTTTTTAAACATTGGTTAGATAGATAAGCTGAAATTTCATACACTCGGTATTTTCAAAAATTAAAAATGTTTTTTTTTTTTTAAATATTTAATACAGTAAAACTTGATTAGATTGTATTTAACAAAGAGTTTTTGTCTTGTTTCTTCAATTTTCATCCAGCATACTTGATATCGTCTTCAATTTTTATATATTTGCTATTTTTTTTTCATGTATCTTTGACCTAAATTTCTGAATAGTTATGGGGTTGGTTCAATGCAAATAATAAATATGCGTTGATGATGAAGAGGTGGCAATGCTGATGATTGAATAATACTATATAATTTCATGAACTGAAGTTGTTTTGGGTTCTTATCCAGCAGTCCCACAATCCCATAGTTTTGGCCTGAAAGCATCTAGGCTGTTCAGACAGGATGGTAACTCCATAAGAGTGATGGCATCCCAGGCAAGCACGGCTGCTTCACAAGAAAATGTACTAGAGTGGGTCAAACAGGACAAGCGAAGAATGCTACATGTTGTTTATCGTGTTGGGGACTTGGACAGGACCATAAAGTATATCCAAATTAAATTGATTACAAACTAATTATCTCTAATATATTCATCTCTTGAACCAACTTTGTGGAGTGCATATTTACTCTTTGTGATTTCAGATTTTATACAGAGTGCCTGGGAATGAAGCTCCTCAGAAAGCGTGACATACCAGAGGAGAGATACACTAACGCCTTTCTTGGATATGGGCCCGAAGACTCCCACTTTGTTGTTGAACTAACATACAGTAAGGATCTGACTATGTTATTGACATTCCTCTTAAAATGTGCAAAACCAAATCTTCTGAACAACCTTTCCCCATAATTATAGAATTTTGCACTTTATGAAGTAAGTACTAAGTTATAGTGCTTGTGCAAAGAAATCTTTCAATCAATATTCATTTTTCATTTAACAACATTTCAGATTATGGAGTTGACAAGTATGATATTGGAACTGGATTTGGCCATTTTGGTATTGCTGTTGATGATGTAAGTCTTCCAAACTTTTGTACGAAGTACTATCTTTTATTATCATCTTTGTCCTCCGTGTTCATTCCTGGTGAGTGGGTTGCCTTTATTCTCAAATCTCAATCTCATGTGTCTAATCCAATTGCATCTTCTTTATTCTCTTGGGATGGGGCGTGAGTAGAGGTGCAGTTTTGGTTATTATTTAGCATTTCCTCTCCATTGGCCTTTTGACAAACATATATGATGGAATTGCTTTGTCTATATGATCCTTTATCAGATTACGAAAACAGTGGAACTAATAAGAGCTAAAGGTGGCAAAATAACTAGAGAGCCTGGTCCTGTCAAGGGAGGTCGCACAGTAATTGCTTTTATTGAAGATCCTGATGGTTACAAATTTGAACTTTTGGAAAGAGGTCCCACTCCTGAGCCTTTGTGCCAAGTAATGCTTCGAGTGGGTGATCTTAATCGTTCTATAGAATTTTATGAAAAGGTGACGGTCAAATGCTATTTGATGTTGGTTCAGACTTCAAAGTCTTTTTATTTTCTTTACACACCATTAAGACATTTATGTGGTTGCTGACCATTTAGGCTTTTGGTATGGAGCTGCTGCGTACACGAGATAATCCAGAGTATAAGGTATGGCGGCATCCTTATGCCTATACTTTCTGTTTCTGATACCAATTCATCTGTGTGGAAAAATTAAGATTGAGGATGGGAGATGGGATCCCTTTCTAATCAATCTTCTAAGATGTGATGATCCTTTCTTTGGGGCTGTACTGCAAATGTAGCACTGTTTAGTGTGGTTACTATGCATTTTGGATGTCTTGTTATTATTGAATAACTACTATTTCAGGTTTGATTGTCACAAAATATGCTGTTTTAGCTTCTCGCCTATTGATTGGTTGTATACCAAAATGATTTAAGTTTAGCATTATGCTTGTTTTGAATGGAAGACTATTCTGAGTCTCTGTTTTACCGAATGCCAATTTCATCGTTGTATCTAACTGTCTGAAATCTTCTGAGGGTGCAACAATCAAGGTGATATAAATAATATAATTAGATTAACAGCTGGTAACTGGGCAAATTGACACTGTATATGGCCATAAGGTTTTGTTGCACCTGAGTCTAATGCAATCCATCTGTAGTTGGATTTGGATGCTTTTACATGACGTTGCAGCTTGCCTATGTACCCTACTGTTCTTAATATTACCTGTGAATAGGATGGCTTGATCTGCAAACAAATTTGCCTGAGTTCATGAGTATCTAGAAAGCCCCAGGCATAAGTTGGCCAAACAACTAACAGAATAAATGCCTTACATTGATAATTTTTTGCTATCCAATATCATTATGAAAATGTGGCCCTGTTGAAGTCCTTTCAGTTTATTCACTTGTGGATAATTATGTGCAAATCTTCTGCAATTGCAACTGCTTTCTGCTCATATGTTCTTCTGATTTATGCTTGTATTGAAATATTTGTACACTGGACGTCTTTACAATTCTTAGGTTCCATCTTTCTTGCAATGATGACCCAAAAATTGTTTCCCAACACCTTATGTGATACTTTGGGCATGTGCTTGCCTTCGTTTGTGATCCTTTGATGGCCTTTTTTGAGCAGTATACCATAGCAATGCTGGGTTATGGTCCAGAAGATAAAAGTACTGTTCTGGAGTTGACTTACAATTATGGAGTTACTGAATATGATAAAGGAAATGCTTATGCTCAGGTAAGAAGAAGTTCCTCTGCTGCAGTTATGATATCAGATTTGTTTTCTGCATTAACAGAAACTGGAGTTTACTTTTCATTTTTATTTTTTAAAATTGAAATGCTTGTTACCCTGTATTTCTGTATTCACAGTTTCTTACCTCTAATTTGAAGACAGTTTCTTTTATTAATTCTCTTTTCTTTTTCCCTCTCTACAGATTGCAATAGGCACAGATGATGTATACAAAACTGCAGAAGCTATTAAACTATCTGGAGGAAAGATTACTCGGGAACCTGGACCATTACCTGGTATCAACACAAAAATTACAGCATGCTTGGATCCTGATGGTTGGAAGTCGGTATGTCTCTTTGAACTTTATGATTTAATGTGTCAAAGACCAACTCTCCCAAAAATTTAAGTTGAAAACTGAAGACTCATGAATGATTTTATATTTAACACACACTGCATGCAAGAGTTCATTGAGCTTTAAGCGTGGATAATACACAACTCATTTTACCTCGTACTGAAATTCAACTTTTACATAAAAGAATGAAGATAACAAGGATCAAACTCATGACTACTTGGTTGTTTAACCTTTGATACCATATTAAAAACCAACTCTCCTAAAAGTTTAAGCTATTTGATGAAAGCACATGACTAGTTCTTATATCTCTAAACACATGCCCTTGACCTTCACACAATAGGGTCATTTTTACCTTGTACTAAAATTTAACTTTATTTAAAAAAATAGGGTGGCAAAGATCAAATTCTAAAGTCTAAACTATTTGGTTATAAAGGCTTTGATACTATTACATATAAAATCATTCACACCTAACAAGGAAATCTCATAAATGTCTTTATATCTAAGATATTTCCCAAAAGATTAGTGTGTTCTTTCAGCATTTTCACATGGAAATCTTGTTATGGTACCATATAATGGTATTCAAAGTTGTAATACTTTGAGATGGGAGAGAATATCACGTTATCAATATTGGTCTTTTGACATAAAACTACTTGATTTCTCCCATCCTTTTTCGAGGTTTGTATGGTGATTGTTACAACCACTCTGCGTGTTAGCTTAGTCAAAATTCATCCAGTATGTTCAGTGTCATCTAAATTTTCGCCAGTGATCATTACCTTTAGCTTGTGTTGTACTTTGCATTCAATACATCACAAAGGATGGTAGGTTGATCTTCTGTCTGCTTTGCTGTGTGGAGTCTATCTTACGTAAGAACGCACCTTAAGAATATTGACTGGGTTTTTCTATTTGGAACAATATATAAACAAGCCTAAATAGGTTGATATATGGTAAAAAAGTTAAGGCTTCAACTGTAGAGTGGAAGCAAGCGTGCATTTTTCATCGTGTTTATTTCTCATCTGGTTCTTTCGTTTGTCTGTTCGAGATCTAGCATCTTTATGTTGTTTAGTCATTTCTAGTAATCAAGTATTTGTGACTCACTAGTTTTTCCCACCTCCAATGTGCAGGTTTTTGTAGATAATGTTGATTTTCTGAAGGAGTTGGAGTAGAGTATTCTGGTAGTTCATCATAGCAATCTTGTGAGATTGGTATCAAATCTGTGTCGAAGAATTGGTAATCTATGTTGAAATTTGTTTGCTTCAGAGAATGTATCATATTCAATGCGATTTTGTAGATAATGTAGTAATGACTATAGCAATGACCCTTGTAACACATGTCTGTAGCTGTATACAATAAAGCAAGCTTGAGAAACATATATCTTTATTCCCATTTGCTCTCCCCTTCATGATTACAATGTCCTTTGTTGTCCATTCTAAATATTTCAGAACTCAGAAGCGTATCGTGACACTATTTCTTGGCCCTTTACTCCTTGCCGCCGTAAATAATGTTCCCTCTCCAACATGAGAGGCCGCTAGTACAGTCAGAATTAATTTAGACAGATATATATATATAAAAAAAATTTATATACAATTTTAATGGTTGATTTACTTATATTTAAGTATTTAAAATTTATTAATCACATAATGTGTTAGATACAAATAGAATTCATAATTAAGATTAAAAATTTAATAGAGATTATATTTTCAATTCTTTTCTTACAATTACTTTTATAGTTGTTGGATCAAAATTGTTCTTATTTAATATTATTTTTTAACTGTTGATTTAATTTTGATTTAAAAATTATAAAAGAGGTTATAAAAGATTGTAAAGGAAAAGAGGTTGTAAATATAATCTCTTCTTAAGAATATAACTTATACTTAGATAAAATATCCTATTGCATATACATAGATTCATCTTTATTCTTCATTAACCTTTTGGAATGAATTGACTTTTTTATATGATATTAGAGTTTCGGTGTCATGAGTTCAAATTTTACTATTTCTCATTTAATTAATAATTAATTAAGTCTTGTAAAGTTTCTTAGCACAAGTATGTGAGTTTGTGCATTATTTACTCTTCAAGTCTAATGGGCTCTCATGTGAGGAAACGTGTTAAAGTTATATAAAATCATTAATGTAGCTTCACCCAACAACTTAAGTTTTTGGGTTGAATTGATTCTTTACATTATTAAATATATATAAAACCTAGAGGTGGTAATATGGGTTGAGCCCGGCTAGGGGTGGCAAAACAGGTTCCCCCCGACCCGCGGCCAACCCGCCAAAAGGGGGTTGGCTCGCCCCGCCTCTTGAATTTGGGTTGAAATTCCCAACTCGTCCCGTTTTATGGTGGGTTGGCGGGTCAACCTGCTTAAGAAATAAAAAATAAAAAGTAAATTATATTTTATTAATATTACAATATTACTTATTTTCGTATCACATTTCCCTTAGTTTTTTTTCAATCTTAAGTCTAAATGTATGCTAATATTTAGTCAGATATTCTTTACAAACTTGTTTTTATCTACATACATAAATTACCTTTGTCATAAATAAAGTTTTTCTTCTATATTTTTTCTAGAGAGCACTAAGATAACAACAAATTGAATATCACAAAAGCTTAAAAATAAATAAAACACTACCTAATAGTAAAAAAAAAAAAAAATTGACCCAGCGGGCCAACCCGCCGCCAACCCGTTTTGACCCACAACCCAACGGGGCGGGTTGAGGCGGGTTGGTGGGTTGAAATATGTAACCCAACCCGCTCCCTTTTGGCGGATTGACCCGTCGGGTTCAACCCATATTGCCACCTCTAAGCCCGGTGGGTCAACCTGCTAACCAGCCAAAACGAGGCGGGTTGGGTTGAAGTTTTCAACCCGCACTGCCTAAAAGTGGGTCAAAACGAGTTCAACACGCTGGGTTAAAATTATAATTTTTTTTTTTTTACAATTAAGTAGTATTTCATTTGTCATTAAGTTTTTGTGATATCCAATTTTTTTTTTATCTTAGTAGTCCCTAGAAAAATAAAGAATAAAATTTTTATTTATGACAAATGTTATCTATATATAGAGTCAAATAAGTTCCTAAAGAATGTTTAACTGAATGTTAGTATATATTTAAGACTAAGACTAGAAAAAATTAAAAGAAGTGTGAAATAAAATAAGATAATATTAGAAAATTCATAAAATATAATTTATTTTTAAATTTTGATTAATTTTTCTTAATTAGCGAGTTGGTGGGTCGACCCGCCAGTCCACCATAAAATGGGATGTGTTCATTTTTTCAACCCATATTTAATGGCGGGTCAACCCGTCCCGTCCCATTTTTGGCTGGTCGGGGCGGGGCAACCCATATTGTCACCCCTAATAAAACCATTAATGTGGTCTCACTTATGAGGTTAAGTTTTTTGGGTTAAATTATTTCTTTATATAGTATCAGAGTCTTGTCTAGTGTGAGGGGACATGTTAGATAAATATAAAATTATTAATGTAATTTCATCCAACAACTTAAGTTTTTGAGTTGAAATAGTTTTTCTGGTACTACCCATCTCTCAAGAAGAACTTAGAATATTTGGAAAGTTAGACGACAATAGTCATCATAGTAATTATTTTTAAATAACGTGAGAAGCCTTGTATAAATTAATTTAAACTCTTTCTACAAAATAAAAAATATATTATTTTTTAATTTATCTGAATCTATATATATATATAGAGAAAAATATTTCTCAAGTTACTTGAGATATATTTATCTCTGGCTAGCCCAAAACTTCGTTGTTTGTTGATTTATTTCCTTATATTAATTGATTCACCTTTGAATAGTTATGATTTTTTTTTTCTCTCTCTTCCTTTATCACCATTGATCCCTTTTTATATGGTTATGATTTAGTGGCCGGGGATAAAGTTATCTCAAACAGCTTGAGAAACGATAAGCCCATATATATATATATATATATATATGAGAGTCTTATAGTATTCTTGTTTGGATATTCTTGATTGTTTGCTCTGTGATTGTTGTGATATCGTATGTTATACTGTTCATATGTTGTACTGTTCATATGTTTATCATTGCATGTACATTGAGCGAGCCATTAGGTGGAGTGGCCCTCCAGGACCTGTGCTTTACTGATATTGTCAAATCTCACCTCACGTTATGGGGCATTATTTCATGTACCACTAGTGCTGTTGGAGAAGCAGTGGCCAAGAAGCCTACTTAGTGTGGAAACGAGCATATAGAGTACTTTTTTTTTGTAATAAAGAGGGGCAAAAGCCCCAAACAAAACAAAAATTACAGGACGACGTGAGAACTTAAAAGATCTACAGAAGCATCCTGAAGAAGGAGCTCTAACAAAGGAGAAGGAGGAGAATGATAAACAATAAGATTATTATCATTCTCAAAATGCCTAGAAGCAAACCAGTGAGCACATCTGTTATTTTCTCGAAAGGTGTGGACCCAACGAACATCCCAATCTTCAGCAAGCCATTTGTGAATACGGGAAACAACCTGAGAGTTTCTGTGATTGTTGCTCCCTTCTTGGATAGTGCTAAGAGCAATTTCTGAGTCACATTCCAACTCCACTCTCCTAGCACCAGTACCCCAGGCCAGCTCTAAACCTTTGAGGATACCCCAGAGTTCTGCATCAAGAGGATTACAGAAACCTAATCTGAAAGAGAAACCACCCAGAAAAGCACCATTGTGATCTCTAGCAAGGCCTCCATAGCTAGCATGCTGCCTAGATAGGGAAGAAGCACCATCTGTGTTAATCTTCAACCGACCAGGTTTAGGACGACATCATTTAGTAGGCTGATGGGCATTAGGGAAGCTGCCAAGAATGCTTCTATTCTTACCTCTAGCTTCAATTAAATGCGCAATAAAATCAGAAATGACACGCTTATCATTGCTTGGCCTTCGAAAACTATCATCATGAATATGATGATTACGCCAATTCCAAAGATTCCAGCAAGTAGTAATCTCTGAGCATATGGAGTACTTTGACATGTATATGGAGTGCCTGAGGATTACTTGACATTTTGAGATATTATTTTGATGCACTTTGTAATTGTTTATTTTGTATCATTGACTTAATGCATGAACATTGATCTTATATGAGATTTTCTGGACATGCTTATAGTTGTTCATGCTTTTGTGTCTAAGTCATTTGATATTATGTTGATTATGTAATAGTTAAATTTGATAGTTGATGCTATAAAAAAAAATTGATAGTTAATGTAATGTAATTGTATTATTGGAGAACCTTGTATATATAATGTAAGTATTGATGTATGTCAAGGAAGAGCCTAAAGCCTATTGTAGTTATTAATGATGTTTAATTATAATGAATGATAATGGGATATTGTGTATGAAAAAGTAATATAAGGAATTAATGTATATCATAATTGATGATAACATTACCGGTCGAGAATGGGGTGTTACATTGTGCGCACCTCTGAAGCACGGATACGACTTTTTTTAGGAAAAAATATGTGTTCGTCACGTGTCGGATACCAACACGAGGTTAACATTTTGGGACACGTTAACTATTTCGACACACGAATTTGATAATGTCCAACATAGGCAAATAATATTTTCGTAATTTTTTTTTTATAATTTTTAAAAATTAAAATATATTAATAAAATTGTAATTTAAAAAAAAATTAAAAAAATAAAAGAATTAGAAGACTTGAAGCATTTTAATAAGATCAGATATTGGTGGGTTAAGGGCTCATCGGGTTCGATGATGAACACGATCAAAGAATGGGTCTAGGGTTTTTTCTTCTTGGCCTTGGTGGCAGCGACGACGAGTGAAGAAAAGTCAACGAGTGACTTAGTATCACCGTTGTGGTTCTATTGAAGGAGCTCATCTTCGTGTTCCTCATATCATTAATTTGAATATTTCTAATTGTGTAGGGTTTTTTCTTCTTGGCCATGCTCTCGGTTTAGACCAAGTACAGTAGCCGGCATGTCCTTTTTGCTCTTATAACAATGCTTAGTGTATTTTGGCAGCAAAACAATGGACACATGCCCATTAAAAAGAAACTGCAAAACTTGATGAACGGTGCTGATTTACTATCATATCATTAATTTTTTTATGATAATTAACTATTAGATATATAATTCTTAAATAATTAATTTTATCAAAATACTTTATAATTAAATCTTGATGGTAGAAACAATAAAGAATCTTTTAAAAAAAACTAATAAATTTATATTATTTTTATAATTTTAATATTTTTGAAAATTCATAAGATTTTTTTATCTCAATTTGAATATTTGATTAATTATATAATTTATTAATGGCTGCTATATATATATATATATATATTAAATATAAGCTATATTATATATATATATTACAAATATTATTTAATATCAAAATGTGTCATAATGTATTGAGTTGGCGTGTCGTGTCCTATGTCGATATCGGTGCAACATAGGTGCGCACGCGTGGGTATGCATGTTATGTGTGTATAAAAATAAACAAGTATCGTTTGAAGAAAATAGAGAAAAAAAATTAACGAGTTCATTCTATATCTATTTCTTTAAAAAGAAAATCTATTAACATTTATTTATTTATATTTTTATTCATTTAATGAGAAAAAGATAATTATAATTTTATACTTAATTATTATTAGTTTTACGTCAATGAATTGATACATCATTAAAAATATATTTTGTTGACAATTTTTGTGATGTGATTATAATGATCCTTAACGTTATATAGGAGGTATATTGATGACATCACAAACAAATTAGTACAGTATAAGTATATAATAAACAAAATTTATTATATATTATTATTATTATTATTTTACATGCGATAAAATTATAACGGTGATCGAGAGGTTGTGGGATCTTCCCTGACTGAGATAGTGGTGTCTAACCTCTCTTAAACTTTTGTTTATCAAAAAAATAAATTCTGTAACTTAATTCAATAAATAATAAATGAGATTAATATTTGTTATTTATGTGTATGTTATCTCCTCTTACATTACTAGAAATACTTATCCCGTAATTAATATTTAGAATTATGTCAAAACGATTATACTGTTTAAAACTTTAAACAATTAAAAAAAATTCCAATTTATTTTATACGACGGACCTAAATATTTAAGGCTAAAACCCAAAGCTGGGAAGGTGGATGTTTGAGTTGACGGTGTGAGAGTGAGTGAGTGATAGGTAGAGGGTTTGGAGAAGAGAGAACTGAGTGTGATTCGATGGAGAATAATGGGAAGGGCGGCGAAGATGAATCCCAAAAGAATAACAATAAAAAGCGAAAGCAAGTTTTCCCATACGGCAACTACAAGAGTTACTATGGCTATCGAGTATTCTTCTTCTCTTTCCTTTTCTAACCTTTACCCTTTCTTTCACTCTAAAGCTTTAATCTTTTACAGCCCCAACATCATCACCACGCTTCTCCCCTTTTTTCTCTTTTTTTTTTTTTGAATTAATTTTTTTTTTTGGTAATATAATTGAGGGAAAAAAAAAAAAAACTAGTATTGATAAAGCATTTAAGAAATTTGGGTATAGTTCTGCATTACATGCATGAGTGCTTTTATTGATATTTTGTCAATTTGATATTGTTTTACAGATTGGTCAAGGCATGGATGAAGATCCTCGGTTGAAAGTGTTGAGGAAGGAATGGTTTGAAGGCAAGGAGTGTCTTGATATTGGCTGCAACAATGGGATAATCACCATCCAGATTGGTAATTTCCTCTCTCTCTCTTTTTCTTTAATGAATTCATTGATCAAATAATGCTCTCCATTTTCCAACTTCAAAGGATCATTCTTTACTTATTAAACTATCTTTCAAATGGGTATAGCTTTGACTATTACTACAAATGTAATAAATTAAGTTTGATGCTCATTCCTGTTAAACCCCCCCTGCCTACAGAAAAGTGTTCATTTTATGTGGACAATTTTATTTCTAATTGTAATTTCTATCATTCTGATCAAATGTTGCCTTTTTTTATTTTCCCTCACAGCACAGAAGTTTTGCTGCCGGAGCATTCTTGGAATTGACATTGATAACGGTAAGATTTTTGTCAATTCTAATTTCTATTGCCGTAGGGTATTCTTTAATTCTAAAATTGAGCTTTGTTCGGTATATGTTCCTATTTGATTTGGCCTAAATGTATGCATAATGTAACTTAGTTCTGATGTGTATGCTCAAAATTAAACGTTAGATTTACAAATTGAATCTTTAGAATGCTTAACTGTATCACGTTACTTAGGTTAACTTAAGCTATTAATGAAACCTCCTTGTATTTCTACATATGCAGCCTGTTAATATGCATTATACTTCTTTAGCAAGTAATATTTGAGATTAAAAAAATCAGCATAGAAAGAAACACTCAATTAAAAAATAAAGTTGCTGCTGTTTATCTTGTATTTAAGATGTGATCTTATGATATATCAGGACCAAAAAAAGAGGGGGGGGGGGGGGGGGGGGGGGTGAAGTGGCTTTGAATTTTGTTTCTGGAGTCCTGTTGGATACTTATTGTACTGAACTTCAGTGAAGTAGTTTACAGTTACTTAAATATCGTTCGTTATTTAGCTGCACATAATAGAGATCAATAACTGTTTAATCCTTATTGATTTTATTTTTCTGAGCAATATGCTAGATCGAGTTCAGGATGCATATTGGAATCTGAAAAAAACTGTTAGAATGAAATCTGCTGGGAATAAACCTGCCAAAGCCTCCAAACTTAAGGACAAGGACCATGCAGACAATTCCGAGAATAGTGTTACTGTTTTGTCAAATGTCAATACAGAAGATAGTTCAAAGGAACCTTCTTTAGAGCAAATTGATCTGTTTGATATAGTTTCATTTAAACGAGAAAATTTCGTTCAGAGTCGGCACCCACCGGGAAAGCACTATGATACAATTATCTGGTCAGTCAGCCGTTGCTGTTCTCTTTTTTCTTTTTCTTTTCTGTTTCACTAAATAAAACATTTTCTCTGGGGATAAAACTTTTGAGGGGAGTGAGCAGAAGTTTGTCATCCCTTATGCCTTGTAGGATAAAAGTCCTGTTCAAAATTATTTGTCTTTGATTTTTTTGTCCTTTCTGTCCCTTTTCTTGGGTTGACTTCTACAGGATAGTTGCTACCTAATGGAGTATCTTCATATTGTAGTTTTTATATTTTTAATAACCAGATTTTATTGAATGTGTATATGTAGGCATGAGTGCTCTTGCAAGCATTTGATTCATTTTCAATTATTAAGTTTCAGACAGGAAGAAATTCATAAGTGTGGCTTGACTGAACCCATCTGCTATAAAATAAATTTTATTGGAGTAGGTTTATTTTAAATTGTCTTCAATGTGCTTGTTGTCTGAAAATAAATTATCTTCTGCTATGCAGTTTAAGTGTTTCAAAATGGATACATCTAAATTGGGGGGATGATGGCTTACTTACATTATTTGCAGAGACTTGGAAACTGCTCCGACCAGTAAGTTTCATCTCCTTTCATCATCCTATTGTTTTTCTTTCTAATTTTGAAGGTTTAACTACCTAATATAAAAGTGTTATTGGAAAAAGTAAAAGACTTGATAATATATGGGGACCTCTCTAGTAAGAGAAGTGGTTTATGGTTAGATAAGCATCAGATTCATAGCTGCAAATGAGCTCTTCTAAAGAATCTACACCAATCCCCTTCATTTCTTTTTATCTGGGTAATCATGCGTGTTTTCTTCTTCACTCTTTCTCAAGGTCCCATCTCTCCAGTCTCCACTCCATTCCAATGCCTTTTTTCTGTCCTCTCTGTTCCAGCTTGGATTCGTTATCTGAACTTGACTGATTTAATAGTGTACATGACTCTGCAAAACTACCCACATACTTTCCTACCTTTCTCTAAATATATTCTGTTGTATATGTAAAAAACGCAACCTTTCTTCTGAGCAGGGTGGCATTCTTGTGTTGGAACCTCAGCCATGGAAGTCATATGAAAGCAATCGCAATGCCTCAGAGGTAATAATTAGCTTTCCTTCTTTTCAGTGATTATCAATTTTATATTTCGGGGGTACTGGGAAGTGGAAACCTTTACATAATATGGCAAGCTTACCAAGTTTACTCTATAGAGTCATCTTGGACCTTTTCATTTTGTAAATTTTCTGCATGGTTTGGAATCATTTCCTGAAATGTTAATATATGTTGTTTAGGAATTTGCTTGTGAACAAAGAAAATATTAGTTTCAAGAGATGGATGTTGTTTTGTGTTTTTTTGTTGTGTAATTCTATTTTATGTCAGTGGAACAACTAATGCATTATCAATTTGCTAATATTTTAGTTGTGCTTTAAATTTCTTTATACCTAGCTAGGTATCACTTACCAAAAATAAGAAAGGGACTGTTGAATCATTTTTTTTTCCCATTATGCAGACTACTGCTGCCAACTACCGAAATATTATGATTCGTCCAGAACAGTTTCAGGAAATACTGCTAGATAAGGTTTGTATTAAATGTTTCTTTGGAATACTACTGCATTCCATATTTAAGGTTTGTATCCTGTTTGCTTTGCCTATTTATTACAATTTTATCCAGATTCTGATGTCTGATATTTAACTTGTTCTAGATTGGATTTAGAACAGTAAAAGATATCACTTCAGGTTTGACAGGTAGCAAGACCGGTTTCAATAGACCAATTTTGGTTTTTCAGAAATGACCCATGCAGAAAGTCAGGTGCAAAGTCAATGTGATTTAATGTGGAGTCATTCTTTCCCATAGAGAAGTTTCTCTTTTATATTTTGAGATTGGGATTGGTTACTTATAAACAGAAAGCTTGGGCGTGATGCAGCTACTATTCACAATGATAACTTCATGTGCATAGTGCGTCCTTTGTGTTTAAAAGCAGCAATTAAGCAAATTTGGAGTTGACAGAGGCTTGATTGTAGAGAATGAAAATCATATTATGTCTTTTGTGTATTTTGCTAATAGAATGTCAATTTGATCTCACAAAAATCAACAAAGATGAAGTAATGAATTTGTTTTGCTTGTGTGTTATAACTTACATATACCACCAGCACATAAGATTCTTTAATTGTTTTTTTTTTCTTCTTATTTATCTGAAGAGAAATGTAATTTATACTCTTTTGACATGCAATGTGACTAATAGTCTAATTCAGTGAGGAGTTGACTTGTTTTCTGGTCAGGAAAGAATTAGGCCTCTTTTGGTGATTTGGTGGTTAGCGGAAATTGTTTTACCTTACTGCTTGGATTGGAGAGGAGATATATTTAAGGATGGAGGAGAGATGTTTATGCTAGGATAGAAATTAGAAAGGGAAGATTTGGTATCCATTCATGACCTTGCCTAGGTAGATGTGTGAGGAGTTTATAGCCTGGTCTAACTTTATTCTAAATTGACATGAAAAATAATACAGATTTAAATTTATTAAAAAACTTCTTTAGAAATCAGATTACATGCATATTTTAAAGGGAAAAATATTTTTGCTTTAGTACAATTTTTTTTTGGTCACACTTACATAAAAGTGAATAAGTCTCATTGTAAAGAGAAGAGAGAGAGAAAAAATAGTGGGATCTATTTACTTTTATGTAAGTGTAATAGAAAAAATATTTTTGCAGTAAAAACAGAAATGTTAAATCCTATTTTAAAAGGTTCGCCTTGTAAGTATCGGGACTTGATCTTTATTTTTATACAAATGATTAAATTATTTTAAGAGTTTAGTGTAGGAGATAAACACATAAAAATATGTGAGGTTCATGTGAGTCTATTTGAAAAGAAGAAAAAAAAAGAAAAAATATGAATTCCACATATTTTTATATATGTGTAGAAAATAAATTTATTTTTTATAATATGAAAAATATTAAACCTTTATTTTAATATATAATTATAATTTTTTTAAAATATACTAAATATTAGTTTAAATTAATTCATTAAAATATAATAAATATGAATTTAAATAATTTCATAAAATGCACTATAATATAAATTTAAATTTTAAATATAATAGTGTCAATTGTATAATATGTTTTTAATGTAAAAGTGAAATAATGTATATGTATGTGTGTATGTACGCACACGGTGCACTTATAAATTTTTAATTTACTTTAAATTAAATTAAAGTTTTATTATATAATAAAAAAATAATGCAGTTCAATTAATTTTTAATTGTTTACTTAATTTTTTTTGTTTTTGATTAAATTAGTAAAATTTTAAATATCCTTATAACACGGGCTTAAATTTTTTTATTTTTTTCTAAATTTTTTAATCTGTAAATTATTTAAACAATTTGGTTTATAAAATCATCTTATCAATAACCTGTAATTTACATAATGAAATATATTATTTTTGAAGGTTTAACATAATAGATCTGACCAAATCTTATTTTTTAAAAATAAATTAGGTCAAGTCTATAATTTAGTTTGTATCAAATTAGGGAGAAGTTATATTTATAACTTCTTACAACCAATTTTATGGTTATCAAAATCAATTCAATGTTTATAAAATTTCATTAAACGAGAGCCTTTGATTTAATTTTGATCTAACAATTATAAAAACAATTGTAAAAGATTGTAAATAACCCCTATCAAATTAATAAAACAAGTCAAACTTAAAATATTTTACATATACTTAATTTATTTAGGCTAATAAAAAAACCCCTTGCCTCCTCCTTATTTTCTAAAGTCCATTATTATTTTAATTTGGTCCAAAAGCCTTGTGAAAGTAAATATCATCTTTATAAATAATATACCTACAAAAACTTATAAACACTGTTACATTGTTGCAAAGCGTCTTAGAAAGAAAAAGAAAACGTGAGTATGTCTTTAACAAAATATGAATTAAAAAAATAACAGTTAATTTATATATATCAACAGTTAAGATCTTTTCCTATGATAATGTTAAATCAGGTATGAGATGATTTATTCTCATCTATTTTACCTTTAAAAATAACATGAATGTGTCTTTTAAAGGAGAGAGGGGTGCTCATTGATGGAATTAATAGCAAAGGAGAACCACAGAAGTCAAATATAGTAAAACAGCAGTGTGGCCATGGTAACCCCTAAAAAGACGTTACTCAAATTTTTAAAAGCTATGTCCAATTGAATTATGGTCATAATTACCTAATTACTTTTACTTTTTACGTTTTCTTCATTTGACCTGACTTGATAACGGTTGTCATTATGGCACTTAAATTAAAGGAGGAGTGCACTGATTCCTCCTCATATATCAACACCTTTGTGTTTGCTCTTTCAAAATGTTCCTCCTCATTCCTCACTCAGCATCAACAATGGATGCCAGAGAAGATGATTCAAAGGTACAGCAGCAGCTGCAGACCTTTGATGCCATGGAATTCAATGTGCTAAAGAATGCAAGGGCTAACAGAGGTAATTCTTATTCCTTTGTATCAAGTGAAGCCTCATCTGACTATTCTGATGTCCCTCCTCCGGAACATTCTTTTGAGAAGCGTGGCGACGAATTTGAGGTAGATGGTGATGAATTTGATGAAGAAGAGTGTTTGGATGAGTTGCTGCATGGTGGAAAAACAAAGAAGAAAATTGAGCAGCTGGCTGCAATGGTTGGTATTGACACTACGGAACCAGCTATTGTGCTGACTGAAGTAGTGAGAGTTCTCAAACACTTAAAAGAGAATAAACCAGTCCTGCACTACTACTCAAGTGCTTAAAAGAATTTAGTTCTTCGTTGCAATGTGGCCTAGCTCTTTATTTCTATTTTTATTTTTATTTTAAGGAATAATGCTTTTCTTCTTGTTGATATGTATGTGGCTTCCAACTTCCTTCCATATAATATCTTTTGAGAATGTCTCTTTTGATTATTTTTAATTCCTTTAGTTTCTTCCCAATTTACTTAACATAAAAATTCATTCTTTACTAGCAATGATAGAAAGGAAATAGCTTCTTGTTGGTGGAAAAAACGTTGCCATATGGTTGGGACTTGGGAGTTCAGAAAATGAAAAGGAGAAGAATGTGATTTTCATTAACAATAAAAAATTAAAAAATTAGTGCGATAATTACATACATACCTTTCTCGGTTAGTTAAAGTTTACCAGTCAACTTTTTAACTAAATTACATACAACAAATTTGTACAAATTATAAAAAATAAAACAGTCAACCCAAATAATAATAATAATAATAATAATAATAATAAAGTGGCTAATTCTCTTTATGCGGCTTTTACTTAAAATCACCATGTTTAATTATTCAATTTGTCAGGGCTCGGAATTTTCTCCCAATGCTGACGCCAGTCCGTTATCTGAGGAGAACTGTCATTTCAAATAATTTATTTTTATACTTAGTTATTCAATAAGAAATATAGGAAGGAGATAAGAGAAAAAGGACGACATATTTGAATCCTTTTCTAAGGTTGGTGTTGTCTGTCTATTTTTTGTTTCATGAAAAATACTACATGGCCCGGATAGTTTTATCCCGGGAATTTACCCGATTCTTATAATATGGTGAGTCCCATCCTGGATGGACTCACTTGTTTTTTTTAACTTCCCCAACTCTTGTAGACAGCTATCGTCTGTAATTGACTTTTTCTCAATACTGAGTTGTTCTGCAATTCCAATCTTCAAAGTCCAAACACTAACGATTTTAAGTGATTTCACCTGATTTTATCCAAACAAAAATATTTCAAAATATGTTTCACACGGGAAAATTCCTCGATGCATGTCATACCATGCGGTGTTTTATGTCATCCATTGTTGAGGTAATCCTACTTAAATTCAAGCATTATCTAAATGATGCAGGGTTACTACAAAAACAAGCTATCGTAGAAAGTAGAAACTTCCCAAAAACATATCGTTGATGTCAACAAAACTTACACTTATAAAAAGATTATGATGATTTCTCGTAAGTCCTCCTGTCCACGTCAATGACATGGTGCATAACACATTCTTGTCGGCTATGAATTGACTTTAACAAATTCCATAATGACAACACATCTCAACTCCGAATTATAATTCTTAAAGACCATTGATAATGGTATAAATGGAGTCTTTAAATGTGTATAGTGGCGCTTCAGAAACTTCAGCATACACGGCAAAAACCATATTAAGGGATCTTTAACCATACGTTTCAACATGCATTCATGTAATTCAGATATTAAATTACATTGGTACCGTTTGAGTACCATTTAGCTCCGTGTATACGTTGACGAACTTGTTCTGCATATTGCTACCAGCATGCCAATAATATTCGAGCAAAGCACTATTGATCGAATTCTGGAAGTGCACCTCATTGATGCTGCGTTTCAAGCACAATTTCCACTCACTCACCTAAGGAGGCATTTGGTACATCAGCATTTCTACATGGATGGATATGTTAAAAAAAGTAGGATTTCGGACATGTTTGTAACACCAACCTCGGGAATGCAAAATGCCGTGGACTAATCTTCACAATCCCTGCAATCTCTTCTTTACTTCAACATAATTTTATTTGTCATTTGTATCAAAACATACAGATCTTGAATTTGGAGTATCTGGTACTGGGGTATCTACTCTAGCAGCGTGAAAAAGCTAGCGTACATATGAAATACGAAATCCCTCCAGAGAGTCTGCATGTTCTCAGTTTCCTTGCACCAAATCAATGCACTCTATCTGACATGGTTGGTCTGCAGCTACAAAATAGTGCAAAACATGGAATACAAAATAGTCAAAAATGAAATAAGGAATTAGCCAGAACTAGAACAAATGGGGGGCAGAGGTAATCTTGCTTACTAAAAATTAGCTGCCTTCGGATGCTTAGTCTCTTTGTCTAGTTTGCTTTGAGAGACCCATCCAGACCAGCACCAAACACAATGACAGTAGATCATGTCCATTGACTTAAAAATAATTTTATAAACCTTGAAGAAACGATGGATAGAATTATTAAACAAAGATATATTCTTCAAAAGACCTTTACCAGCCAACATTCTTATCAAAAGCAATTCTCATTTCAAGCTTGTTACCAAACCCAAGTAGTCCTAAAGCAATATGGAAATCCAAACTGTAAACCTTTCCTCTTCAACAAAATTAATAGAGACAGAAAATCCAAGCTTTTCAAACTTCGACTTTTTTTACAAGTGTAAGATCATGAAATAACCTGCCTCACATATACAAGACATAGGATTGAGGGACTTTAAAATTGATGTTGTCAAACAGACAATTCATTATTTTGGCCCCACAATCGAAGGTGTCAGATAGATAACCTATATCAGCACAAAAAGCTTTGCAAACTATCCAGGTTGGTGACACTTTTCACGCTCTAATCACCAAGTAAAAACAAATCAACTCATGTCTCATTTGTCGGCTGTTGCTGCAATCCAACAAATGATTACATATTTGGGCCAGCAAGAGGGAGGATTCAAGGTTCTTAAATTGAAGCACCACAACGAGGCAGCTTCCTTGAGTTCTTGACTCTTATTGAAGTAAATGCCTACTTTCACATCATTATTGAATTCACATCGACTCATAAGCTCAGTGATACTGCTATCAATATTTCCTTAATGCTTTCTCACCCAGTGTGTGGTTATGCAGAATTATCATCAGAAATAGCAGCTTCATGAAGTATGTTCATGTAGATAGTGGCATCCATATAAATGGCAATTTTCTGCCATTTTTTATTTGTCAGACAATATTGGTTGGAAAGAGAACTCCTGCAAAAGTAAAAGTAAGAACTGATAATTGAGCATCCCACTTGCAGAGTCAGCTTTACCAGTTACCACAAGAACATGAAAAATATACAGCAGTTTATCCAAAAGCTTGAACTACACTGAATAAAACTAGATTGTATACTTTCATCCCTAGAAGGACAGTACAAATTAACCTGTGCAAGTGTCAAATTTGTGCTACCTACAAGTAAAGAAGTGCTTCTTTAGCATCACACTTGTATAAAAGGAATTTAGGAAGACATAAAAATATATTATATTGATTAAATCAAAGGCAATCTGAAGCAGGAAATCTCTGATCTTTCCAACTAGTGTTAATTATATAAAATTACAAATTTTGACAATGGCAGGATATTTATTTATTTATTCTGATTTCTGAGTAACAACTTTAACAGTTAAACCAAAATGAAAAGTTCCAAATGATGAGATACACATCTTGAGAATCAAGTGACCCCATCCCCTACCCTAACATGTAATCATGTAAGTGTAAAATAGATGCCACCAAGAACTACCTTTGATAACTCATAAGAAACCCTTATTTCAGTGATCTTTCAGCCATAATATTTGCCTTTTTATCAGTATAATTTTTACTTTTCATAACATGGTCAATAACAAGAGAATGCAGCTTACCATAATGAAAGGAAAATGATGAGATTCACAAGGAAATAAGTCAAAATGAAAACAATAGATAAATATGAAACTCTTTCAATTTACATCTTTCCCATTCTAAGAAATTTAATTTATGGATGCTTCGTAACATTATATATGGGCAATAAAAGAGTAGGTGTAACTGTTTCATATTTACACAGCAATCGTAACCAGGTAAAAATAATTGAGAAGCAAAAGAGAATTGAAAATACATTTGCAATTCATAATATTGTCAGTCAATTCAAAGTTTTAAACCAAACGGTGTTGCCACTTATTGTATGGCACAATGATAATTCTCATCAAGTAACATAACAGGGAAACGGACCTACTTCACACATTAATGTTACATGAAAACATGAATACACAAGATTGCTGTGTGCCACATTTGACATTTATGTACAGCACAGGAGCCAAGCCTGGGTAGTCTGTATTTTATACCACACAATCATTTGTAGTCACCTCAGGAAAGAAGCAACACTAAATGGCCTCAAAATAGGAGCTATGCAATCTGTCAACCTTCCAGCACAATTGGAATCTCCATGAATAGATCGCTTGAATATTCTTGACCAAACAGTTAGGGAAAAGATGCAAGCAAACCACCATGCATTGCAGCTTCACATATGATTCCAGGGATTCTTCTAAGAATTCACGGCTGCAAATACAGAAAAATACAAATGGTCAAGGATAAGTGTTACATAATAAAACTCAAGGCAGCACAAGAAAGAAGACAGCAGTATGAACCAGAAAATTACCATATTTGACATTTATTTAGCAGAAGATATGCGCTGCAGAGATGACATCCAGCTACTTGAATGACCAATTTTACTGGTTTGGCCAGGTCCAGGATTAGAAGCTTCAGCAGACAAGGCAGGCTTCAAGGAGTTCCTTTTAGAAGTACCAGCAGGAGAATATGAAGTAGAGGGTATATTTGCTTCTCCAAAAATCTACAGAAAAAATAAGTAAACAATGCAAGCTAAACACTGATCTATTCAATTTTAGACATAATAGTGTGCAACCCCAGAACTTTGACTTCACTTTTGCTTCACAGCCACAGCAAGAAAAATGAAATTTTTTAAGTAAGATGACTTACATTTTTATCAAGAGGATTTTCAGAACTTAAATTTTTTCCCACTGGTGATTTAAACTGAATTTTAACACCAGAACCAGTAGCATTTCCTGATCTAACGTGCTCTTTGACATGCCCTGAATAAGCATTATGTTCTGCCAATCAGAAAATAATAAATAAGACATTTGTTGAAGTATAAAACAAAATGCTACTTCATCCTTGTTCCTAGACATACTAAATCAAAATAAAGTTAACAACAATTCACATAAAAGGACTCAACCAACTTTGCTGGTCGTCAACATAAAATATTGATGTCCCCTTTACCATGAATTTATTTTGCATCCAACACAAGTTTATTTCTTGATAGGAAACACCTATAAATTACATGACTTATTTAAGATGCACCAACCTTGATGGTTGTCAACATCCATTGGAATTGCACGATTGTTACTTGCTCCAGGAACTGGCTGTGATATGAAAAACTTAAGATTGTAAGGAGCATGGGAAGATTAAATTAGCAAAATCATCAGTAGCCCCTGCTCCCAGCTCCCCAAATATATATATAATATGGCCCAAAAATCAAATATACTTACAGATAAGGGGGGCTGCACTACATTCTTTTGTGCTTGCTGGTACTTTAAAATGGTCCAATCAAAAACATAATCAAATTCATAACCTGAAATATATCAAGCAAGTCAAAATAGATGGAGAAAAAATTACACTTGGGTGAAGAGATGAAAAAAAAAATATTGCAAAATTTACCAAAATAGAACACGAGTTTTCGTAAAGAAGAGTGTGTACATCAATAAAACCAAGGCCCTTTTGACATGCTAGATTACTTTTTGGTTAAAACATTCAGTCTAGTCTAGTGAACAACAGAAAACATGCATGTGTATAGAACATAATTATAAAGATTGCAGAATTATGTCACGTCATATCCTATCTTGCAATATTAGGAAAGAGTATAATTCTGTATAAGCTTTGAATCTTCTAAATAATCTGTGTAACACACAGTAAGTTATTTCCTTGTATTTTTATTTAAAGAAAAAATATTACCTTCCCTTTGATCTCCTAGTAAGAAATCTTGTTGAATCCCAACTTTTAATTGTAATAATAATGTCCATGCCCAAAGATACTTTTCCAGAACAAACAATATCAACACAATTGTGCAATTTATTTATTTTATAATACTCAAAAAATGAAAAGAATAATCACCTTCTCGAGCAAATAGGTCTCGAAATAGGCGCTTCAAGAATCCATAATCAGGTCGCTGATCAAATGTCAAAGAGTGGCAGTAATGGAAGTATGAAGCAAACTCTACAGGATGAGATTTGCATAGTACCTATGGAAAATAACAAAAAAATAAGTACATCATTATTTAAGAAGGGGAAGGGGGAACCTGCACAACAGAGATAAATGCCCAAACACTTACCTCAATAGGAGTTGATAATTTCTTCTGACATATTTTATCATACTTTTGTTTCTTTGTTGCAGCCTTCAGACCTTGCCAAGGAAGGCTAAACACAAATATTTAGTCATTTAAAAGTTAAGACATTTTATTATATCATCACAACAGATATTGGATTATGGAGAAAATACTTGTAGAAGAAAAGCAGATAGAGAAGAATGCCATACCTTCCTCTGAGGAAGTACAAAAGTACGTATCCTAGTGATTCCAAATCATCCCGTCGGCTTTGCTCTACGAAAAAAATATAATAAATGAAATAGAGTTGAAATTCATTTGGGCTGAAGGGGTTAATATCTTTTTCTGACTTACCAATCCCAAGATGAGTATTGCAGCTTGCATAACGTGCAGTCCCTGTTAAGTTTTTGTTCTCCCTGTGTGTTACAATTGTTAGTATTATTCTGGGTATTTTCAAGGGATCAGAAGGAAGAAGAGACAGAGAAAGGAAAGGAACCAAACCTTCCAAACAAAAATATTAGAAAATATTCATGAAAACTGATTAAGAAATTGGTTGGAATATGAAAATAATTCATAATCAGATGTGCGAAAATTACAAAGATATAAAAGTCGAAATCAAAATAAAATTAAAGGAATGAACTAAACAAATGGAATCCTATAGAAGTACCTGTAAGGGATGTGGCGGTTGGTTGTAGAGTCCCGATATCGTTTGGCAAGCCCAAAATCTATTATATAAACCTGTCAAGAACATAAGAATTATACATGCATGGAACCATAACAAATACCAAAAAATAGTTGAAGGAAGAGCAAGTCCAATGTACGATAAATAAAGGGGAAGAGCAATAACAAGATAGTTACCTGGTTGGCTTTCCGACCAAGTCCCATGAGAAAGTTATCAGGTTTTATATCCCTATGTAAAAATCCTTTAGAATGCACATATTCTATTCTAGTGATCTGCCCACCGAAAAAAGAGAGTTAATATCAAATATAAAGTTAGTATCAAAACACATACGAAGGTTTAATATGGTGACTCTCATGACAGATTTCCTAATCCTAAGTGGAAGTAAACTGCAGAACTAAAAGAGAAAAGTGAAGAATGCTTGAATGAAAGGGTCGGTAAGGGAATGCGTCCTGTTCAGCTCAACAAAGAGAAAATCCATAAAATAAATAAATTTGCAGGCAACATGATATTTAGACACATCAAAGCACCGATCTTTCATCAGTACACTTATGATACAGGCATCTTCTTTAGTAATTATACGTGTAAGCACCGGTACAAACATCTCCCCCCGCCCCCCCCCAAAAAAAAAAAGAAAAAAGAAAAATGCTAGCTTACCATTTGATCAGCCAACATTAACACTGTCTTCAATGAAAACTTTCTTCCACAATACACAAAAAGATCCTCAAGGCTTGGCCCCAGCAAATCAAGAACAAGCACATTATCCTCCCCGTCCACACCAGACCATTTTATGTTCGGAATACCACCTGTATCGCAAGCATTAAAAAAATGGGAAATAATACTCTTATGCTACATAAGAGTATATCATTTTCCTACACTAATTCGTTTTCCGTGTCAATTAATTTTTTTTTTCTTTTTTAATATAAAATATGGGACCCACATTTAACTTCTCTCTACTTTTTTTATCTACTACAATCCTACAACATAAGAAAACTTAAACCCTAAAAAAAATATGCAAAATTAAAAAATCTTAAAACTCACCACCCTCCTGACACCCTTCACCTCCCTATAACAATTAACCAAAAGAACATAAAAGTTTAACATTGCAAAATGCATACTTCCTCCTTGAAGAATATTGTAGAGCTTTGCCTCATAAAGCAGTTGCGGATGCTTTGTTTTACTGTTCTCCTGCAACACCCAAAACAGAGAGAGAGAGAGAGAGAGAGAGAGAGAGAGAGTGAGTATCGTAAGAATTTAAAGTTCAATCTCGGTGGATTAAGAACCTAATTGGCAGCCAGACCAATCCAAACAACACATACTAATCACACACGAAGATTGGCACATGCAACTTCAATCAGACAATCACAGAGTGTTCACAAAGGAGGGCACAGAATCAGAGACAAATAGGAAAACCCCTAACAAAAGAGCAACAAGCGGACACTTACGATCTTGACGGCGACGATCTCGAAGGTATCAATATGCGTAGCTGCGGCAGCAAGGGAAATTGAGGAAGATTGATCAGAACAGAGAAGCCTATGATTAACTATTGTTGTGAAATCAATAGCAGAGAGAGAGAGAGAGAGAATGCTCACCGAGGTAGATTTCACCGAAGGATCCGCTTCCGATCTTGCGGCCTAGTTTGTACTTGCCGCCTAAGATGCGTTCCATGTTTCGAAGGTTCCCGAACCAGGTGGGACTATGATTAAGGAATCCACCGCAGCATCAAAAAACAGAGAGAGAGAGAGAGAGAGAGAGAGAGAGAGAAGTATTTGCTGGCTCAACCAGAGAAGAGAAACCAAAGCCACACACAATCAAGAAAAAGAGAGCCAAGGGCCATATAGACAAAATGCACCTAGGAGGCGGGGATATTTTTGTCCTTCGATAGAGTTGTTCATTTGTTCGTATGTTCACGAGGAGAGGACTGTGTGGGTCTAGGCTTTTCTTTCACTCCTGTTGACTTCTATGTATCTTATATGTGGTGCGAATAAATGTTTCGCACTAAAAATATTCAGTGTATCCTATTAATAAAAATATTATATGTCAGTTAAATTTTTTTTTTTGTCAAATATTTTTTCTCTCTCCTATGATATATAATGCTTTTATTGATTGAATGCACTGAATTTTGATGTAGTAGTAGCACCAAATATTTATTCTACGTGCTGCTATGTCGGCTAATTCTTACATTACATTGGAAGTTGTTTGGTACGACAGTTTTTTCAGGATTCTTAAAAAATTAAATTTTTTTAAATTTTAAATTTTCAGATATTATTATAAATTTAATATAAAAATAATATTTTAAAAAATTGAGATTTCCGAACAAATTTTTTTTTTTCCTTTACCAAATGCCAACTGTTACTTGTACCTCACCTCATCAATGCTTCAGTTTTTTTTTTCCCTCTCTTTTTTAATTTAAGATTGGATTAGTTGGTATTGGTATGGTAGAAACTGGAAAGAAAATTTCCGGATAAGCATCATGTATTTTATTATTTATATTAGATCTGAAGATTTTGAATTTACAAATTTAGCATTTTAATTAAAAAGGAAAAGATTTCGAATTTACAAGTTTAGTATTTTAATTAAAAAGAATCCATCAATTAATGGAATATCTTTATTGTTCGGTATATATATATATATATTTGCAATGAATCCGATGTTTCCATTTTTTATTTTGTAAAAGAAGTTCCTAACAGGCTCTTATTAGTAGGGAATAGGGGCTAGAGATGTTAATACAACACGGTCCATATTTTTTTTCTTGCAATTTTTTGGCGTCAAAGAATATAAGGTTTATTGTTATCAAATAAAGACAAAGAATAGAAGGTTTATTTAAGCATGTCAATCCGAGGAGACAAAATTTTGTGATTAGGATGACAAGATCTAATTGTAGACATAGCATGCGAACATTTTCAAAGAGCATATCTTCCTTAAAGCTTCTGATTAAATTTTTAATGAGACAGAATATCGTGACATGTATGGCAAGCAAAAAACATGCAAGTTGTTAAAAATAAAAATAAAAAATAAAAAATGAATACTTTGTATGAATTTTTTTGTTTCTGGACCTCACAAAGGCAGAACTTGATCATACAATTATGCGATTTTCAGTGAAGGGCCCGGGTAGCTTAACTGGGCCCAAGTAGTGCAGCCCATCAGCAATGGGCGCTGCATCTACATCTGCATCTGCAACGTCAGCTATTCTTTACTTTGCTCGTGAAAGCTGAAGCTGAGACTGAAGATGGAGAAGATGATCGCAGTGGGTTTGGTATGGGGCGCCACAAACGCTATCATGCGCCGGGGTGCGCTTCTCTGGGATGAAGCTTTGAAATCCTCTCCAAAGCCACATCCCAATTCAAGTCTTCACCAAAAAATCCTCTTCTCCATCCGCAACTGGCTCAAGCTTCTCTCCATTTGGCAATATTCCATCCCTTTTCTCATCAACCTCTCCGCTTCCGCCACTTTCTTCACTATTCTCTCCGATGCTCCACTCTCCGTCGCCGTCCCCGTCACCAATGCCACGACCTTTGCTGCCACCGCCGTCTTTGGCACCCTCCTCGGCGAACATACCCACCTCCCTCGCGCTTTCTTGGGTACCGCTCTTATAGTCGTCGGTGTTTGCTTTTGTATTAACTCCTAGTTTTTCTACGATCTTTATATAATTATTTTTTTCTTTTGACTTGATTGTGTACTTTTGTTACGAGATTCGAATTCGGTTATATGCCTAGGGTTCATGTTTGCAAATTACTAACAGTTGACTCTGTTACTTGGGCACCATCACTCTGCCTTGGAATATATATTGGAACTAGCTCTGTGTTCATTTCACTAAAGGTTATTATTTCATATATAAGATAATTCACCGTGAGAATCAGCATTATTCAGTACTTGGTGAGCAAGAAGGAAATCACCAAGACCGTGACCAATAGCAAATAAATTGCATAAAAAGCAAACAGAGAAAAAAAAAAAAAAACTTCAGGTAATGATGCCTTGCCATCCTTATGTTTAGATTTGTGTTTTCAAACATTCTGGAGGTATCTGTCCGTTGAATCTTTTGGTATCTGTGCAGTAGTCATAGGTCATGTAATTCTTTCTGACCCAAGTCAACTGGCCCTTCTTGGGATAACTCAGCTGCTTGTATATTGGAGAAGTCCACCAATTTACAGGGACATTGGAGGCACAGTGATTAATGCTGATTGCTCCTCTCCACTTGCAAGCCCTTGCTCTAAAATGACGAAATCTGGCCTTGAATGGTGCACCGCTCCAGTTTGTCTTAACAAGCCCGCCTCTAGTTGCCCAGTCATCTGCATTCCATAGGCTGGTATAAACCCTCATTCCTTGCTTGTTTGGATAAGCAATGCCCTGATTTTCATAGTTCCGGAAAACCCGAATTGGCTGACTGTCAACATACCACCTGAGATACCATTGATAGTCAATTCCATTAGAATTTATCATACAATTAATACCTACCAGTGATCATACAATTAGATAGTTCTTTGTTATGGAGTTGAGAAAATAAGTGACTTCGAATTTATCAGCTTACACAATTTCTGTGGGATTCCAGTGAATGGTGTAATTATGAAAATTAGCCGTTGGGTCAAACCAGAGGTAAAATTGTTGCTCTCTGCTTCCTTTTCCTTGTGTGTATATGTTTGTATTGACAGTGTATGGTTGTCCTGTACTGTTGCCTAAGAACTCAAAATCAATCTCATCGTGCTGGCCTCCTGTTGAGGATAACTGCACGGATTTTGTGTTAGAAACATTAGCACTTCATTTACTAATAGAAGTCTGATAGATTTGGTTGTTCTAAAATACATCTAGATATTTGTCTTTTTCTTTTATTGGGGAAAAAGAGAGAGAGAATATGTTGGTGTTGATGAGAGCTTTTAGATCCAGTGAACTTACATAGTAGGCTGTAACTGTTCCTGCAGAATTACCAGGTACCAGCTTGATTAACATTTCTATACTTCCAAATAAGAATAATCTCTTTGATTGAGCAGCTGAGCCTGAAATCCAAATCCCAAAGGCAACACCACATTTTTACACTTCATGATAACAGATGAATGCATTTTTTATTTATCATTTAACTGCAGTTCGCATAATGTTTAGCGAGATTACAAATCTTATCTAAACTGCTATATGAACATATTAGAATGATGCTCTAGTATTTAGACTTGAATGTTGTTGGATTAGGCCATAATATCATTCTTTTCCACTAATATTAAAAAAAGGCAATCTGGTGCTATAAAGCTTCCCCTCTGCCCAGGGTCCAAGGAAGGGTCCTTCCTTAGTAGGGAGTTTTATCTTACCTTGCATTTTGCAAGAGGCTGGTTACGTAACATTTTTCACTAATATTCAATTGCAGTTTACGAGCACTTTAATGTAAAATTTCTCTCTTGCCAAAAGACACGAGTCTATAGAAATCTTAATTGATACGTGTTAAGCATAAATGTTTCACCTGAGGCTTGATCCAACACAAGATGAAGGTCTTCACCCAGAATTGATGCATGTTGAACACCCCAGGTGAGGTACATGCTCTTGGAAAAGTCGGCATCCACTTGGATGATGTTGGATAAGACTGCACAGATTAACAAAGCTACCAATATTTTTTCAAATTTGGCCATGTTAACTCCTTTGAACAACTTTTGTCTATGTTTTCCTTTCTTCAAGTTGAAAACTTGGACGGATTATAACTTGTTGGTATTGTCTTTATATTAGTTACAATGAGCAATATGGTATTCTAAAGATGAACTCTGCGTAATTATTATATGAGCAATATGGTCTGAGCGTATTGCCCTGTTCATGAGATTTGTCATTCTGAAATTATTTTTTTCAAACGGAGAGCCTAAGGAATTTATGTCTGGTTTCATAAATAAGTTGGCTCCTGATGGCTGAGAGGGTACAAGTGTTTGAAATCTGGTTTGGCTTTGTCTTGTCTTATTTTTTTAAATAATGTCCGAGTTAGCACAGGCTTGCCTATATGATTTAAAATGTTTCAGAATAAAATGTTACCCTAAGCTGATGTCATAAATCAGGACTCAAAATAATTTGAAATACAGATGGTGTTTTGATGCGTACGCGGTAGGATTCATGGGAAGTTGGCGTGGTGCAATATAATATGAAATACAGATGGTATTTTGATATGTGCGCGGTGGGATTCATGGGAAGTTGGTGTAGTGTTGCTGGGAACCAAGCCTCAATGCATGAATGCACATCACTAGTAATGGACTATGCAGCTAAGAATGATGAGTTGTGTTGAGTAAGGATGTCTCTCTGGGACGTGCACGCCTGATTGAGGAAAATTAAAAATTTTAGGCATATCTTGAGCTCTCTCTAAGATTAAGAATGCTTTCTTTTACTTGGTCAATTTGAACTTGTAATTCAACAAGCAGATTGCACTGTACATAGAGTTTCAATGACAAGAAATATCTATTTAGACCGAGAAGAAATGATTAGTCATTTTCTCGGGGACAATATACTGATCAATGGCTTGAAAGGTTAGTCGTTTTGATTGTAGTGATAACAAAGAAATGATAGACCATGCATAATACAAGCGGATTAGTTGATAATCCATTGAATCGCAAGAGTGAGAGGTTGAATATAGATACTTTTATTGAAGTTCTACGTTGAATAAATATTTGATATTACTGTTGCATCGAAGATTCAGTGTATTCCATCAATGAGAGCATTACACATCAGAGAAGAGAAAAAAAATTTGACAAAAAAAAAAAATCGCTGACATGTAATATATATTTTTATTGGTGAGATGCACTGAATCTTCGATGCAACAATAGTACCAAAGACTTATTCGTCTTGAAGAGGGGTAAAAGAAAAAGGAAATATGAGAGGTGACATGATTAGGATCATGTTACATTACCAAAAAGATTGTAGCCAATTAACGAAAGACCTCGGTTGTTTACTCCTGGCAATGTTAACTCTCATATTAAAATTCACATTATGTGAAATTTTTGTGTCTATATTTCTTTTAATCAATGATAATAGTAGAATCCTTGCCTTAATAAACAAAAGTGAGAATGGTGTTAATTAACAAAAGAATTGCGGAAATCCACTGAAAACTGTTCTGTTCTATTAAACCGTATAATGATACCTCAAGGGTATGTGCTCAGAGATATCCTATGGATAGGTATCTTGGTTGGCTTATAGCCAATATCCACATCATTGCGCACAAGCAATAGGCTTATAGCCGAGACGTGGGTGTGTGCACAGTGTGGGCAGAAGTAGTAAATGAGTTCAGTGTATGTACCTGGGGTCTTTAACCTCTTATTTAAAAGGGTTACCTCTTGGGCTTGTGTAGATCTCCCAGTTGTAGTAGGATGTAACTTCCTTTCTGTTGGGATAGAGACTCTATCCTTAGCAGCCTTACTGTTTTATATTGTTAGGATAATTGGGTAGTTATCCTTTAAGGGATCCTTGGGTAGGTGGTTAGGATATGGAAATATTCCATAACAGTTGCCCCCCAGCTCGGCAGTTCGGAAGCTCGGACTGCTGGGGTGCCTAAGTTTGATTGATAGGTCGACTCTACCGAAGTACTATGATCCTGCCTTGGGTCTGGTGCGACTACCTCTTCTTGGTTTAGCTTTTTATATTGGCTTCTTTTCTCTTGAAGTCTTTGAGTGGTGAGGCAGTGTTTTCCTTTTTTTGACTTTGAGCTCGGCTTCTTATACCATAGCTTTCTTTAAATTGACTTGGCTTTTGCCTTGCCTACACTTTTAAAGGCAGTATATTTGCCTTTCTGATTTTAGCCCGGCTTAACGTACCGTGGCTTTTCTAGACTTTTTGCCATATTTTGTTTGAGTCCGGCTTCGCATACCGTCTTGATTTGTCTTTTATCTTAAATTGGGGTGTGATTTTTTTCTAAGATCACGATCTCTCCAAATTCATCTTCTCGGATTGGGGTGTGATCCTTTTTCGTAGAATCACATCTCTCCAATTCTATCTTTCTTCTTCTTCTTTTTTCGGATCGGGGTGTAATCCTTTGGCTAGGATCACAACTCTCCAATTCCGTCTTCATTTTTATCTAAGATTGGGGTGTGATACTTTTCTTAAGATCACATCTCTCCTTTTCTGTCTTCATTTTGATCTCGGAGCCTGAAGCTCTAGCTTAGGCTGAGTTGAAGCTCAAGGCTGAGGCCGAGCTTTAATCTTGAAGCCCTTCATTGGGCTGAATTGGAGCTCAAGGCTAAGGCCGAGCTTTTAAGCTTGAAGCCCTTCGTTGGGCTGAGCTCAAGGCCGAGGCCGAGCTAATAATTTTAAAGCCCTTTGTTGGGCTGAGTTGAAGCTCAAGGCTGAGGCCGAGCTTTTAAACTTGAAGCCCTTCGTTGGGCTGAGCTCAAGGCCGAGGCCGAGCTAATAATTTTGAAGCCCTTTGTTGGGCTGAGTTGAAGCTCAAGGCTGAGGCCGAGCTTTTAAACTTGAAGCCCTTCGTTGGGCTGAGCTCAAGGCCGAGGCCGAGCTAATAATTTTGAAGCCCTTTGTTGGGCTGAGTTGAAGCTCAAGGCTGAGGCTGAGCTTTTAAACTTGAAGCCCTTTGTTGGCCTTTTTTATTTGAACCCGGCTTTTTATGCCGTGGTCTTTTAATTTGTGCCCCGCTTTTTTCGCGGGGGCTTTTTAATCTAAACCCGGCTTTTTATGCCGTGGTCTTTTAATTTATAGCCCCGCTTCTTTCGCGGAGGCTTTTTTATCTGATCCCGGCTTTTTATGTCGTGGTCTTTTGATTTGAGCCCCGTTTCTTTCGCGGAGGCTTTTTAATCTAAACCCGGCTTTTTATGCCGTGGTCTTTTCATTTGAACCCTGCTTCTTTCGCAGAGGCTTTTTTATCTGATCCCGGCTTTTTACGCCGTGATCTTTTAATTTGAGCCCCGCTTCTTTCGCGGAGTGTAACACCCCATTCTAGAACCGGTTTGTTATCATTGCGTACGACATTAAGCGCAGTTACAATCACAAAATTGAATTAAATACGAATAAACTTTTTCCTTATTATTTGTAAACGTTTTTAATTGGAACCAACTCCGTGCTTAAAACAATTCTCACAATGTGATTATAACTTAAACTACATGTGGAATTCTTATTGTAAGTCTTACTTACGCCATACATTACTACCATAGTTTGCCAAGTGATCCCCTTAGACCACCAAGGCTTAAAGCTCACTTTTATTATTCTTAAATGCTAAACATACACACTCTTTATTCATCTGAGAATTTTACTATACTATTCTTATGGTCTCCATTTGTCCAATATATTATAGGATTTTCATTAGCTACGCGTGGGTTCAAACCGCGCTCAAATCGGAGCACCGTAGCCCCAGTTACGCATTTTCTAAGAAAATAGGTGCTGAATTTTCCAAGACACCCACGCCCATAGCGTGAATCTCACGCTCATAGCGTGGGTAGTCAAGGAGGTTGGCGCTTAGAGCGTGAATCTCACGCTCATAGCGTGGCTGTTCTGGAGCAAGCACCCAAAACAGGGCAATCTGACCTCCTATGGTATTCTACCCATAACTTGAGTTGTACTCATCCAAATTACCCAATCTTGGTCTCTATGGAAAGCTAAGAAAAAGATCTACAACTTCCATTAAGACACAAGGGTCCAAATATGTCATATAGGATACGAAAAATGGACAACAAGACAGGATGTCCTTACCTTTACTTGGATTTTCCAACCCAAGGTCCTCTTTCTCCTAATTGATATCATACAATCCTTCCAATACATGAATTCTAATCTTTCAAGGTACTCATACACTAAGAGAAGCAAACATACCATTTCATCATACATATATCCTCATTAATTACAACATCATCAGGTCTCAATTACATCATTGTTCTTACAAATTTCATATACATGCCCAAGGACTTAGCTACAAAAGGAACATGATCAAAGCTATAAGCCATTTATAACAAGGCATTCACTACTACAATGATCATGCACTAAGTCCCTCAAAATATATAATGTGACATCAAAATATACATATAGCAATTCTAAATGGCATGCAACTCAAAATATCCAGCTATCAGGTACAATCTACTCATGCTTCTTGCCTCGATCAATCTCACCTCTATCAGTACCTGAAATGATGCCCCACAACACGGGGTGAGATATACGAATATATCACAGTAAACCTGAGGTCCTTGGAGATCACTCCACCCTAAGGTTCACTTTCGATGTACACATAATCATAACAGTTCAACACATTCTTATCCATAACCATTATATGGACTTCCAAGAGAGATCCTCAAAGGGATGTTTCTCTTAGGCTCTTACCACATGGAGATCCACCTAGGGCTGTTTCCAAGGGAAGTCCTTTCCTCAATCTAGGAACCTCCAAGATGGATCCACATAGGGCTGTTTCTCTTAGGCTCTAACCACATGGAGATCCACATAGGGCTGTTTCCAAGGGAAGTTCCTATCAACCATTCTCATCATAATTCTATCAATCATTCCTCAATCCCTATTTCTACCTCTATCAACCATTCCTCAATCACTCTTAAACAATTAAACATCAATTAATCAATCATAACATTTATCAATGCATGAATCAATGCATGGGCATACGATTACTATCATAATTACATATCACATCTCATAAACCATTTCTCCTCAACGGAGTATGGTGGAACACTCAATGGGATCAACCCCAAGGTCCAAAGGTTTACCTTGCTCTTGAATTTTCCTCAATTGCTCACAACCACAAGGGTTGGTCACTCCACTTGGTCCTCTTGCCTCAATCCTATCAACACAAGGAATACAATCAAACAATGCTAACAATGCAAGGAAATCCATAGTTCCAAGCCTAGATTTCTCCAAATCTCAAAGCATACTAAAATAACACTATAAACTCATTTCTACCAATTAAATGTCATTCCTAGCATTTTTCATAACATACACTAAGTCTCAATCCTCCTTGAACATAGCCAATCTACTCACATTAACATAAAACCCTAAAACACTATTCATCAAAACCTAAACTCATGAAAATCTCAAGGAATCAAGTGAAAAAGAGTGGAAACCTACCACCAATGATCACACAACAATGGAATTGTTGTTCCTCAAGCTCCCATGGAGGTAAAAGCTACCTAACTCCACAATTTCTCCAATGGGTCGAATTTTGGGGAGGAGAAATCTTACTCCACAATGCTTCCCACTCGAAACCAAGCTTGGATTATGAAAGAGGGGAAGATTTGGAGTGGTTTAGGCTTTTGAATCACTCAAAAAGGTTGAGAATTGAGGGATCTAGGGTTTTGGACCTCCCTTTCCCTCTTCTCCTTTCCCTCTTCTCCTTCTCTTCTTCTCCTTCTCTTCTTTCTTTCCCTGGTGCTCGACGGACAAGGGGGGGAAATAGGTTTTTTATGCTTTGAGTCACTTAACTTATGTTAAGTGGCTTTAAGCGGGTATAAGCTCATCTATCTATTCAACTCCAATTACTACCAAACTTTACCCAAAGGTCTGAAATATTATTTTAGGAATATTTCCACTTTTATTTTTATATTTTGGGTACTTTTGCCTGCACCCATTTATACCCCTTAATTTTCACTGAGTACACTTTTTACCTCAAAAGTGACCCCAACTCACTTAATTAGGCCCTATACTTAATTTTACTCACTAATACATGCTTAATTACTTAATTTAAAGTAATTAATTAAATTATTTAAGTTAGGGGTATTATACAGAGGCTATATCTTTGTTTAATAATTCTATCCATCGCTTCTTCAAGGTTCATAAAATTATTTTTAAGTCAATGGACATGATCTACTGTCATTGTGTTTGGTGCTGGTGTGGATGGGTCTCTCAAAGAAAACTAAGAGACTAAGCATCCGAAGGCAGCTAATTTTTAGTAAGCAAGATTACCTCTACTCTCCATTTGTTCTAGTTCTGGCTAATTCCTTATTTCATTTTTGACTATTTTGTATTCCATGTTTTGCACTATTCTCTAGCTGCAGACCAACCATGTCAGATAGAGTGCATTGTTTTGGTGTAAGGAAACTGCGAACATGCAGACTCTCTGGAGGGATTCCGTATGTACGCTAGCTTTTTCACGCTGCTAGATTAGATACCCCAGTACCAGATATTCCAAATTCAAGATCTGTATCTGTTTTGATACTAATTGTAAAGAAAGAACCTTGGGATACACCACCCTTTATAAACTCTACATTAGTTGCACATACAACAAATGTGAGACTATATATCTCAACACGTCCCCTCACATGAGAGTCCATTGGGCTTGAAGAGTGGATGATGCAACAAGCTCAGCCTACCTGTGCTACTAAGAAATTCCACGAGAGAAAGTGGGGAGCGGCGATGATCGAACCCGGGACACAAGGCTCTGATACAATGTAAAGAATCTTGGGATACACCACTCAAAAGTTAGCTCAAAGGGTGAGAGTGCCCAATGCTTTATAAACTCCACATTAATTGCACATACAACCAATGTGAGACTATATATCTCAACACTAATGACAAACAAAATTATGTTGAAGTAAAGAAGAGATTGTGAAGATTAGTCCACAGCATCATCCTGCGTTCCCCTTGTTAGGTTAATCTTTAATTTAGAAATATGAAGGGTTTTTGTTTATGGTGTGTCCCTAGGCATATGTTAGTGGATAATTAATATGTTTAGATTTTCTATGTTAGTCATTATTATTCTTAATCATTTGTTGTTGCTTATAAAAAGAACATTGTAACCCTTGTAAAGTGGCTTGGCAGAATCAGTAATAATAGATAAGTGTATTAAGAGAACTCCTTGTGTATTTTGTGTGGGTGAGAGAAACAGTATTAGGACCTGTGAAAATAACAAATTGGTATCAGAGCTTGATATCAATGGAAGGTGTGAGTAATGGTCTGCCAGTGCCCCGCCTGAAAAAGGGTAACTATGAGAATTTGAGCATCCAAATGAAGGCTCTCCTAAGAGCGTGTGATAGTTGGAATTTGGTGCAAAATGGGTTCGTAGAACTTGAAACAACAGATGGATACTCAGCAAACCAACTCAAGCAGTTGAGTTTGTCAAAATCGAAGGATGCAGCGGCACTGTTTATGATGCTTCAAGTTGTTGAAGAGTGCGGTGGTATTGAGAAGATTGGAGGCGCAACAACGGCTAAGGAGGCCTGGGACATATTGGAGACGGTCTACCGAGGTGCTGACCGTGTGAAGCAGGTCAGGCTTCAAACTCTTCGAGGAGAGTTGGGGGGGATGAAAATGAAGGAGACAGAAGGAGTGTCGGATTTCATCACCCGGGTTCAGACCGCTGTGAACCAGTTAAAGAGGAATGAAGAGACGTTGGCCGACTCCAGAGTAGTAGAAAAGATTCTGAGGTCGTTGACAGATGACTTCGAGAACGTCGTGTGTGCAATCGAGGAGTCCAAGGACTTGTCTACGCTCTCTGTTGACGAGCTAGCAGGTTCCCTTGAGGCGCATGAGCAGCGCAAGAAGAAGAAAAAGGAGGAGTCGCTGAAGCAAGAACTCCAGACAAAAGCAACATTAAGGAAGATAAGGCGCTCTATTCTCAGAACGTCCGAGGTAGAGGTCGTGGACGAGCTGGACGTGGAAATGGCCGAGGTGGTCGTGGCCGAGGTCATGAGGTGAAAAATGAAGAAAGAGCTGAGCCGAGTTAGCAAAACTGGAGAGGAAGAGGATGTGGCCGAGGTGGAAGAGGCCGGTGGTCAAATCAAAGTAATGTAGAGTGTTATAAGTGTGGCAAGTATGGCCATTATTCAAAGGACTGCAACTCGGACAGATGCTATAGCTGTGGCCGAGTTGGGCATTTCGCGAAGGATTGCCGAGATGAAAGGAGAGTTGACGGGACGTCAAACTTTGCTGCAGAAGGAGAAATAAGAGATGAAGAAGTTCTGATGTTGGCACAAGGTGAGACGAGTTCGAAGAGTGAGACATAGTGGTATTTGGATACCGGTGCCAGTAATCACATGTGTGGTTACAAACATTTGTTCAAAGAATTGAGAACGGTGGAAGCCGGACATGTCTCTTTCGGAGACGCGTCCAAAATTAATGTAAAAGGCCATGGTACGGTCTGCTTTCTACAAAAGGACGAACGAGTTGGAACGATTCAGGACGTGTATTACATGCCCGAGCTCAAGAGTAACATATTGAGCATTGGACAACTGATGGAGAAGGGTTACTCGGTTCTAATGACAAACCGAGTTCTACTGTTGAAAGATAAGCAAGGGCGGTTGATAGCCCGAGTTCAGATGGAGAAAAGTAGGATGTACAAACTGAAAGTGAGGAACTTGGAGGTCGGCTGTCTGCAAGCCGGGGTAGAAGATAAGATGGATTTGTGGCATAGACGGTTTGGACACCTTCATTATGGTGGTCTGACTGAGATGATGAAGAAGAACATGGTGGTGGGACTGCCGAAGATAAACTCTGAAGGAAAGTTTTGTGAGGACTGTGTATTGGGAAAACATGCAAGGAGCCCATTCCAAAGGACGGCGAGATACCGGGCTAAGCAGCCTCTGGAACTTATTCATACCGATCTGTGTGGACCCATAACTCCGGGGTCCTTCAGTGAAAAAAGGTATTTTGTCTCATTTATTGATGACTTTAGTCGTAAGACTTGGATTTATTTTCTGAAAGAAAAATTCGAGGTGCTGGATACCTTTAAGAGGTTTAAAGTGATGATTGAAAATACAACTGAAAGATGCATCAAGTCGGTCCGTTCAGACCGAGGTGGTGAGTATGTGTCAATAGCGTTTAAAAGATATTGTGAAGAACACGGGATAAAACGGTTTCTGACCGCGCCATACTCACCCCAGCAAAATGGAGTATATGAGAGAAAGAACCGGACTATCTTGGATATGGTCTGATCCATGTTGAAGACAAAGAACATGCCGAAAGAGTTCTGGGGAGAGGCCGTACAATGTGCAGTGTACGTGCAGAACAGATGTGCACATTCAAGTTTGAATGACAAGACTCCACATGAAGCATGGAGTGGTTTGAAGCCCTCAGTGGGTCACTTTAAAGTCTTTGGGAGTGTTGCGTATGCACACATACCGGATCAGTTGAGGACGAAGCTTGAAGACAAAAGTAAGAAGTTCGTGTTCATTGGTTATGATGAGAAGACGAAGGGGTACAAGTTACTGGACCCCGTCAGTAAAAGGGTGTTGGTGAGCCGAGATGTGAAAGTAAATGAGGAAGATGGATGGGACTGGAGTAGTCCATCCGGGGTCAATGTGGAACCCGAACACATATCAATTGAGGTCGGACAACATTTGACCCGGATTCCAGAGAATCCGAATGACTCTGGTAGTGATGAAGAGCAAAGACAACCGAGATTGAGAAGCCTACAAGATTTGTATGACTCAACCAATGAAGCACACCTGGTATGTCTGTTAGCAGATTCTGAGGAGTTGAGCTTCGAGGAAGATGTTAATGATAATTTTCATCAAAATGTTTTATCGAAATATTTTTTATCAAAATGTTTTATCGAAATATTTTTTATCAAAAAACTTGACGGAAATAATTTTTGTCAAAAATTTTCAATGAAAATGTGTTTCGTTAAAAATTTTGACGGGAATTTTATTTGTCAAAATGTTAACGAAAATGTTTCCATCAAAAACTATCGACAAAATTTAAATTCTATAAATAATTTTGATGAAATTTTTTTCCGTCAAATTTTTTTGATGGAAATGTGTTTCGTTGAAAAATTTGATGGAAATATTTTTCGTCAAAATATTTGAAGTATATGTTTTTTTGTAAAATATTTTTAGGGAAATATCTTGACGAAATTTAGATTCCGTAAAGAAATTTGACAAAAAAAAATCGTCAAACTTTTTTACAGAAATATTTTTAATCACAAATTTTGATGGATTATTTTTCATCAAAAGTTTTTTAGGAAAATTTTGATGAAAATGTTTACCGAAAAAGATTTTCACATAATTGTTTTATGTAGAAATTTTTTGATGAAAATGTGTTTTGTCAAAATTTTGGACAGAAATATTTTCATTGAAAGTTTTGACAGAATTTAGATTCTATTAATAATTTTGACTGATTTTTTTCGTGAAAAAATTATATCAGTGATTATGGCAAAATCTGGTTCCGTCTCTAATTTCGTCTTTAGTTTTAAAGGAATTTTTTTATGTATATGATTTTCATCAAAAATTTCTCACTATTTTCGATAAAATATTTTTCGTCGATAAATTATGTCGGTATTTGAGACTTTTCTAATATTGTCACATTTGAAAATATTCATATTTATGTAGTTTTCACATTTTAATGCTAAGGGTAGATAAATAATTTTAAGAAGAAGTGGGGTTTAATAAAAATTCTTAATTTTTTCTCCTCATTTTTTTAAACTCACAAACAAGTGAAGGGGTTACTAAAACATTCTCTTTCCTTTTTTTCCCCTCCTAAAACCAACTCCCAAACAAAGGCTTAGGCTCTTCGTATTTAAAAATAAATTCAGAATGACAAATCTCATGAACAGATCAATACGCTCAGACTAATTAAATATGGGATTACTATATGTTATGCAACAGGAACGAATTCCATTTTCCTAAAGAGAAAACATCGGTGGGTCCCATTGCTTTTAAAAAAAATCAAAAAAACAAAATATTTGAGACTCGATTTTTGATCTCTCTATAGCATGATGCAATGAGTTTCCTGCAACATAACAATTACAAATCCCACTAAATATATAATAATTACTCTGAGTTCATCTTTAGAATGCCATATTGCTCATTGTAACTAATATAAAGACAATACCAACAAGTTATAATCCGTACAAGTTTTAAACTTCAAAAAAGGAAAACATAGACAAAAGTTGTTGAAGGCTTTGTTTGGGAGTTAGGATGGGAAGGGAAAAAAGGAGATCCAAGGAGGAGGGAGGGAAAGGAAATTAAAAGGTATTCTCTCCCCTTGTATGTGTGTTAAAAAAATGGTAAGAAAAAAAATGAAGGTTAATGAGATATTTTTATCATTTTAACCTTTTTTAAAAATTGATATAATTATTATATTTTACAAATAAAATTAAATTTAAAATTTCTAGCAAAATTATTTATGTACTTTTCACACTACTATAAAAGATCACATTTTTTTACAAAATTTTTATGTTGCAAACGACAAAAATTTCATAGAAAAAGTATTTTTTTTGTCGAAATACTTTTCGTTGCAAGGCAACTAAATTTTTTATCCAGTCAAAATGTTTGATGCAAAAAAATTTCGTCAAAAATCTTGACGAAATATTTTCTGTCCAAAATTTTCGATGAAAATATGTTTCGACGAAAAATTTGACAAAAATGTTTTCGTTGAAACACTCGACAAAATTTAGATTCAGAAAAGAATTTTGACATTTTTTTTCTGTCAAATTTTTTTACCGAAATATTTTGTCAAAAAAATTCAATGGAAATTTGTTCCGTTGAAAATTTCGATAGAAATATTTTTCATCAAAAATTTCGATGCATATGTTTTTTTGCCAAAAATTTTGAGGGAAATGTTTTGACGAAATTTAGATTCCGTAAAAGATTTTTGACAAAAAAAAAATTGTCAGAATTTTTTACAGAAAATTTTTTCGTCTAATATTTTTAATTAAATTTTTTTCCTCAAAATTTTCGTTGGAAATGTGTTGCATTGAAAATTTTGATAGAAATGTTTTTTGATAAAATTTTCGATGAAATTTAAATTCTGTCAAAAATTTTGACAAAAATATTTTCTATAAAAAAATTTGACGAAATTGTTTACTATAAATTTTTTTTGAAGAAAATGTGTTTCTTTAAAAGTTTCGACGGAATTTAGATTCTATCAAGAATTTTGCCTGAATTTATTTTCCATCAAAAAGTTGGAAGTTTGAAATGCTTGGATTTTCTGTCGGTGATCAATTTTGTTGAAGAGGAAAGGTTTACAGTTTGGATTTCCATATTGCTTTAGGACTATTTGGGTTTGGTAACAAGCTTGAAATGAGAATTGCTTTTGATAAGAATGTTGGCTGGTAAAGGTCTTTTGAAGAATATATCTTTGTTTAATAATTCTATCCATCGCTTCTTCAAGGTTCATAAAATTATTTGTAAGTCAATGGACATGATCAACTGTCATTGTGTTTGGTGTTGGTCTGGATGGGTCTCTCAAAGCAAACTAGCCAAAGAGACTAAGGGGGTGTTTGGTTTGGGGTAAATGTTGAGAATTATAGACATATCATAAGTGGGAAACTAAGAAACGCTCGTTTGGTTTGGGGTCCTTCCTGATTTAGCCATCTAATGTAGATGCATAGCATTTTGTGCTAAAAAAGCCGCCCAAGAAACTCCTCCGCATATGTGGTATTGGCAAAAAGCAAGACAAATTCTCACTTAAGCAGACAATGAGAAAGACGAGTGTGCCCCTGATTTGACAACTCTGTTGTACCCTTGCAAGCGAAACAAAACATTTAAAGTCATGGTTATTTTTGTCATTTCATATTCTTTTTTCATCTATATCTTACCTCCAACCAAATATACATTTCCTAAAAGTTACCTAATTTCCCCAGTAAAAATTTTCCGCACCAAACAACTTTTTTTTATATTTTTCTATCTATCTCACTTTCTTACCATTTCCCTATCAATTCTATTTCCCTAGTATTCAAAAAATTTCTCCTCAACCAAACGCTCCCTAAGCATCCGAAGGCAGCTAATGTTTAGTAAGCAAGATTACCTCTACTCCCCATTTGTTATAGTTCTGGCTAATTCCTTATTTCATTTTTGACTATTTTTGTATTCCATGTTTTGCACTATTCTCTAGCTGCAGACCAACCATGAAATGATACCATGTAAAGAACTTTGAGATGCTCAAAGGGTGAGAGTGCCCAATGCTTTATAAACTCCACATTAATTGCACATACAACAATGTGAGACTATATATCTCGACACTAATGACAAACAAAATTATGTTGAAGTAAAGAAGAGATTGTGAAGATTAGTCCACGGCATCATCCTGCGTTCCCCTGAGGTTGGTGTTACAAACATGCCCGAAATCCTGAGTGTTGGGATCATAAGTTGGTTTACGGAAGACCCGAGCTACACTCACTGGAAGGCAGCTAAGAGAATTCTGAGATATGTGAAGGGAACAATCTCACAAGGACTTCATTACTCGAAGTCGGACAAATACAAACTGACGGGTTATTCAGACAGTGATTGGTGCAGAGATGTTAATGATAGGAAGAGCACGGCTGGCTATGTGTTCTTCATGGGAAACACGGCGTTTACTTGGGTGTCGAAGAAGGAACCCATTGTGACCCTGTCTACATGTGAAGCCGAGTATGTTGCGGCATCTTGGTGTGTTTGCCAAGCAATATGGCTGAGAAATTTACTAAGCAAGCTGGAGCAAGAGCAAGTCGGCCCAACCGAGATTCGAGTTGACAACAAGTCCGCGATCGAGTTAGCTAAGAATCCGGTCAATCATGAGCGGAGCAAACATATTGATGGTAAATTTCATTTTATCCGGGATCAAGTTAAAGAAGGAAAAGTGGAGCTAAATCATGTTGCATGCCGAGATCAAGTTGGTGACATCTTTACAAAGCCACTGCCGACGTTGTTGTTAGAAAATTGTAAGAAGATGGGCATGAAGGACGGTAGAGATGTTAAAGATTAAGGGGGAGTTTTGTTAGGTTAATCTTTAATTTAGAAATATGAAGGGTTTTTGTTTACGGTGTGTCCCTAGGCATATGTTAGTGGATAATTAATATGTTTAGATTTCTTATGTTAGTCATTATTATTCTTAATCATTTGTTGTTGCTTATAAAAAGCACATTGTAACCCTTGTAAAGTGGCTTGACAGAATCAGTAATAATAGAGAAGTATATTAGAAGAACTCCTTGTGTATTTTGTGTGGGTGAGAGAGACAGTATTAGGACATGTGAAAATAACACACCTGAGGTTGGTGTTACAAACATGCCCGAAATCCTACTGTTTTTTACATATCCATCCATGTAGAAATGCTGATGTACCAAATGCCTCCTTAGGTGATTAATAGTGCTTTGCTCGAATATTATTGGCATGCTGGTGCAATATGCAGAACAAGTTCGTCAACTACGGAGCTAAATGTTACTCAAACGGTAACAATGTAATTTAATATCTGAAATACATGAATGCATGTTGAAACGTATGGTTATAGATCCCTTAACATGGTTTTTGCCGTGTATGCTGAAGTTTCTGAAGCGCCACTATACACCTTTAAAGACTCCAATTATACCATTATCAATGGTCTTTAAGAATTATAATACGGAGTTGAGATGTGTTGTCATTATGGAATTTGTTAAAGTCAATTCATAGCCGACAAGAATGTGTTATGCAACAAAGGGTTTCGAAGGAACTTTATGGTTATTCACTTACCGCATTTAAATTGGATCTTTTTTTTTAGGGTACAACTCAAGAGAAAGGCTTGGTGCCTTGTAATATTGTCATTATAACTAAACAGACAACGCAACTGTTTCCTCAAAACATGGCTTAAACCATTTGCTATTTTGACGAATTAATGCTTAACCCAACAGCCTTTGACGACTATATATATTAAGCACACCTAGAGGTGCATTACTCACAACCTATCCTAAGGAACCAGATACCCAAAAACCCACTCAGGCTTTAGTGGGGGGTGTCTTGTTCTGATCATCAAAAACACTTAATTTTTTTGTTTATTTTTTTACCAATAATGGCACATTTGCATAAGGTTCTTTTGATTCTCACGCTCTTTTTCCTTGCTGTGAATGCCAAACACAGACGCCACAAACGCAAAAACCCACACCTTCGAATCCCACTCCTTCCAATCCCACACCTCCCTCCCTTACCTTTCACGCAAGAACCCTCGGATGATAATAACAATTTTCCTGGTCAAAATGATAAAGATGATCAGGTTATTGGAGGAGGGGAAGAAAACAAGGGTGATTTCAATATGGTATCTTTTGGGCATTGGGAGCTGATTTCTGAGAACTCAGGTGTATCAGCCATGCATATCAATTTGTTGCCAACAAATAAGATAATCGTCTTTGACTCCAAAATTTACCGTAACTCAAGACTCAAATTACAAGATGGGGTGCCATGCCTTCCGTACAAAGATGCCAATCAAAATGACCAACTTGATTGTGCTGCTCATTCCATGGAATACGATATTGAGACAAATCAAGTTAGGCCACTCAAGGTTTGTATACATATCATTATTTTAATTTGTTTTTCACACCTGATCAAGGTTTAATTAGAAGAATATAATATTGATGGATGAGATTGAGAGATGACTAATAAATAGGTTTTAACTTAATTTGGTGCAGATAGGAGGGGGAGATCCGTGGTGCTCAAGCGGAGGGCTTGCACCTGACGGTACCCTCGTGGGTTCTGGTGGTTTCCTAGATGGAGGAAAAACCCTCAGATTCATAGGTGGTCCTGATTGCCAAGACTGTCAATGGAGGGAATATGACAACGCATTGGCAGAGGAAAGATGGTACTATATATAACCTACGCGCTATATATATATATAGGGTGATGATCATTTTACACCAGTGTAAGTTACACTCTCAATCTTGTCCGCTGATCCCACTTATATCTAAGGGCTCAAATTTTTTAGTAATGTGAGCCATTAGATACAAGTGGATCAATGGTCAAGATTGAGTGTAAGACTTGTAACTCTTACACCGGTGTAAGAATATCCTGCCCCATATATATATATATATATATATATATATATTAAAGCCCCATTTTCATTTACTCCATCTTATATATACATCTTGATACTTCAATTTTTATTTTTATTTTTCTAATTTTGCGGCCATCAGTAATTTGTTGATTGAACAATTAATTCAATTTGAAACTTACCATTAAATTTATATAACCTATGATGAGAGACATTGAACAAATTAATACAATATGAATATGACACGTGTTATCACTATATATTCCATTCTTCAATTCCATGCATATAATGATATCATCATCTTATAGGAGATTAATTTGGGTACAAAATGAACAGGTATGGAACTCAACAACTCCTTCCCAATGGAGACTTCATTGTGATAGGAGGGCGCAGATCTTTCAGCTATGAGCTCCTTCCAAAGGAAGGCCAAAAAGGCGAGAAACCCTACTTCTTCCCATTCCTCTACGAGACCTCCGATTTCGACGAGAACAACCTCTACCCATTTGTCCACCTTTCCACCGACGGTAACCTCTTCATCTTCTCAAACAACCGGTCCCTCCTCCTCAACCCCACTACCCACAAAATCGTTCGCACCTTTCCCGTCTTGCTCGGCGGTTCCCGTAACTACCCAGCCTCCGGCATGTCAGCTCTCCTCCCAATAGACCTCAACGCCGCCACCCTCAAGGCTGAGGTCATTGTCTGCGGTGGAAACCTCCCCAACGCTTTCGAGTTAGCTGAGACCAAGAAAATCTTCCTGCCAGCTCTTCAAGACTGCAACAGGTTAACCATCTCAGAACAATTCCCTGAGTGGGACAGAGAGTTAATGCCTTCGAGGAGAACCATGGGAGATGCTCTGATCCTCCCCAATGGAGAACTCTTACTCATCAACGGTGCACAAGTAGGCACGGCAGCATGGTGGGATGCTGATGCACCTAACTACACCCCCGTTTTGTATAGCCCTCTGAAGCCTAAAGGGTTGAGGTTTAGGGTGTTGAAGCCAAGCCAAATTGCCAGAATGTACCATTCAACTTCAGCAGTGCTTCCTAGTGGAAAGATTTGGGTTGGTGGAAGCAACACACACGATAGGTATAAGGATCAAGATAAGTTCCCAACTGAGACTAGAGTTGAGGCTTTCTCTCCTCCTTATCTTGATGCAAAGTTTGACAAGTATAGGCCACAGATCAATGAGTTTGCTTCGGATAAGGAATTGAGATATGGAGGATACTTTGAGACACAATTCTCGGTTGAAGATCAAGCTATGTTGACTTTGAATGACATTAAGGTTACCATGTATTCCCCACCTTTCACCACTCATGGGTTCTCTATGGGCCAGAGGCTTTTGTATCTCAAGACTGAGAATATAATGACATTTGAAGGCTTTTATAGGGTTAGGTTGGTGGCGCCACCGTCCGGTGAGATTGCTCCTCCTGGGTATTACTTGCTCTTTGTCGTCCACCGTGGTTTGCCTGGCAAGGGAATGTGGGTGCACATCCAGTAGAACGAGTTCTGTTTGTGTTTGTTATTTCATTATTCTTTCCTTCCTTTGTTGTAACTCCTTTTGAAAAAACAAAATACATATATAAATATAGGGTTCTCTTTTGTCATTTGACATGACAAGAGCTTTTTCCTACACACACAAATCAAGTGTGGGTCCCACGCTTAAAAAAAAAAAGTCAGGATACGACGCCGTATCCTTAAGATACGACGCCGTATCCTTGTTGCAGGAATGAACAGTGTCATTCCTGCAACATGATTCTTATATTTCCCATAAATATATACAAAGATTTCTTGAAATTCTTATTCATTTATATGTATAACTAAGGATAAAACACCCGTTTACAAAAAAAAAAAGAAAAAAAAAAGATAAAACATAAAAAGCCTTCGTTCTTTCGAAGTTTCTTATTATATGTATAATAGGACTACACTGGTGTTGTCATTTGTGTGTGGCTCCTTGGGTCGGTGATGTAGCTGTCGAGTTGGTCGGAGACAGTGACGGGGAAAAATGAGAAGAGGATCAGAGGATTGTGAATGTGAGGGTTTCTTTTCTCTCTCTATTATTACCCATCAACGCGAAAAATTAAAAAAAAGGGAAATAATTTGAGTAAGGAGAAAAGGTAACAAAGAGTGAAAAGTAACAGATTTTAAAATGAAATAAATTTTTCGAAAATTAAATTATATAATTATAAGGATAATTAACTGCAAATTATAAATTAGCTAATTATATATATTTTGCTAAGAGTATTAACTAATTTTGTGATCATACATGAATTTATCAATAATGATATTATGTGCTAATTATAAATTTATAAAATTTTCAACAGAATCACAATTCCGTCGAAAAGTTCACAAATATAATTTTTTTTTATATTTATTTTTTTCAAATTTTTTCGATGGAATAACAATTCTTTCGAAAAGTCCATAAATAAATTTATTTTTACATTTATTTTTTAAAATATTTTCAATAAAATTCTTTTTTCGTTGAAATTTTCATTGTTAATATCGACGTAATATTTTCCATCGAAAACTAAATCTTTTCTAGTTGTACATATAAGAAAAAATATTATATTCGTACTGATTTTTGTAACATTAATTTTAATTTTTTTTGGATATTGAATTTTAGCATTGGGCTTAGAGACTAACAAGCGCACGACACGTAGGGTTTAAAAACTCGGACCTAATCAAGAGAGGACCTAACGCTCTCCAAACCATTACAAGAGGGAATTTCTCTCTTTTGACATTTCTTTTTTTTTTTTTGGAAAAAAAAAACTTATTTATGATGGAGAGCGTTAGGTCCTCTTTTGACATTTCTTTCGGTTATATATGAGGGAAGTTATTGGCCTAATCCCACAATTATAAGGCAAGATTTGGACAAGAATTAATATATAACAATGTCAATATAAGGACATGACTACTGTTTTACTATTGAGGCAATGATTCTACTATTAATATATAACAATGTCAAGTTACGTTTTCGTATAACTTTAACATACAGCTGTTTTATTAGTTCAATTATTTATTTTATTTTTGTTCTTTTGTTAATTAACATCATTCCCACTTTTGTTTATTAAGGCACGGATTCTATTATTATCATTAATTAAAAAAAATGGGACACGATATTGTGATAACCAAATAAAGTTACGACCAATGTTACGATCACTAATCTCACCGTTAGATTGAAAATCATATCTGACGGTCTTCATTGGTCTCATAAATATCTCCTCTTTCATCGTCTCTCTCCCCCTTCTCTCTCTTTTCCCTTTTCTCTCTCTCTCACTACACGCTCTCTCGTCGCTGCCGCCTCCCACATCCTCTGTCCCGACGGCACCGCCTGCCTCCGTCGCAGCCTATGTCCCGACGGCGCCACCTGCCTCCGTCGCGCCGCCGCCGCCGCATCCCGCGGAGAGAGAGACGAATACACGATCTAGGGTTCGATTTTACCAGGTTCGATTTTCCCTCTCTGAGTTGTGCTCCCCTATCTCTACCGCTGCTGCCCATATCCTCCCTCTCTGCGTCTCCGATCCCAAATTCTTGGGTATGTGTCTGTCTCTTCTTTATCAAATTCAATTAGTTGGTATTTTTGAATCGATATTTTTGATTTTTTTTTTTACATTCCCATGAACAATTATGGTTTAGTTTTTAGTCTGTCTCTTCTTTATCAAATTCAATTAGTTGATATTTTTGATTAGATATTTTTGAATTTTTTTTTTTTTTTTTTACGCTCCCATGAACAATTATGGTTTAGTTTTAGCCCTAATTGAATTGAAAAAATTATTTGGTTCTTGAATCGGTTGGAATTGAAGTAACCTGGTTAGAGTTTTAATTATTTTCAACTACATGTAGTAGAGGTTACTTTAGTTACATATGCTGATAATTTGTATCAAACAAATTGTTGCCTGTTACTTAGAATTGGTTCACGTGTTAGTCATTTGATACTAAGAATTGATAAAACAACACTTCTCTTAAATCACTTTGTGCCTGTGGTGGCTCTGAAATGCAGACCCTGATAAGCCAAAAAATGACAAAGCAACCATTATAGGTGATACAATTGAATTGCTAAAGGACCTTACTTCACAAGTTAGTAAACTCAAAGATGAATATGCTACGCTAAATGAAGAATCTCGTGAGGTAATATTATATCTCCTTGCTTTGATGAATCACCTTGATGCTCTAGGGATATGTTATTTTTCAATGTTGAAATTGTTCTATGTATATTCTGATTGCCATCCTGACATTACTTTCTTTACGTACTCCAGGACAGACAAGTGGAAGCTCTTGTGGAAAAGCTATGTAATCGGTTTAGTGGTGTTATAGGTATCTTCTTTTACCCTTTGAAATTTTTTAAATACTCTTTGTAAGCAGTTCCCTATTGTAGCTTGTCCGCCATTAAACAAACATTTGCACAAGTTTGTGTCAAAAAGTGTCTAAACTATTATTCAATGAGATAGTATACTTGAAGGTATGTTATTCCAATAAATAGCAATTTTTTCAGATCAAAAACCACTATCATTAGGTTTTCTTGAAATTCTGATCGACCTGGCATCTGTTGGACATATATAAAGGTTTTGATTATTTGCTTCTTCTCTTTCCTTGGTTTATATTTTTTCAAGTCATAGGCAGTCGTTGCTTTTGTTCGTTTCAGAACGCGACCAGTAATTATAATATTACTTTGATGTTTTTTTTCCTGGTCAGCATGTCCTTTAATCTAGTTGATCGCTTTCTAAGTGAGCCCAATCATAAGATTCTGATACTAAGTTACATTTTTCTCTTTTCATAGTTTTGTGCTCGTACACAATGAACATTTTGCATATCTTATAAATTATAAGAGTCAGACTACTCGGGTAAAATGCTTTTCAGTTTTTAATGGGGGATAGGATGCGCCTAACAGTTTCTGATTTCACGTTTGATTAGCTAATGAGCTATATCATAAGTTTTTATAGAACCTCTGTCCTTCCTTTTTCTCCTTGTAATTGCAATGGGCTTTGTAATCAATTATCAATTACAAAACCAAGAGAAATTAATTTCTTTTAGTTTATTGTTCATAGTGAGCAATTGTGGCTTTATCTCTCTGCAGATGTCAGACAATGGGAATATATATCTTATTGTCTCTCACAGCTATCATTTACTGAAAGAGGGATAAAAAAACTCATAGATTTATTTAAGACATATGAACATGTCTTGTCAGAGGATTCTGTTATGGATCATTTCAGGAACATATTAACTAAGAAAATGATGTTTTTGTTTGCTCCTGCGTACTTTCTGTAAAAATGGCTGAGGTATAGATTATCCATGTGATATGTCATTATACAAAGTATTAATTCATCGTGGTGTATTACAAAAAGTGACATATTGTAACACCCCGTATATATCCGGTAATGTTATCATACTATCGTATAAAGCAGCGCTTAATAAAAAAATGCGAAATATCTTTTTCTTTTCAATTATGATGTCATTACCATTACCAACTTGCTTATTAATCAGTCAATAAAACATCGCCTGTATGTAATTGCAATAAAACAGCTAACTGAAAATACCTCATAACATAGATAATAAAAGTGTGGCTCTAGTCACGGAACTACAACAACATAGAATGGACCATCTAACAGTTTATACAACTCCAATCTAAAAGTACTAACATAAAGTGTCATGGACAATCCCCATGCTCACTCAAATAAGGCAACACGCCCAACATCAGTCTCAACAACAACATAATCATAAATAGCGGAAAACATAAACAGCATCCATATCCAGTCATGGCAGCAATACATCATAGTATCATCAACTAAGCTCTGGCCTCCTGTCGCCAGAGGCATCAGTCACCAAACTACCGGAACCTGAAATAAGCATTCCCCAAACGTGGGGTGAGATCTCTAAACAAGAAATCTCAATAAGACAAGGGGTCCTCAAGGATCTTCCACCCCAAGTTCACTTGCATGTGCAATATAAGTTTAAAAGCAGTTCATCAATATCATTTCTAAAACAGTGTAATGCAGCAGATAATCATGTCATGTGTGTCAATACTATTCTACTGCCAGAGAAATACATGATTTACATACGCCAAATACTCACACTAGTGCAAGACGCTACTTGTATTCACCCCGGATCACCATATCGTATGACGCTACATACTCAGGCTTACAGTCAAGATGAAACAACACATGCATATTAAAAGCCATTACACATAAAGCTCAACAGCATTTCAAATATTCAAAGCATGTAACACAGCATGCATACAACCACACCCCCATGGGACATGTGGAACCACAACATGGCTAAACCGAGGACACGAAGGCTTACCTTGCAAGCTAACACCCAAAGCCAAGAATCCACAGCTCAAAGTCCAAACACAGCAGATTCACAATCTGTTATGGACCAATACTATATCAATAATAATGCACAACAAGCATATAACTTAAAGACAACGCCTTTCCTTACGTTTTACGTCTTAAGGCTCCATACCAAGCCATAAGCCCTTAATCATACGATTATGACTTAGTTCATTAATTACAGAAGTTCAACTTCATCAATCTAGGGTCCACAAACCCCCAATAGTCTACTGTACACACAACACAGCTACTGTTCTACGAAATCCCAGAATATCCGGATATTCCACGGGGCATATCTGGATATGCAATATCCGGATATCTCACTGACCATATCCGGATATACAATATCCGAATATCCAGATTCCCATATTCGGATATCCAATATCCGGATGTCCAAATCCCATATCCGGATATTCCACGGGCAGATATCCGGATATTTCACGACAGAATGCAGAAACTGCATTTCGTGAAGATATCCTTCCAAGGTTGGGTTTTTACCGATTTTAAACACCTAAACATGCATTTCTAGGTGTGTTTGACCATTCCCAACATTAAGTTATCATCTTTTAACCTTTACATGCATCAAGGTTCCATTTTTAAGCTCAAAGACTCAAGATCAAAGGTGGTGAAGCTTACCAAGCTCAAACTCAGAAAAAGGGTGCTCTTGGAGCTCACACAACAGCTCCAAGGTTCTGTCTCTCACTGTACACGAAAATAGTGCACAAAGGTGGTTCTTTTACACCACAAGGAAGCTCCTTTGAGCTCCAAAATGCCACCACAATGGCTCAACACTCTCAACCCCCAAAGTCAGCAAACAAGGACCCTCCAACAGAGGTAAAAAAACTCAGAATGATGTTCCCAACACACTCACCATAGTGTTTCCCACTCACTCAAGGTGTCTACAAGAAGAAAGTGTGAAGAAAATGGCTTCAAGCCTCAAGAAAGGAGAAGAGAAGCCTATGGAACAGTGTTTCAAGGTTCTGGTCAGCCACTCTCACGCACAAAAATTGAGGTCCTAGGGTTATGTGCCAATCATAAGGCTATATATAGAGGTTTAACAATTAAACACATAGTATTAACTTTAATTTCTACAAACTCCTTTAAGGTTGTGTCAGTGAAAAATAAAATAAATAATTGAACTAATAAAAAAGCTATATGTTAAAGTTATACGAAAACGTAACTTGACATTGTTATATATTAATAGTAGAATCATTGCCTCAATAGTAAAACAGTAGTCATGTCCTTATATTGACATTGTTATATATTAATTCTTGTCCAAATCTTGCCTTATAATTGTGGGATTAGGCCAATAACTTCCCTCATATATAACCGAAAGAAATGTCAAAAGAGGACCTAACGCTCTCCATCATAAATAAGTTTTTTTTTTCCAAAAAAAAAAAAAGAAATGTCAAAAGAGAGAAATTCCGAGCGTTAGGTCCTCGCTTGATTAGGTCCGAGTTTTTAAACCCTACGTGTCGTGCGCTTGTTAGTCTCTAAGCCCAATGCTAAAATTCAATATCCAAAAAAATTTAAAATTAATGTTACAAAAATCAGTACGAATATAATATTTTTTCTTATATGTACAACTAGAAAAGATTTAATTTTCGATGGAAAATATTACGTCGATATTAACAATGAAAATTTCAACGAAAAAAGAATTTTATTGAAAATATTTTAAAAAATAAATGTAAAAATAAATTTATTTATGGACTTTTCGAAAGAATTGTTATTCCATCGAAAACATTTGAAAAAAATAAATATAAAAAGAAATTATATTTGTGAACTTTTCGACGGAATTGTGATTCTGTTGAAAATTTTATAAATTTATAATTAGCACATAATATCATTATTGATAAATTCATGTATGATCACAAAATTAGTTAATACTCTTAGCAAAATATAATAATTAGCTAATTTATAATTTGCAGTTAATTATCCTTATAATTATATAATTTAATTTTCGAAAAATTTATTTCATTTTAAAATTTGTTACTTTTCACTCTTTGTTACCTTCTCTCCTTACTCAAATTATTTCCCTTTTTTTTAATTTTTCGCGTTGATGGGTAATAATAGAGAGAGAAAAGAAACCCTCACATTCACAATCCTCTGATCCTCTTCTCATTTTTCCCCGTCACTGTCTCCGACCAACTCGACAGCTACATCACCGACCCAAGGAGCCACACACAAATGACAACACCAGTGTAGTCCTATTATACATATAATAAGAAACTTCGAAAGAACGAAGGCTTTTTATGTTTTTTCTTTTTTTTTCTTTTTTTTTTTGTAAACGGGTGTTTTATCCTTAGTTATACATATAAATGAATAAGAATTTCAAGAAATCTTTGTATATATTTATGGGAAATATAAGAATCATGTTGCAGGAATGACACTGTTCATTCCTGCAACAAGGATACGGCGTCGTATCTTAAGGATACGGCGTCGTATCCTGACTTTTTTTTTAAGCGTGGGACCCACACTTGATTTGTGTGTGTAGGAAAAAGCTCTTGTCATGTCAAATGACAAAAGAGAACCCTATATTTATATATGTATTTTGTTTTTTCAAAAGGAGTTACAACAAAGGAAGGAAAGAATAATGAAATAACAAACACAAACAGAACTCGTTCTACTGGATGTGCACCCACATTCCCTTGCCAGGCAAACCACGGTGGACGACAAAGAGCAAGTAATACCCAGGAGGAGCAATCTCACCGGACGGTGGCGCCACCAACCTAACCCTATAAAAGCCTTCAAATGTCATTATATTCTCAGTCTTGAGATACAAAAGCCTCTGGCCCATAGAGAACCCATGAGTGGTGAAAGGTGGGGAATACATGGTAACCTTAATGTCATTCAAAGTCAACATAGCTTGATCTTCAACCGAGAATTGTGTCTCAAAGTATCCTCCATATCTCAATTCCTTATCCGAAGCAAACTCATTGATCTGTGGCCTATACTTGTCAAACTTTGCATCAAGATAAGGAGGAGAGAAAGCCTCAACTCTAGTCTCAGTTGGGAACTTATCTTGATCCTTATACCTATCGTGTGTGTTGCTTCCACCAACCCAAATCTTTCCACTAGGAAGCACTGCTGAAGTTGAATGGTACATTCTGGCAATTTGGCTTGGCTTCAACACCCTAAACCTCAACCCTTTAGGCTTCAGAGGGCTATACAAAACGGGGGTGTAGTTAGGTGCATCAGCATCCCACCATGCTGCCGTGCCTACTTGTGCACCGTTGATGAGTAAGAGTTCTCCATTGGGGAGGATCAGAGCATCTCCCATGGTTCTCCTCGAAGGCATTAACTCTCTGTCCCACTCAGGGAATTGTTCTGAGATGGTTAACCTGTTGCAGTCTTGAAGAGCTGGCAGGAAGATTTTCTTGGTCTCAGCTAACTCGAAAGCGTTGGGGAGGTTTCCACCGCAGACAATGACCTCAGCCTTGAGGGTGGCGGCGTTGAGGTCTATTGGGAGGAGAGCTGACATGCCGGAGGCTGGGTAGTTACGGGAACCGCCGAGCAAGACGGGAAAGGTGCGAACGATTTTGTGGGTAGTGGGGTTGAGGAGGAGGGACCGGTTGTTTGAGAAGATGAAGAGGTTACCGTCGGTGGAAAGGTGGACAAATGGGTAGAGGTTGTTCTCGTCGAAATCGGAGGTCTCGTAGAGGAATGGGAAGAAGTAGGGTTTCTCGCCTTTTTGGCCTTCCTTTGGAAGGAGCTCATAGCTGAAAGATCTGCGCCCTCCTATCACAATGAAGTCTCCATTGGGAAGGAGTTGTTGAGTTCCATACCTGTTCATTTTGTACCCAAATTAATCTCCTATAAGATGATGATATCATTATATGCATGGAATTGAAGAATGGAATATATAGTGATAACACGTGTCATATTCATATTGTATTAATTTGTTCAATGTCTCTCATCATAGGTTATATAAATTTAATGGTAAGTTTCAAATTGAATTAATTGTTCAATCAACAAATTACTGATGGCCGCAAAATTAGAAAAATAAAAATAAAAATTGAAGTATCAAGATGTATATATAAGATGGAGTAAATGAAAATGGGGCTTTAATATATATATATATATATATATATATGGGGCAGGATATTCTTACACCGGTGTAAGAGTTACAAGTCTTACACTCAATCTTGACCATTGATCCACTTGTATCTAATGGCTCACATTACTAAAAAATTTGAGCCCTTAGATATAAGTGGGATCAGCGGACAAGATTGAGAGTGTAACTTACACTGGTGTAAAATGATCATCACCCTATATATATATATATAGCGCGTAGGTTATATATAGTACCATCTTTCCTCTGCCAATGCGTTGTCATATTCCCTCCATTGACAGTCTTGGCAATCAGGACCACCTATGAATCTGAGGGTTTTTCCTCCATCTAGGAAACCACCAGAACCCACGAGGGTACCGTCAGGTGCAAGCCCTCCGCTTGAGCACCACGGATCTCCCCCTCCTATCTGCACCAAATTAAGTTAAAACCTATTTATTAGTCATCTCTCAATCTCATCCATCAATATTATATTCTTCTAATTAAACCTTGATCAGGTGTGAAAAACAAATTAAAATAATGATATGTATACAAACCTTGAGTGGCCTAACTTGATTTGTCTCAATATCGTATTCCATGGAATGAGCAGCACAATCAAGTTGGTCATTTTGATTGGCATCTTTGTACGGAAGGCATGGCACCCCATCTTGTAATTTGAGTCTTGAGTTACGGTAAATTTTGGAGTCAAAGACGATTATCTTATTTGTTGGCAACAAATTGATATGCATGGCTGATACACCTGAGTTCTCAGAAATCAGCTCCCAATGCCCAAAAGATACCATATTGAAATCACCCTTGTTTTCTTCCCCTCCTCCAATAACCTGATCATCTTTATCATTTTGACCAGGAAAATTGTTATTATCATCCGAGGGTTCTTGCGTGAAAGGTAAGGGAGGGAGGTGTGGGATTGGAAGGAGTGGGATTCGAAGGTGTGGGTTTTTGCGTTTGTGGCGTCTGTGTTTGGCATTCACAGCAAGGAAAAAGAGCGTGAGAATCAAAAGAACCTTATGCAAATGTGCCATTATTGGTAAAAAAATAAACAAAAAAATTAAGTGTTTTTGATGATCAGAACAAGACACCCCCCACTAAAGCCTGAGTGGGTTTTTGGGTATCTGGTTCCTTAGGATAGGTTGTGAGTAATGCACCTCTAGGTGTGCTTAATATATATAGTCGTCAAAGGCTGTTGGGTTAAGCATTAATTCGTCAAAATAGCAAATGGTTTAAGCCATGTTGTGAGGAAACAGTTGCGTTGTCTGTTTAGTTATAATGACAATATTACAAGGCACCAAGCCTTTCTCTTGAGTTGTACCCTAACAAAAAGATCCAATTTAAATGCGGTAAGTGAATAACCATAAAGTTCCTTCCAAACCCTTTGTTGCGGGAGAGGGGCTAATATATTCTAGAACTTTGACCAATGCGTATGATGTAAGAATTAATGCACTAAATATTGTTACTTCCACGGTTAGACATATAATGGTTAAAGCATGAAGACAACTAAGTCGTAATAAATAGTTCTTAATTAAAGATTAAGATAAATAGTTTTTTGAGACAACATAATATAATTAGCATGTCAACTTGTCAAGTCATTAGGATGCGAGTTTGAGAAGAAAATTATTGATGGATCCTATACTAATTCAAAATAAATCTAATAGTCTATGAATGAGATTTGACTGAGAAAGTCAATAATTAATCTCGCATATTTACTGGGGACATTCGGTTACAAACAAGACAATTGTAATATTGAGCCCAACTAGATCTTTCTTAGATTTGTTGTGCCCGTACACATTTTCTGTATCTTTATAGATTCATGGGAAATTTTGTTAATTTACGTGCTATTTTGATCTGTTTCAACTACTAAAATAAATCATCACCCACGTCACAGTTATTCATTTGATAAAATAATCAAGTTTCCTCAAATTAATGTTATAAAATCGCAATTTGGATAGGTGATTTTACATTTGACATAAATTGAATATTTACTAACCTTGTTTAGAATTGCTAAATATCGGATAAAAAAATGCTAAACATTTACCAGATTTTTGAATATATATAATCGTTTATGAATTCCCCAACTTTTAATACCAAATTCATCGATCGTCGTGCCTCCGTTTAGGAAAATAATTATGAATTTAACATATTTTTCCTTAAGTAATTTTTCAAAATATCCATCTTTATATATAGACATGAAACTAAATGAAGCTTACTTTTGAATTTGATCTTTATCTCTTTTTCTTTCAAAATACCATCGCTATGTGTGAGGTAGAAACATTAATAATCGCTTATGAATTCCCCAACTTTTAATACCAAATTCATCGACCGTAGTGTGCCTTTGGTTTAGAAAAATAATTCTGAATTTAAATTTTCTCTCTTTTTCTTACTTACAAAATATCATTGCTACATGTGAGGTAGAAACATTAATTTTATATATATATTAGTGCATTATCCGTGCAATGCATGAGAAAAAAGATTAAAATTTTTGTTGACTAGAGAATATATATATATATATATAAATAAATAAATAAAGAGAATGTATTTTTTGATTAAAATTTTTTACTTCCTATATTAGTCTTTGATTTTCTTTCATTTAATTATTATATTTTATTTGAAATTAATAATTAATTAATCGATATAATTCAATAAAATAAAATCGTTGACGTGGGAGGAAATACTTTTTAAGTTGGTCGCCATATATTGTAATAGTACACGCACACAACTTGGTACTGATTATTGATAATGGTTGCACAAGGTAAAGCATTTGTACCAAGAAATTATCATTCTGTATGCGCAAAGAGGTGATCTATCTTCCTTTACACAAGGGTATGATTACCCGCTGAAACTTTGAAGTAAAACATATATTGGCTTGTTCATTTTTTGTGAGAATCACTGCACTTTCTAGTGGCAGGTTCATGAGATAATCTGAGCTCCAAATCTATATCTTGAATGTTCCAACTGCTTGAGTCCGCGGAACCACTCAAATTCTTCTCGGAGTTTATGCCTTGTGAGTCCTATATGGAGGGAAAATAAATAAATAATAAGGTCATTGTGAATTTACAGATAAATTATTGGGTGCCAAATATATGCTTCTTTTATGCGTGGAATATGTATCAATATTTGAGTTGCATGCATATTGAAAAAAATTCCTTACATGTAGGTTTAGAAATGGTCCAATTATGCTGGATCGAGCAGAAGAGTGGTTCTCCAAGATGGCTGTGGCATGTTCCCATCTGGTTTAAGATAAAGAATTCACATATCAGCAAGAAATTCACCATGACAATAAAAAGAAGAAAAAATATCCAACTTTTATAAACACACTCGTTTTGCTCATCAATGGCATGGATCAAAATGGGGCTGGAAGCGCTAAGTACCTTGCTGTCTTATTTGGCTGAGAATCTCCATAGCTGATGTTTATTTTTTTCATATTCGGATAGACCCATCTGCACTAGCAAACGATTTTTGTCAAAATTTCAAATACAGTGTTGACTCTTAATCACTTTATAATAATTTTGGTAATTTTTCAGTTAGTACACATAGATTAGACCCTCATTACATAGGGTTAGTAGTACCTTTGATCAAAATAACAGAATGCACTTTAAAACTCAACCAAATATAGAGGAGAGTCTGTTCAGACTAAAAGATTGCTAAGGCTGTGCTATGTACATTCTAAACTCAATAGTGCGACAATGGGTTAGATATCATATCAAATTAATAAAAAAAAAAAACTACAAGCAATAGAAAAATAACCATCTTGATTGTTTTATGGTGCAATTACTGTGCACTTGTGTGGTTTGATTTTGAAGTAAAGACTACTAATTTATTAAGCAGTGAAAGTTGAAAATATATAGAGAACATGTTCATCCATCACAGAAGAATGAAAATTATTTCCTACTTGCAAGATACTGGTCAAGAATAGCAAGAAAAAGATGGAAAAAAAGAGAGAATGATCTTTGTTGATGAATCCCCTTCTAGACAGCAAGAAGAGACTTGCTTGCAGAATGGAAGATTACAGCAGAGGAAATATCCTCTGGCTCTCTGCTCTCAAGTCTCAACTACTAAGTCATCAGAACAACGAATAACTACCATGAGAGAGCTCTGATATCAGTCCCAAGAAGATGCTGGTCAAGAATAGCAAGAAAAAGATATAGAAAAGAAAAAAGAAAAAAAAAATTGATCTTATTATATTGTAAAAGAGTAAGACCAATTGGTACCTAGGAAAAGCTAAAATTACACGTACCATAATGTTGGGTTGGAAGCCGTATAAAGCTGAGTATGGTGTAGATGATGATGGTATCGTTGAATATGCCATTTTCACTTCTGGAACTTGCTGCAAGAAGTTATGGAGAGAGCTCTGACAAGAAAAGATAGAAAAAAAGAGAAAAAGAATGATATATCTTTATTATATTGTACGTACCGTAATGTTGGTGGGTTGGAAGGCATATGAAGCTGAGTATGATGGTGTCATTGGTGTGGATGTCGATGAGTGAGAAGAAAATGGTGAATATGGCATTTGCAGTGACGTTGGATCTTTCTGCTTGTTCTGGAGGGACAAAACTCCCTTGAAACTTGGGGGTGGAGAGAAGGAGGATTGACAGGGGCCATCTGTTGCTGACGTAATCTCTCCAATTCAGCAATTCCACCGTGGTTGCTTTTGCTTTTGTTGGGTTAAATTTTAATGAGATAAAAATAGAAAATAGAAAATAGAAATGTGAAGAGTTTTCCGGTGAAGAGTCAGTTATGTCAGTTATAAAGTAACGAGGGTGTTATGTATGGAGTTATGTTGGTCAGTTTTATAGCTTATAAATAGCCTTTGATTGTTATCAAAAAAAAAAAAAAAATAGCCTTTGATAGTTTGTATGAAATGTAGATCAAGAGATCAAGAGAAAAAGCAAGAAAGCAAGAATAAAAAAGAAAAGTTTTTTTTGTAGATACACAAGTCTGGTTGTCTCTTGCATCTGTGTGGATATCCAAATTCTAACAAATTGGTATCAAAGCTTGGGCTATGGAGGAAAAGAACGAGATGGAAGTGCCACTCTTTCATGGAGATAAGGATGAAGCATTAGATTGGCTTCTCTGTTTGAAGGAACATTTTCGGAAAGAAAAAATCTGGACGGAGGACAAATGGCAGGTAGCCATGAGAAGACTCAGAGGAAGCGCAATCAAATGGTTCCGTACATGGAACTGCCGCGACTTTAATAATATGTGGAAGGATTTTCTAATGGCCTTCATAACAAAATACTTGCCTGGACATTTTGATCTGATTAATGAAGAAGATGAAATCTTCAATGAGGATGATGAAGATGAGGAGAATGATGTGGATGAAGAAGAGACCGAGATGGCGGAATCCGAGGTTGCCAACGTCAACGCATCCACGGAGGAGATTGACGTGTCAGAGCGCGTAAGAGACGACTCGGAGAAGAAGACGATGGAGATGACTGCGGCTAAGGGAGCTGAGATAGAAGATGAGGAGAACGAAGGAGCCGAGATCGAAGCAGAGAAGGACGGGAATGACGAGTCCATTATCGAGGTAGAAGACTTCGTGGAACCTGAGTGTCCGGAGACAGAGTCGAAAATCGGAAAGGAGATTGAGAAGCCGAGGTTCTTGATGGAGACCGGCATGGAGGAGACCGCGAATCCGAGTTCCGTGTTGATAACCGGGTTGGGTGAGATCCCAGCTAAATCACCGAGTTCATGTTTTGGAGAAGAGCTCGACCCCGGCGTGATGAGGTTGATGTCGGAGACCGGCATAGGCGCGGTTCGGGTTGGAAGTCAGAAGTTGGAGACTGCATTGAATTCATGGTGGAAGTGGAAGATGTCGACTCCACCGAAAAGAGACCATTTCCCTGGAGGACGGTGGTTTGAGATTCCGTCGATAAGGCGCATGGAAGCTGGACTTGTTGAAGAAGAACCCTGCGATGAAGAAACTGAGAGCGGAAAAATGGAAGATGTGATTGTGGATAGGGAACCCGGCGATGAGGAGCCTAGAGTTACTTTTATGGCAGAATCATTTTGGCTCTAGCGTAAACCGGAAGAAGATCGTGGGGCGGAATCAGAAAATGATAGTTGAGTTATTTGCTTGATGATGGGAATCAACGGTCCTCAATGAGTGATGGGGTTACGTGTGATGACTTGTGTGATGATCATGCGTGTAAGAATGGATGTGGAAGTATATCGGAGGATGAGGTCGACGGAGAAAAATTCAAGACTGTCTATCTTCCACCAATGAAGGAACCGCCAGACAAAAAAAAAAAAATTTGAAGAAAGGAGTGCAACATGGAAGCAGCGCGGAAAAAAATCAACTGGTGGAAAATTCAAAAAAGAAGAATTAAAATTTAAGGGGGAGTTTTGTTGGGTTAAATTTTAATGAGATAAAAATAGAAAATAGTAATGTGAAGAGTTTTCCGGTGAAGAGTCATGTCCTTAGGTTTGTGTTAGTGGACATTAATGAGTCAGTTATGTCAGTTATAATATTAATGAGTCAGTTATGTCAGTTATAAAGTAATGAGGGTGTTATGTATGGAATTATGTTGGTCAGTTTTATAGCTTATAAATAGTCTTTGATAGTTTGTACGAAATGTAGATCAAGAGATCAAGAGAAAAAGCAAGAAAGCAAGAATAAAAAAGAAAAGTTTTTTTTTGTAGATACACAAGTCTGGTTGTCTCTTGCATCTGTGTGGATATCCAAATTCTAACAGCTTTTGCTTTTTCTTTGATGAACAAAACTCACTTCCTCTTCCATTGTCACCCGTTATGCTCTCTCTTCTTTTTCTTCTCTTGTAATGTGAGACACAGAACTGTTGTTAGCTTTGTGTGCTAATCGCGGGTTTATAAACAGCCTGCACTAGAGATTTCAATGCTATATATCTCTCCTCCTATTCTTTTGCTTTTTCTTCAAAAAAAAAATTTTACTTTTTATTTGAATTTATCGACCCGAACTAATTTATTGATAGTGAATCATCATTATTTTCAATATTATACACTCGTCATCCCAAGATTACAAACATAACTACCGTCTTGATCTTTCTTTTCTGTAAAACAACCACAAATATTAATTAGTCTGATATATGATTCAAATTATTTAGTTTTAAAGTCAAACTAACTATTTTTTAAATTGTTATGATTAAACACGCAAAAATTTAAATTTACTCCATTTATTAATTTGCCTCATTTTTTAATGGTAATAATATGAATTTGAAAAAGATAGATATTTCAATATTAAACTTTTAAAATGTCATAAAAAAAACCTATATAAAACTATGTCAACGTGTCTCTATCAGCATAAGCACGTACGAATTATAAGGACATGTACATTCCTGCTCTTCAAGTGGCACTGACAACCCAATTGTCTCTTCAAGGGGCACAGACAACCCAATTGTCGCCCAGGCTAGCTCTATATTGTAATTATTGAGTTATCTACATTATGATGTCTTAATTTTGATGTAAATTACGTATATCTAGCTTCTTCCATTATTTGTTTTCAACCTTTTCTTTCGATGGTTCAGTCAAAAACTTTGCCAAAAAAGGGACACCCTAAAAACAAGTACCTAAAGCTGCACTTGTTAAAGTCATAAACCGCCAGCAAACGACGTTAACCAAAAAAAAGAAAAAGAAAAAATAGAGAGAGACTTCTTATTAAAGAAAGTAACCAGCGAAACTTCCATATTTGTCGTAGACCCTTAACAACTAAACAACCAGCAACTTGGTGCCAGATTGGCACCGCACTGAATCATCAAACACATTTACTAGAAAGAAACATTGTAATTTTCTGTTGAGTTATTGACATTTTATACACACGCACGCATCTTGGTGCGGATTATTGGTAATGGTTGCACAAGGTATTATCAAAGTAAAGTATTTGTAACAAGAAGTCTACTAAAAAAAAAGGTATTTGCATCAAGAAATAATCTCTCTAGCTATATGTGCAAAGGGCAAATCTATCTTCCAAAACACAAGGGTATGATATATTGGCTTGTTCATATTTTGTGAGATTAATCGCTGCATTTTCTATTGGCAGGTCCAACGGATTATAACCTTAGCTCCAAATCTAGTTCTTGAGTGTCACTTGATTCAGAGTTCTGACTGCTTGAGCCCGCGGAACCACTCCCATGCTTCTTGGTATCTATGCCTTGTGAGTCCTAATTATGGAGGGGGGCATAATAAGGTCATTTTGAATTTGCAGATAAATTATTGGGTGCCAAATACATTTTTTATGCGTGGAATATGTATCGATATTTATGCATATTGAAAGCATTACTTACATTTAGGTGCATATTGAAAAGCATTACTTACATTTAGGTCTGGAAGGGATCGAGGTATATTGGATTGAGCATAAGGCTGGTTCTCCAAGTTGGAAGTGGCATGAATCCGTCTGGTTTAAGATAAGAATTTCACATATCAGCAAGAAATTCACCATGACTATAAAACAATGAGAAGAAAAAATATCAAACTTTTGTAAACTCACTCTTTTTCCTCATCAATGTTATCTATCAAAATGGGGCTGGACTGAGAATTTCCATAGCTGTTGATCGTTTTCACATATGAGGATATATCACTCATCTGCACCAGCAAACGATTTTTGTTAAAATCTCAGGATTCTCCCATTTCACTCTCTTCTCATGTATTATTATTATATTACAATGTTTGAACATCTTATAAATAAATAAAATAATTATTACTTTTTTTTCTTTTTCTTTTTTTTTGAAATTGTTCCAAGGGTATCCCCTCAGCCGAAAGCTAAGGACTAATTCCTTCGAGGCGGAGAGATCACGTGATCGTAGATACAATTTATACCAATAAAGCATTTTCTATACACACGGTCAGAAATCAAACCCCTGTCAACGTACTTAAAGGACTCGGTTATTACTTGTACTATCTTGCTATAATACTTCGATGTGAGAATTAGGTTACTGTAATGGCGAATAATACCATAGTGGATCTCAATTATAGTCTTGATTATTCTAATCACTTTATAATAATTTTGGTAATTTTTCAACTAGCAAAGCACACAGATGAGGGTTAGATAAAAAATGAGTAATATCATATCACATAAAAAAAAAACTACAAGGAATTGAGAAATAACCAACTTGATTGCTTTGTGGTGCAAAAATTGCGCACTCGTATAGATTGATTTTGAAACAATGGGTACTAACTAAGCAGTGAGAGGTGAAAATATGTACCGGGGAACACGTTCACCCGTCACAGAAGAATGAAAATTATTTCCTAATTGTAAGATACAGGCCAATAATAGCAAGAACAAAAAAGTGGAAAGACGAGAGAATGAACTTTATGAATGATGAATACCCTTCTATACAGCAAGAAGAGGCTTGCTTGCTGAAAAGATGGAAGATTACACCAGAAGAAATATCCTTTGGCCCTCCCATGATATCAACTACTAAGTGAGAACAACGAATAACTACCATGAAAGAACTATGATATTTGTCGCAAGATATGTAAAGAACCTTGGGATACACCACTCTAAAAGCTAGCTCAAAGGGTGGGAGTGCCCAAGGCCTTATAAACTCCACATTAGTTGCACACACAACCAATGTGGGACTATATATCTCAACACGCCCCCTCACACGAGAGCCCATTGGGCTTCCAGCCGAGCTGTGCTAAAAAATTTCACAAGAGAAAGTAGGGGACGGCGAGGCTCTGATACCATGTAAAGAACCTTGGGATACACCACCTCAAAAGCTAGCTCAAAGGATGGGAGTGCCCAAAGCCTTATAAACTCCACATTAGTTGCACACACAACCAATGTGGGACTATATATCTCATATCTTGGTAAATAATAGCAAGAAATTATTGGCTGCCAAATGCATTATGCATCTTTTATGCGTGGAATACCACAATGAGTTGCATGCATGTTGAAAAACATTCCTTACATTTAGGTCTGGAAGGGATCGAACTATATTGGATTGAGCAGAAGGCTGGTTCTCCAAGTTGGAAGTGCCATGAATCCATCTGGTTTAAGATAAAGAATTTCACAAAGCAGCAAGAATTTCATCATGACAATAAAACAATGAGAAGAAAAAAGTTGATATCCAACTTTTATAAATACACTCTTTTTGCTCTTCAACGTCACCGATCGAAATGGGGCTAGAAACGTTAAGTACCTTGCTGTATTATTTGGCAGAGAATAATTTCCATAGCTGATCACATATTCGGGTAGATCACCCATCTGCACTAGCAAACGAATTTTGTTAAAATTTCAGGATTCTCCCATTTCACTCTCTTCTCATGTATTATTATTATATTACAATGTTTGAACATCTTATAAAATACAAAGATAAAAAAAATAATAATTACTTGTACTATCTTGCTATAACACTTCAATGAGAGAATTAGTTAACTGTAATGACTAGTAATACCATACATGATCTCAAATACAATCTTGACACTTCTAATCACTGCATAAATATTTTCTTAGTTTTTAAGATAGCAGAACACACAGATCCGACCCTCATTACGTAGGGTTAGTAGTACCCTTAATCAAAATAAGACAATGCACTTTCAAACTCAACCAAATATAGAGGAGAGTTAGTTCAGATTAAAAGATTGCTAAGGCCGGTGTTTAAAAATTTGGCCCGGTCATCGACTCGGTCGAGGTCAAAGGTCACAGAGTCACTTCGTTGACCCGATTTTATACATTAGAAAAATATAAAATATATCCTATATGAAAAATTCAAAAAAATCAAACCACCAATAATCAAATATTCAAAATATATTTAACATAATCCTTTCACAAGTCAATATTACACAATCTAATCTAAGTATTAAACTATCAAAGTACAAAACACATATTTCAATGGAGTTAATGAAAAGTTATATCAACAAAATTAGGCCTTCCTTATCATTCTTACAACAGCATGTGAAAAGAGATCTCTTACCCAAGACAGAAGAACAACAAAGGAGAGGTGGCCGCGCGATGAAACAACGGTGGGAGAGAAGAACCAGCACGGCAAAGGAGAGGGAGAGAGTACTGGAGAGGATAGGAGGAACCACCATCACGGCGAAGGAGGTCACCGAATCAGGAAGAATAAGTCTGGGTCTGGGAGAGAAGATTGAAAAAGAAGAAGAAGAATGATTCAGATTTTAGATCTAGTTCTAGATCTAGCTAGGCGGCAGTTTTTTTTTTTACATACCAAATGACTTCTTTTCGTGTGTAAATTTAAATAAAAAATGCAGTGACCCCCCGACCTAGGAGTCACGAGTTCAACTGAGAGATTTCGGGGGTCAAAGAGGTCAACGTACATACAAGGTCTAACTGCTGACCCCAACCCTAAAAAATAGAGAGTTAGTGACCCGAAGGAGTTGACCCCGGAACGGGTTGAGATTTTAAAACACTGACTAAGGTTGTGCTATGTACGCTTCTCAACTCAATAGTAAGTAGAAAAATAACTTTTCTTGATTGCTTTGTGGTGCAATTGCTGTTCAGTACTTTTATAGATTGATTTTGAAGTAAGTAATGACTACTAAATAAGCATTGAGAGATGAAAATATGTGCGGAACATGTTCACCCATCACAGAATAAATGAAGATTATTTCCTAGTTGTAAGATTCTGGTAAAAGAAAAAATAAAATAAAGAATGATCTTTATTATATTTTTGGAGTGTAAGACCAATTAGTACTCGGAAAAAGTTGAAATTACACCTACCCCACTATTGTTGGGTTGGAAGCAAGATGAAGCTGAGTGTGGTGTATATGATGACGATGATGATGATGGAATCGATGAATATGGCATTTGCAGTAGTCTTGGAACTTCCTGAGCATGTTGTGGAGGGACAAATTCAAGTAAAAAAAGAATTGGTAGGTTTAAGGGAAAGGGGAGAGAAGTAAGAGAAATATACCTACATTGTTGAAATTAGATTGGTAAGGGGGGAGAGGAGGATCACAGGGAGAGGCCATCTGTTGCTGTTGCTGACGACGTATCTGTCTCTCCAATTCAGCAATTCCAGGCCCTCTCCATTTTTGTTTTTTGTTTGATGAACTAGACCCATTTTCTGTTTCATTGTCACACATTCCCTGAGTTGGTAAAGCGGCGCGGACAGGAGGATTATAGGGAGGGGATATCTGTTTCTGTTTCTGTTGCTGTTGCTGTTGCTGACTACGTAAGGTGATCAATCTCTCCAATTCAGCAATTCCAGGTCCTCTCCGTGGTTTCTTTTTGTTTGATGAACTAAACCCATTTCCTGTTTCATTGCCACCCATTGTGAAAGCTCTCTCTTCTTTTTCTTGTGCTGTACTGCCAGACACATAGAGAGAGATCGAGACAGAGAGAAATTTGCGAAACCGGGAGACTACTGTTTTTAAATTGTTTCATTATAGATTTCAATGTTAAATATGTCCTGGAGCATTGGGCTTTTTTATATTTTATTGCATAATTTAGGGTTTTTAATAATTATTACTTATTTATTTTTTTGTTATTTTTTAGATTATGTTTGGATGTGTGTTGATTGTACGTTATCTCTTTTGATTGTATATATTTTTTTATTGTTTCTTAGATTATGTTCGGATGTGTGTTGATAATTGTACGTTATCTCCTTTGATTGTATATATTTTTTTTTGTTATTTCTTAGATTATGTCTGGATGTGTGTTGATTGTACGTTATCTCTTTTGATTGCATATATTTTTTTTGTTATTTCTTAGATTATGTTTGGATGTGTGTTGATCGTACGTTATCTCCTTTGATTACACAAAATGTCTTTTGATTTTGTTTGATTTTATTTTTATTTTATTTTGTTTGCCTATTTAAGGTTTGGAGAATCATATTTTTATTTAATTATTTTTTATTAATAAAATTTAAAATAATAATAATAATAATATTTTCTCGCACTTACTTCTTGTATTCAATTTTTTTTTTCTATTTAGTCAATTGATTAATGCTTTCCTTTATATATTTGTTGAATCGACATCCCAAGATTATAAACATAACTAACTACTGGTCTCTTTCGTTTCTTTTATTTTTTTTAACAAAACAACCACAAATATTAATTAGTCTGATATATGATTCAAATTAATCAAGTTTGATAAATGTAGACAAAAAAAGGTTTCAAAAGGCAACTTGTGTTGAACTAAATTTTAGTCATACTATCCACCAAAAAAATAAAAAATTGAGTCATATTGAGAGAGCCACACATGATCACCAACCATGTCGATCAGGCATGGAAACCATACAGACCATACTTGAAAAGGGTGGAAAGAGAAAAATTATGTTGATATAAATAGGGATATGTTATATTTACAAAAAAAAATAAATTAATTTTTACAAATTATATTATGTACTCCTGGGAGCTGTACATTCCTAATTGAGTGTACTCCCTTGAATATATAATATAGTTTGTAAAATAAAAAATTTGTAAACATAACGCTCGCCTATAAATATAATGCTATATTTATGTGAATTAGTTTGACTTTAAATCTAACCAAAGACTATTTTTTAAATTGTTTTCTTAAAACACACAAAAATTTCAATTTACTCCATTTTACTAGCTTATCTCATTTTTCAATGTTAATAATATCAACTTAAAAGAGATAGATATTTCAATATTAAACTTTTGAATATCATGAAAAACTATGTAAAATTATGTCAACTGAGTTTGTTCCCATACAAAGGATAGAACAAAATATATACGGAATACTAATTTTTAGTATATTATTCGTGAAAAACATTGGAATATTTTATTTCAACGAAATAACACTTTTCGGATACCATTTCCGTTCAAAATCTTCCATCAGTTTCCAAAATTATAGCCCTGGTGAATGCAAAATTCAACTCAAGCTGTTACGGAGAGTAGGAGGTCTAAGAGAGTCACAACTCACAAGTGCACCAAGTTGGGCTTTGGACTATGAGACTTATTAGTTATTAGTTATTGCACTTGGTGTAATAGTTGAGAATGGTACGGAGTGTTTGTTGTTAGTCACCGTTGTTAGTTATTATCATGTGTAGTTACTGTCATGTGTAACTGTCACTACAAAAAATAGGTTGTTTAGCCACATTTAAAAACGTGGCTAAATTCATCAAAAAATGTGGCTATACCGAACTACCACAGTTTTGTCAAACGTGGCTAATCTTGGCGTGGCATTTATTTGGCCACATTTTTCTTGTCATTTTGCTACAGCTGTCATGAGTGTGGTAGCATTATTTTGGCCACGATAATTTTGACGTTAGCCACATTATAAATGTGGCTAAATTGAAGTTAGAGAATAAAAAAATAATACATTCCTATTTCTTTTATAATATTTAAAAAATATTATAAAAGAAATAGAAACGTATTTAAGAAAAAAATGACATTATTTAAGAAATTATAAAAACTAATTTATTTGAGATACATAAAATTTACCCTCAACTAGCTAAAAATAATCATAAAGGAAATTAATCAAGAGACACACACACTCACTTGCATCAATAAAATTCTGTTTCCAATAATATAAGTTTCACCAATAATCATGCCTATCCCATGATTTAATAAAATCACCTCCTCAATTTTCGCAGCTATATAAAAAACAATAAAGATGATGTGTATGACTCTGCATGCATAACCCAAAAAAACAAAGAATAAAAATAAAAAAAAGTTGGAATTTTAAAGTTTCGAAACTATACATACTTATATTCTTTGGTTATTTTCTAGAATGGAAAAATGCATAGATATTTGTTAGTAAAAGGGGGAAATTTTTAAGGTACAACGGTGGTACCATTTTTTCAGTGGGGAGAACCAATAAAAAATGGAGAGAGAATGTGAAAGTGAGATGAAAAAAATAAAAAATAAAAAAATTCCAAGTGCCAAAATTTAAAAGGAAATCGCACAAAAGTTCGCTCAAAGGGGGTAAAATACATCTAAAGCTCCAAGAAACAAAAATATGTGCTCAGCCAGAGTACCACCAATGAGCTTCAGGGCTGAATGTGATTCCCTGAAACAGGATCCTTAACATGTAAACACATGCTATCCGCAGCCTCTGCTCATAAATGCTCCTTAAGTTCCTGGATTAGAAGTAACAAAGAAAATACACTTCTGCTTCAGTATTCATATTAAGGATAATGGTTGTATTGTCCAAAATATATATATGTACACTTTTTAAAGAATGATGAGCGGCTAAAAAACTTCAATGGCAATATTTAATCAAAAGTATAAGTTATTTCATTTACTCCGGCTGTGACTGAAAATAACTTTCTATGCTAATACTAGTGCCTAATAAGTGGAAATCGCATAAAAAAATCATTTGTGTTATGTTCCTTACCAGTAGAATTCTGTTAATATTGCTGGCACCACAGACTTTATGAGCAAATGAAGATCTTTCAGGATTTGGTTGAGGGAAAATATGGCTTTAGCACACAATCTGGTGGACTTTTTCTCCTCAAAGATTTGCAAGCAGCACATCTTGATTTTTTCATTGTCAGATTCTTGTGTATCTCTTCAAAGATTTCTAAGCACAAAATGATTCTGTCAGATTGGCAAGTTTTTCCTCCTTGAAATCATTCTTTGCTAATATTAATTAGATATTAATTTCTAATTAATATCTAATTAGAAATGTAAAGGCTGATTTGTAAAGGCCAGAATTCTTGCACCTGCATTTGTTAAAAGAATTAGTTATTTCTTGCATATTAACTCAACTCCCATGAGACTTTCCCAAAAAAATGTAGTATTTTTCCAATAAAAGGTCGTGGTTTGCTTCAAATTGTGTAACACGGCAAAGGCCATCGGATAGCATGCCAACAAAAATTTGCTCATTATAAAGAATTTAAATGTGATTTGCAGTATTAACCTTGATTATTTGTCTTAGCGGAAAACAATCTCCATTGCAGTAACAGGAGAAGTATTCAAGTATATATATTAAAAAAAATAAGCATAGAAAACCAACCTAAAGAACTTAGATGATCTGGCAATGAAATCCCACTTGCTGCACCAACCTAAAAAAAAAATAAGAAGTTTTTTATATAAAAGAATTTTATCAGTATCAATCAGAATAATAAACAAACTGAAAAAGTTAAATTGACTTAAACCGAGGAAAATGGCTTACATCATTCCACCCATCATAGACACAAGAAAGGAAGGAATCATCACTGCAGTTCCTAAGGCCAAAATGTAATGCTGAAAACCCAGAGTTATTGTCTCAGCTGTTAAATAATGATACCTTCAAATCTGTGAGGAGACCAAAAGGAAAAATAAATAAAAAAAGAAGTTAACCACCTATCAATTTACAACATCATATTGGGGTTCTGAGTGTATGGAGTCCGTATATCAAGATACGGATACTATACATAATCAATCCCTAAAATGTACTTATTAAACAAAAGCCAAGGAAAGCTCTTAAAAGTGTTCTATCAAACAACTGTGCCAAAACAAATATAAAAATGGCTTATTGTGTATAAGTAATTTTTATGTTGATTGAGTTGAACTTAGGCATTAAATTCATGTATCTTCTATGAATAAAAATGGATATGCTCAGAATTTTCAGCTTGCACATTCTTCCACTTCGCTTTAATTAGAATAAACGATTTTATCCTCTGTTTATCAGTCATTAAGCTCTAACTCTGTTAGCCAGGATCTAAGTCGACATCATCCATGAAACCGAGAGAAACTTATAAATGAATAATTATCTTGTATCAATTATTAACTTCTATTATACTCATAAATCACCGTTTAGAGAAGTCAATTTTAGAAAGAAAAAAAATACTTCAATCGCGAAAATAACCATTGATATTAATGACATAGAACCAGAGAGAAATGTCTAAGCTGAAACTTAATGGATCTACCGATGCATCATCGCTAAGGAATTACGTCATTTGCAAAAAGTAAAACAAAAAGACTAGCTGCAATTTAATGAATCGCATTGAACGAGGTTAATTCTGCATATCAATCAAGTAGCATTATAGCAAACAAGAAAAGTCAGAATAGAAGGAATAGAACAAAATGCAGAGAAGTAAAATACCTTGCAAGCAATCACAGTTTTCGGCCTCTTTGCGAACAACATCATGAACAGAATCAATTAACTCAGCGCCTTCAGTATAATGAACTTTGGCCCAATTATTACCGTCACTAGACTGGCCAAAGACAAAGTTATCAGGTCGAAAGATCTTGCCGCAAGGTTCAGAATATACCTGCCACCAGAAGCCTCATTATACTTGGAGACGATCTGGTTACAGCATTGGCCACCTTGAACGTGCAATATTTCTCTCATTGTAGCGCTTCTGAAATGAAAGATGGAGAACGAGATTTAGGGTTTGCGAATTATTTGGTATTGGGAAATAAAGTTAATCTGAGAATAACAGAAATGCGCGAGTGTGAGAAATGAAAAGTTAATTCACCAGTTATCGGTGCGTTCGGCGTCGGAGTTGGTTTTCCGCATGGCCATCGTACAGAGAAATTGGTAAGTTAGAAGCACAGGTTTCAGAGTAATCTTTATTTTGAAAGGGATAAGACTGAACGCGCACAATATAACAGGGCTACACTTTGCTTTAGCAATGTGTGATGGGGATAAGAAGGGAATAAAAATATTATTAAACGTTAGCGGAAACGCGGAGCCTAAGGTTTACGACACTGCTCTAATCGCGTCCCGAATATGAGAGTTTTTACCGTGCTTAAATGACGTTTTTTTTGTAGTGTGTTGATCAGTAGTTGTTGTAATAGGAGTTAGTTACAGGTAGTTAGTGTCTTGTATAAAAATTCAAGGGACGCATTGTTCTCAATATCAATTAATCAGAATAAAATTTGTTGTTTTTCCTCCTCCTTATTAAGCTCTGCTCTATGACAAGCTTCTCGCGAAATCGACACTAACGATGTATGGACAGAATCAAAATGGACTCACAACTGTAATCAATAGGAACATACCGGGCCATTATGCTTAATTGTCTTTGTTCTATCTTATAGGCTTATAGCATCCACTTGAACATAATTTTATTAACTATTTTGTCTGGATTATTAATCCTTTTAACTCGTTGACACTAATACAACTGTTTTTCCATCATTTGCCTATGGAGGTTGATTCATTGATAGCTTTAGCACAGTACATAAATAATTAAATAGAGTACGGTAAGCTCTAAAGTAACCAACTTTATGGTAGCTTTGATCTTTATCTCTATCAGCATAAATAGGCATTATAATATGTACAATCCAGATCTTCAAGTGGTACTGACAAGACAGTTGTCACCCATGCTAGCTAGATCTTATATATATATATATATATATATGGGAAAAGTATTTCTACAGCCACTTTAGATAAGGTTATCTACAGCTACCTCTTTTTAACTAAGTACGACCGGTCGTATTTAGTTATAACAATAAAGCTGCTCTTTTTTTTTTCTCTCCCCAAACACTGTCGGCTGACGTGACAGAGAGAGAAAATGCATTTTTAATGTAGACCGGTCGTACTTAGTTAAAGAGGGGTAACTGTAGACAACCTTATTTAAAGTGGTTGCAGAAATGTTTTTTCATATATATATATATATATATATATATATATATATATATATATATAAAGAATTTCTCTAGTCAACAGATATAAATTATCTCCGGTAAGTCCAAAACGATATTATTTTGAGGCGAAAATTAAAGTGTTTTTTGTAATTCTAAGATATTGCAGAGTTATATTAGTTTTTATCATTATAATTTTTTTTATCTCCAGTGACTGAAGAAATACTTTTCTATATATATATATATATATATATATATATATATATATATATATGCCTTAATTTTGAGGTAAATAACTATGTCTATTGCTTCTTCCGTTGCTTTCAACCTTTTCTTTCGATGGCTCACTCAAAAACTTTGTGAAAAAAGGGACACCAAGAAAACAAGCACCTAAAGCTGTACTTAATGAAATCATAAACTGGCAGCAAACGACTTAAAAAAACCTCACAGCCACTTCCTATCAAAGAAAGTAACCGACTAAACTTCCATATTTGTAAGAGACCTTCAATGCTAAAACCACTTGCATCTTTCAGTTCCAAAGTGGCATATAAAGGATTCTCCGACTCCTAAGGTTTATATATATGTTAATGTATGAAACGGAACTTGATCTATATATAAGTATCACTAAGTCATGAGTGCTTATGATCGAACAGTCACAGTTAGCATATTTAAGTCATTCTGAATGGTCAGTTTTGTTAAAAGCTACAGCATATATTTTATTTTGGATGCTGCCTTCGCAAAATGTATATCCAGTTCAATGTTTATTGAAGAAAGAAAATCATGTATGTTTATGTAAGGTAGATCTATAGCTTCTTGCATGAAATAAAGTATCAATTATCTCCTACGTACTCCTAGCTAGTACCATACCATGTAACCTTACCTGTAAACACATTTAACTAATAACACAAATTCCTGACTTCATGATTGATTTAGCTATGCTAGCAAATGGAAACTATAAATGAAAATCACTATGGATAATAACTTCTCATTTCTTTGAGAATTATGTAAAGGGAGAGTTTTTTCATCGATTTATATGCAAAGAGCCAATCTATCTTCCATTACAAGGGTATGATCACCAGTGGACACTTTAGGACAAACATATATATATATATATATATATATATATATATATATATTGGCTTGTTCACTTTTTGTGAGAATCTCTCATTTTCTAGTGGCAGATCCAAGAGATAATCTGAGCTCCAAATCTAACTCTTGAGTGTCACTTGATTCAAAGTTCTGACTGCTTGAGTCCGGGGAACCACTCCTATGCTTCTCGGTATCTATGTCTTGTGAGTCCTAATTATGGAGGAACAAAAAAACATAATAAGGTCATTTTGAATTTACAGATAAATTATTGGGTGCCAAATACATCTTTTATGGTGGAATATGTATAAATATTTGATGAGTTGCATGCATATTGAAAAAAATTCCTTACATGTAGGTTTAGAAAGGGTCCAATTATGCTGGATTGAGCAGAAATCTGGTTCTCCAAGATGGCTGTGGCATAATCCCATCTGGTTTAAGATAAAGAATTCCACATATCAGCAATAAATTCATTATGACAATAAAACGAAGAGAAGAAAAAATATCCAACTTTTATAAACACACACTTTGTGTTCATCGATCAATGGCACGGATCAAAAAAGGGCTGGAAGCGTTAAGTACCTTGCTGTATTTGTGGGCTGAGAATCTCCATAGCTGATGTTTGTTTTTTCATATTCGGATAGACCCATCTGCACTAGCCAACGATTTTTATCAAAATTTCAGGATTCTCCCAACTCATTCTCTTCTCATGTATTATCAGTATATTACTATACTCGAACATCTTATAAAATAAATAAATAAAAAAGAACAATTACTTGTACTATCCAGCAACAAGAATTAGGTGACTGTAATAACGAATAAAACCGAAGATGATTTCGAATACAATCTTGACCCCTTCTAATCACTTAATTTTGGTAAATTTCCAGCTAGCAGAGCACACAGATTTAATTTAGGGTTAGTCGTACCCTTGATCAATGTAATAAACCATAAGAGTTGGCACATCTGGTCGAATTTTTCACCCACGTTAGTTAGCCGTGACAACTCAACCAAACATAGAGGAGAGTTATTTCAGAATAAATAGGTTATATATTATATCACAAAGGAATATCACAAAGGAAAACTACAAGGAATTGAAAAATAACCGTGTTGATTGCTTTGTGGTGCAATTACTACGCATTTGTATGGATTAATTTTGAAGTAATGACTACTAATTAAGCAGGGAGAGGTGAAAATATGTGCGCAGGAAGAATGATCTCTATTAAATTGTACAAGAGTAAGACCAATTGGTATTTAGGAAAAGCTAAAATTACACCTACCTTAATGTGGGGTTGGAAGCCATATGAAGCTGAGTATGATGTTGTAGATGACGATGAGTAAGAAAAAGATGATGATGGTACCGATGAATATGCTATATTTTGCACTGTTGGATCTTCCAGCTGCATGTTCTGGAGGGACAAAACTCCAATATTGAATTTCACAAATTCAAGTTAAAAAATTGGTAGCTTTTAGAGAGAGAGAGAGAGAAGTAGAGAGGTATACGTTGTTGAAATTAGGTGGGTAAGGGCCATGGAGAGAAGGATGATAGGCAGAGGCAATTTGATCATGTAATCTGATTTTCTCCAATTGAGCAACTCCAAGTCCTCTCTGTGGTTGCTTTGGCTTGTCTGAATTGTTCTTCTTCCCTGCTTTTCTTGATGAAGAAGACCCACTTCCTCCTCTTTCATTTCCAAGGTTTGGTTCTCCAAAATAATTGCTACCCATATCTCCAAAATATAAAGCTGATCGATTGGCTTAATTTGCAAAACCAGGGAGAGACTTGTGTTTTTAAGCTGCCTGCACCCCCAGCAAGTATTGCATCGCTGGATCACATCGTGTGTCAGATTTCAATGTTATATATATACACCCAGATTCTATGCACTCTCTCCTCCTATCCTTTTGCTTCAACATGTTATTTTATTTTTATTTTTTCTGTGAACTGTAATTTGATTATTATATCAATAATGATCCCATTATTTAATAATTTTCCAACCTATATATTATATAGACTTTGGAGACTATCTTGGAAAGGGATTGTCTCTCATTTAATATGTTAAATAAGCAGTAACGGTAGACCTTATGTAGCCACGCGCCATAACGTAGGTTAGGGGTATTAAAACGGGTTGACACGACACGAATTTGATACGATAGCAATATATCAACATGAACATAATACGAATAACACGCAAAATAGGGGTCAAAACGGTAATTGACAAAAAAAGATTTAAAAAAATGGGTCGAAATTAAAAAAAATTAAAAAATAATAAAAAATAATTAAAAAAAATATGGGCAACACGAACACGACACGAATTTTTTACGTGTCATTTTTTTCCAACACGAACACGTCACGATTTTTTTGCGGGTCAACCCGAATACGAATTTTAGTGTCGTGTCACGGGTCAACCTGCGTGTCATAACCTATATTAACACCCTATTACAAGCGATAATATTCATTAAAGAAAAATTAATAATGCATACTATACTAAGGCTTTACTTTTTATGTGATTGCTGTAGAAAAATTTGTCTGTCATTTTTATGAAAAAAAGAAGAAGAATAGGTCTCATGTAATACAGTTTGTGTCAAAAAAATTTGCTTATATAAGAATATGAAGTGTGTGACAGATAATTCTTTTTACAATAACTATATAAATATTTTTCCCTTATACTAAATATGTAGAAGAAGGTGCTGAGGTTTATCACTTCATTCAAATTTTACTTGTTTAATGTGTGTGAAAAGATGCTAAACACAACATTTAACATGATAAATCTTTTTAAGGTAATTTTATATGTGATTATATGAATTCCACTAATTGAAGTAGATAACGAAGCTTTAAATGGGTTCCACTTTGCATGTGGTTTCCTAGAGTTTACTGTCAATTTGTCCCAGCTGATAATACACTAAACTGAAATGACACAGCTGTAAATTCCATAATTAAGAGACTTATTAATAAAGGAAAGTAAAATAAAACTAGTAATGAATAATTTAAAAAAGGATCTGGATCCTCTTATGTGAAAATTCACATGACCATGTCATGTGAGGAATCATAACCATACAAAGGTGGATCAATGGTAATAAAGGAAGAGAGAAAAAAAATGTTAAAATAGGTAGTTACGAAATCATAACTGTTGATTTACCTTTGTATGGTTGTGATCTTCCCGCATGATCATATCATGTTTTTTTCACATGAGAGGATTTATTTCCACTGTAGTTTCAAAATTATATCGCCTTTTTTAATTTATGTTGTTTTTAAATCTAAAAGATATACAGATGATAGTCTTGCTTAACATATGAGGAAGGATTGACCTAAAGATTGCGATAGTTAAAACAATATATACATGATAATAATAATAATGTGGTTATAATTAAGTGTTGAAAGACAAAATCTAATTGAGCTGTTTCGCGCATGATTTGTGGGTCATATTTTATGAGTTGTTTGTGTGGTGGAAAGTGAGAATCCTCCAAATTGTTAGCCAGACATGTGAACCCATTCAAATTACAAGAAACCCCACTAATCCTCACCAAAAGTATGTCATTTGTTGCTTAAGCAGAGGACATAAAAACATAGACAAAGTACTATAGTTAAAAAGTATATATAGTAATTGTTGCTTTACATAATTTGGGATTTGCTTCCTTTTCTTTCCTTTCACTTAAACTTTTTATTTCTTTTATGGTTGTTTCCTTTTCTTTTCTTTTCCCCCATCTTTCTTTCTTCTAGACATTAGGGTTAGGGTGCTGATCTAAACGCCATTACTTTTTTTTTAGTTTTTAGTGATAGCCTCCTATATGCTGTATCACTTTGAAGTTTGAACCAATAAATTAAATGAGCAATTAACTTGAAAATGCAAAATTCAGTTGACTGTAATTAGAATAATAGTAAAGTAAAAATATATTGGGCAGTTAATCATCTCGGGCAATCCAGCAGTTGTCATATAAATCATATTAGAAAAAGTAATCTCCAGCAAAAGATCGATGCTTCACTATTGGCCTTAATGCTCCACCAATAACACTAGATATTCAATCAATAATCTTCATTGGAGAGAAGAGTAAAGATTTGAAGTGAAAATAGAATACAAGAGCAACTTTCTCTTGCTATTTACCATGGCATTTGCATTTTCTGTTTCTTCCTTTCCATTTCGTTATGTCCAGATAAAAAAAAAAAATTAAGATTTTTTCATCGGTTCCATCAACGATTAAACCAATCAAGCTGAGTAAGATAACACAAAGGCAGTGAACTCTATATCCAAAACTCACAAGACCACGAGTTAAGCTAAAACAACACATATTAGATGATATACACGCTTGGTGGTATCTCATTAATTTATTTTTTGGGTATACCAACTTTAATTACTTTTTTGAGATGAGTCACCTCCCGCTATCCTCATAAGTTTCAATTCTTTAAGTCAGTTATAAGACTAATTCCAAGTCGGGATTTAGTCACAATTAAAGCTCTTCGACCATAGTTAATATTTTTGTATAAAGGGATTTTGATGTAGTTTGATTTGGATTATGTAATTAATTTTTGTTTTTAATCTTAGTTTATATTCCTAAATTTGAGTGTTATTTCGTTGTTTTGACATTTCTATGACGTGACACTCATGAATTAATTAGATGTTCATGTATGAATAAAAAAAATAATGCATGATCTAGATCTTTATGATGAACACGACAATATTGGCTAGATCTAGGATAGAGATAGCTAATTGTATGGTTTTGCTTGAGAAATTCCCTATTTTGTTTACTGCCTTTTATTTTTCGAATTAAATTAAGTGATTACTCATTCCAATATATAGTTACATGAAATAGGACTAATACATCAAGATATTAGGTATTAGTTAATTTTAAAACTTATAAGAGATCAACATAATTAACAATTAATTTAGATAGAATCTTAAAAATATTATTTAAATTATGAAAAATAATACATATATAAATAATTTTAAATTTTAAAAAAGAGAAATTAAGATGATATACATCATTTTCTAACAAAAGAAGTCACTCAAAAAAAGTGTATTCCTAGTGTATTCTAATTTAATATAGAGGGAAGTCATACTTACAATTTTTTTTCACTAAATTTTTTTTACCATCCAATCTAAATTGTTGATTTTTTGATAATTATTTAACGGTTATGATTTATTAGATTATAATTATTAAATTCTAATAAATTATAACGATTAAAATTGAAAAAAGTTGTAAGTATAACTTTTTCGTTTAATATATAAGTGTGAATTGCTTAATAATTAATTTAAATTTAATTTACAATCTCATTTAATTAAAATTTGAAGTTATTCTCACTAAAAATAGGAAACTGAAGTTTTAAAACAGAAAAAATGATAGAAAGTAACTAAGGAATCTAATCATTATATTTGAAGGGTAATTATATTTGAAATGAATTAATTTAATATTCTGAAAAAATATTTTAAAAAAAATCCTTTTAATTGTGAAACTACTTATCTAATTCTAATAAACGAAGATAGTACAATAAAAGTTTTTTCTACTCTTAAAAATGAGAATGCAATGATGGATAATTGATGGAATATTACTAATTAATATAAGATTTTACCACTCTTAAAAATGAGAACTCTATTTTTGTATATAATGATGGATAACTAAAGGAATTACTAAATTAATTAGTTCAGTAAATTAACACAAAGTCTTCATTCTCTTGTATTACATATTTATAATATAGATTCAGATTATCAACACTTTTCTAAAAACTGAACACAACATTAACATAATTTGTTTATATAGCTAAGATTATAAACACAAATTCATTAGTTTCTGAATTGGATACTGAAGGTCATGCAATTCTTTTTGGACTGCAGACAAACTAGTTTCTTATAATATCGGGTTTTGAATATACGGTACTGTGACAAATAAGTTTAAACTCTAGATCCTTTATAATATTAGATGTTTGAACCCAAAAAGATAATTGTTCAAAAAATTAAACTATCATTTAATGACAACTCCCAAATAAATAATCGGCAATAAAACCTTATGTTTTTAGTGATTTGTGAGAAGAAAAAACCTTGATATTTCAATTAATAAATAGTTTTGATCAGACCAAATACAGTATCGACTGGCCCTATATGTATCGAGCTCAATCACACACGGTTGAATGATCTTACGTTGTTAGTGGCCTGGGCCTGGTATTGCTGTTGGAGCGTGCTTGAGCTTTGTCCTTCTCGTTGGCGTGTTGCACCAAATGGGAGGTACCTGCGAAGACACTCCGATGCTTAAGTCAGTATCAGAGACAGGTGTTTTGTGTTGATTAAGTAAAAGATGATCATACATTGATGGTATATCGTTTGCTTATATAGTAGTTAATATGCCATCTTAGTTAAGGCGGTTGGCTTCTAAGTGGTCAGCCTTGGGCTGCAGGTCAGTCAGGGGACCTGAGTAGCCTTATCTTCCATAGTGTCTAGTAGTAGAGTTGTGGCAAGCTGCAGTTGTCCGTTGTTTACTGGAGTTAAGGCGCGGTGGAGTTGCCTTGGGCCTTAAGTTTACTTCCTATAGAAGGTTTCATACGCGATGTGAGTATCGCGTCTTGTGTGACGTGATGAAGGCATCGCGTCTTGTGTGTCGTGATGAGGGCATCGCGTCTGTGCTTGTTCTTTGCGCTTTGCTTTGGTCTTCAATGGACCTGGGCTTCCTTATGTGTTTTTGGACCCTGGTTGAGCTTATATTTTATCCGGATCAAGTTTCAAACCCAATTTTTTTTTGAAAAAAAAACTATTATTGATTCGTTTGGCAACATATATAGTCAACGTTCTGCTTCTCCCTTCCTTGTAATGTAAGGCATTGAATGGTTGCATAAGAAAAAATAATTCATGTATCTGATATATGACATTGAACAAGACATAACGTGTAAGAAACGGGGGGAAAAGTTATAAAACCCTGTGTAATTTACACGTAGCCTTATTTTTTTATACGATAGGTGGCAATACAGGTTAAATAAATGAAGATGAATTTAATTTTTATCAAATATATTTTTGAAAATGGGTGGTGACCTTTAATTGAGACTAAACCCTGACTCTTAGTTTTATAATCAGCTCAAAAAATTGAAAACACGGGAACTGACTCGTCTCAAATAGATAATTAAGGTCGGTATAAAAATATATATATCTTTATGCAATCAATTTAATATCTCATGTGTATGTTTATAATATTAATTTAAATATTTATTCAAAAATTTACCGCAGATAACATTTGGAGAGAAGATAAAGAAATCATCATAAACAAACAAATTATAATGAGTTATTAATGTCAAGTTTTTTATATCAATAATGAAGGAACCATATATATGTAATGTAATAAGTAAGAAAACCAAGACAAAAGGAAGGGCCGAGGGGTAATCAAAGAGATGCAGGGAATATATGGCATCAACTATAGATTTGAGGACACATGCAAACTCTCTTAAAGGTGCATTATTCCACACGATTCGCGAAACAAAAGCTCCTCTAACACCACCAATTCCAAATCCACACAAATCAGTCATGAATCATGATCCTATATTATCTCAGATTCTCTATTTGTTTTTTTTTTTTTTAAAAAAACTTAATTCGTATACGTTGTTACACACACGGGGACTTGAGCCTATCTCTCGTCATATGGTTAAGGTTAAGATCGACTTAATAATATATTAAAGAAGTTATATCTTTCTCTCTCCGATCGAGTTTGTGTTTGGGGTACAGAATGCATATCTTTCTGTCACATACTTTTGGATATGTATATATGAGAGAAAGAATCTTCCAAGGTTCTTTTTAAGATCATCGACCCAACCTTCCATGGCTGCCTGGTCTGATAATTAATTAGCGTTAACTCATTTGATTTGTTTTAAATCTGAAAAACCAAAAATTATAAATTTAAAATAAAATATTTAGGAATTTTTTTAAAATTATAAGAGATATATAGATAATTAATAATTAATTCAGGTAGAATCTTAAAAACATAAATTAAAATTAAAAAATATTTAAATTTAAAGAATACATGAATAAATAATTCAAAAGAATTTAAGTTTAATATTTTCAAAAAATAAAATAAAAATAACATATGTAACTTTTTAAGAAAGAATGGCGTTTTCTAATTTTGATATATGGAAATATACTATTTTTTATTTATTTTTTTTTCAAATATAGCGCTTCTAAAGTACAAGTATACTTTAGAAGATAAGAAATTAAAATTATAATAAAATGCATGTGAAATAAATTTTAAAAAATTCATAATTTATTTTATATATGTATGTATTTTATCAAAATATCAGCGTTATTTTTTTAATTAATGATTATAACTGTTTTTTACCTTTTAAAATAGGAGACAGTTTTTTTTTTTGGGGGGAAATGTCAAATCTTTGTAAATGGTTCGAGAGAACTACATGAGAATATAAGCTTATGTTTTTTAACCGCATTATAATATTATGTACTCCAACAAAATACATAGTTGATGGTTACACTATTAAAGTTAATTTTTTTTCTCTCTTCAAATTTTTTTCAAAAGTTCGTCGTTTGATGTGGAAAAAGAAAAAAAAAATAACTTTCATATTATAACTATGTATTTCCGGGAGTACATAAATATACGGAATGTGTTGAGATATATAGTCTCACATTAGTTGTATGTGCAACTAATGTGGAGTTTATAAGGCCTTGGACACTCTTACCCTTTGAGCTAGCTTTTGGGTGGTGTATCCCAAGGTTCTTTACATGGTATCAGAGCTTGAGTGACTATAAGGTCACAAGTTCGATCCTCACCGCCCCCACTTTAAAGTGGAATTAAAAATAAAAAGCACAAAAAGGTAAATAAAAAATTGGACTTGTGCAATCTACGCTTCTAGTCCAATGGGGTTCGATCCTCACCGCCCACCACTTTAAAGTGGAATTAAAAATAAAAAGTACAAAAAGGTAAACCAAAAATTGAACCTGTGCAATATCTACACTTCTAGCCCAATGGGCTCTCGTGTGAGGAGGCGTGTTAAGATATATAGTCTCACATTGGTTGTATGTGCAACTAATGTGGAGTTTATAAGGCCTTGGACACTTTCACCTTTTGAGCTAACTTTTGGAGTGGTGTATCCCAAAATTCTTTACAGGATGAAAAAACATAAACTTATATCCTTTAATAAAACACACGCTAAATCCATATATGTACACATAATATCTATCTTTTCTTTCTTTTTTTAAACCTAAACTAACAATTAGAAGTCCTTTAATAAGACACACGCTAAATCCATATAGCAGGATTTTGGGTAGTGTGATAGGGGAAAAAATTTATGTACACATTATTTAATTTCACTATCACTCATCATTTGAAGGAAGAGGTTCAATCAAGCAACCAATCTATTCTCTTCAACAAAAACTGGGAACCGGTCAATTATAAGATTTTACATTTATTCATTGATAAAGATGAATTATCCACAAAAGTTGCAAGTGTAAAAAATGTTAGATCAAATGTAAGGGATAAAAAAGCTCGCTTAAGTATGATAAATATAAGTGAAAGGACCTATAAATAAATTTAATATTTTAAGGTTTTAGATTAAAGTATGGTGTTTGATTCCTTAATATGAATTTCCCATTTATGTGGCATGCCTATATATTCAGAATGTATTTTATAAACCAAAAACCGATGAGTTTGCTGCCACAAGTTGTTTAATTTAGTTACTTTGGATTTCCAAATAATGATGTACCTTTGCTCTAAATTTTAAATCCTAAACTTGGTACTTATTTTTTCTAAATAGGAAATTTTTTATCTCATTTGAATCCATATTTTTATTTCTATTTTCTTCTAAATCCCAAAATTGTACCGATATAGGTACTACTGGAATACCGAAAAAGCTCTCCACACGGTGAACAATTTGAAAAAGGCATTATTGATCTATGTCCAGTTAAAAACACGCGGCTACCTCATAACCTAGATCTATATTGTTTAAGATGCTTAAGAAATATTTTGATGCCCACGGAATCCACATTTTGATTAGGTGGAAGATTTTCTTAGAATATAAAAGTACAATAAGTCTGTATGGACCATATATATATATAAAAAATAATTAGGACTATGTATTGGCACAACTGGAATGGGACCTTGGAAACTGTAAGGAAATGATCCTGACCACATGCGGAAAGGAATTGCAAAACTCAACACTTTGGCTTGCCTTTGCATACGGAAACCTTATTATAAAAGTTCAGTTCATAAGATCCCACAGATTACTTGGAAATGTGTCAATATTAATGTGATTGGTCCTCCTTGTCTCCTAACCATACTTGAGAATATATATTTATTAATTCAGAAAACCAACATCCCCGGTGCTCTTAATCTATCTTGGATATGGGTATGATAAAATTGATTGTGATCATATCAGTTATGATTAAGTTAATATCTGATCTTTAATTTATTTGTTAAGTGCACTGAATTGATTAATGTAGTGTCTGCTTTGTATTATCTTAAGGATCAATCATCTGATAAAGGAGGCGTTTTAAGGTATACGTATATTTCCAATATCCATCCAGTGGAGGGGAATCAGAATAAGATTCCTTTCATACTTTAACTTAATTTTGATTTGATATATGCTGGAAAGATTCATTGGCCATTGATTATTGGCAAAATCTTTCGGGAGAACTATAGTTCTATTTCTATACAATGCATACCCACATACTTTAAGTTAGGCCCGGACTTTTTTAGAGTTTATGGCATCATTTGATCAATTAAGTCATACTGAATTAGTGTGTTTGTAAAAATCTTAAGTTTCAGCAACACTATACCAAAAACATTTGATGAATTAAGATGTATAGGTGGTGAGCTTTTTCGGTACTGTAGCAGTACTAACATTCCTTCTAAAAGGGGTAAAAATTTGGGACTTAGAGGGAAAAAATATATATACTCAAATGGAATAAAAAAATTTCTATTTAGAACAAAAAATACCGAATTCGGTACTCCTAGCTGCTGTTTGGTTGAAGATTTCTTAAAACTTACATATGCAAATCAAATTGGCAAAGTAAGAAAACAATGTTTGGTAGACAATTTTACAAAATTTCCCCAGGTGTTGTATTTGGATAGCATTCCTTATTTGTTCATAAAAAAACAAGCAAAAGTTACTATTTGTAAAGATAACTTGAGCGTGGTATTTTACATTTAGCTAGCTAAATGACAAAAGAGCAACCCACTAGTAGACTTAAATACCCTCATCTAAAGTGCCAAGGTTTCACTTTCTTTATGGGGTTATATTTGTAATTTTATATCATTTACCCATCAATATTCCATTCTCAACCAAACATATGTTTCAAAAACTTTAATTAATTTGTTTGGTAATATTTGGCCCAACCAAACAATTTTTTTTTACTTTCCTATCTAATTCACTTTCCCTGTAGATTCCTAGTAATTACATTTCTCCGGTGAATTAAAATTTTCACTTGAACCAAACATTCCCCTAATATAAAAAAAAAAAAATCCGTTAGGTGGTGGCTGCATGTGCTTGCCAAGGAACCAAGCCTACCTATATATGAATCTTATACATGCAGCTGATAGTACTTGGTCTGCTTGAACATATTGATTATTCCAGAAATTGATAGTTCGCAGGTTAATCATGAATTGGTCCATTGGTTAAGAAAGAGGGCACATTATATGAAGACAAAATTATTATATTAATCTATGTAGGATTTTTTTAATGCATTAATTAATTCTTCGTCTTCCTTAATTATGCGTATGTATACCATGCGTAATTGTACCAAGAGTAAAAGTTTAAAAATCGATCGTTTTCTTTTGAAATTAAATAAAAAAACAAGAATTTAAAATAGCTACACAACTAGGTAATCCATGTGTAAGTCTTGACTCATCAATAGTCAGCCCACATTGAGTCATGGATGACACATAACTCCACTCCTTCACGTGTCATTGAGATTTCTTCTCAGATTAATTTGGCTGTCTTTGAATAAAAGAGAGTATCTACCCATAAAGTTCAGTTTAAAAGAACAGAGTTGGTGCGTGCGTTATATTAATTTAACGCAATCTCAAGCATACCGATGATGTCATTCTCCTCAATGTTTATATTATTATCGGAGTTTAACACATGCACATCGATTATTTTATTAATTATGAGGTTGCTGAATTGATCCTTAGATTTACCTTTTGATACCCAATAAAACCAATGCATAGCTCATAAAGCATAAAGATTTGCTTCCATGCATGTGATCATATTTTAAAATTTTCCAGTTTCCCAATTTGTCGCACAATTCTTTATGTCGTTTTTCTTATCGCATTACATTGCGTAATCCTTTTTTTATCTGGCCGATTATTAAGAATGTGAGAATGTACCACTAGCTAGATAGAATATAATCAATATATATCGAAACTGTTATTTGCTTCTTAAATCCAGTTAGTTAGACTAGATAAATATATAAACATCGAAGCACTAGTATTGGAGAGATGCCAATAATGATTGGCACAAACGATAGATTCATCAATCATAAAAAAAATTAAGAGTAAAGTCAATTTTGGTCTCTAACAAAAAACACAGTCCTTGTTTTCGTTTTTTACAAAAAAAAATATCTATGTTAGTCCTTTCTTAGGGACTAAATTGAATTTTCATTGAATTTATGAGGAATCACATTTTCAAAGAACTGGAATTGTAGAAGGACCAAAAGTTGACTTTTTTTGTAAGGGATGAAAGTGAGGATCATATTTTTTTTTTTTTAAAGACCCAAAAAGAAATTTACTCAAAACAAAATTTAATTATGTTTGGGTTCAAATCTTCTAACTATGTTTCATTAATAAGTATTATATGATGTTACTTGCAGTAACTTGTTGCTTGCTATACCTCATCTCTATTGAATATGACTCATACTATGTATTCATACAAGCTAAACATAGCTTACGTTAGGTAAATCAGGATTAATCGTTGTGTCAATTTCTCTTCCTTTTCTCCTTTTATTTCGATTGTATATGTGTCAATTTTCAACACTCTCCATGGGAGAATAAGAAATTTATTGTGAGGGACTGAGGTATCACAAGACATATATAAGTATATAACATAAAAAGGAAAGGATAATCAAGTAAAGGAATTATGTGAAAAATTAATTATGCTATTAACTAAATGTATGAGGTGCACATGAAAAAAAAAATCAAAATTGGGGACTATGTCATTGCATAACGACAGTGGCGGAGCCAGACCCAGAAATATCAGAAAGCTCAGGTCAAAACTCAGTGAACTATAAAGAAAGCTAGGGTCAAAGAAAGCAGCCATGGAGGAAGTCAACCATTTTACACGGCCAACCATTTAAAAAGCTCCTAATTTAGAAAACAAATCAGGGCCAAAGCCCTACCTAGAGATAAGGTGGCTCTCTCAATGCATAACGGCATAACCCGATAAGCTTTTTTCCTCATTTTTCTTCTAACTTTTTATTTAACAAAAAAGTGAGACGTGAGAAGGATAATTTAAATTTAAATTTAAATTTAAATTTTTGTAAATTACTCAAATTTTTTGGTAAAGAACTCGAAGGTGAATACAATAAATTTATGTTAAAAAAGTAGTGTCCAAGAAAGATAATCACAAATAAAAAGATAGGACTCTGGTTTGGGTAGTGACCAAAACAATACAAATCGAGTCTAATTGCACACGGTTGAGAGACGGTACAAGTTGATGAAGTTTTTGTGTCGTTGTTTGTAAGTACAGGGTCTCTCTTGACCTTAAAGCAAGATGATATTATCGGGTTGGTGATGTAGTGCTTCAAATTGTATGATTTGTCTGTAACCCGTGGAAATGGGTGCGTACAAAATGCTCCGACATTCAAATCAGTTTATGAGTAAATAAATACGTTAATGGGCTTAATCATTCGGGCTTTGAGCATCCATCGAGGAAATGAACAAAGCCCACAAGTGGGTCAGCTAAGCCGATTAGGCTGGCTGTGAACTGCGCCGAGCCGAACAGGTTCACCGTGTATTGTAGTGACTACTGACTAGTGACTGTAGAGTGTAGAGTGTAGAGTCGCAAGTCACAAGACAAGAAGAGTGACTAGTATATAAGGGATTTAATGCCTCGCCTTTCATTTCCCTCCCTCGATCGCCAAACCCAGATTAAGCTTCACTCAAAACATAACAATATTATCGTTTTCAGTTTTGATGCTTCGGAGGTATATATTCCGCTTCAACCAATGATTGGTCTTTTGATTTTTCTGTGCCGATTATTCGTTTGTGTATTGTTGGTTGGTTTTATAGCATTCTGCTTTCACTAAGTATTTGAACTTTTTGGACTCACAAAGAAAAAGAAAATTTGGTTTAATTTGGTTTAATTTTTAAGTTTAATTTTCATTTAGACTATATATTTTATGATAATGGGAAGGAGAAGGGAGGGTTTAGGGTGTGGTTACGAGGCTGTGCTTTTAACTTCTAATATCAACGGATGTTTCTTATAGCATTCTGTTTATATTCTGAATCTCTGATGGAAATGCCAATATTCGTAGGTTGAAATTTTGTGCTTTTGTTCTTTTGACAATAAACTTGGTGTTATAAAGATTAATAAATTTAAATGAGATAATTAAAATTTGTCTCATAGCGTTGTTTTGCCAGATGCAAATGTCGAAATTTCAGCTGCTCGAAGTTGTTTGGCTTTTGAGCTAGGCGAAACAATTAGGCTTGGGGCTTTGAACACTTCTAATCAACATGCATGAATGAAGTGATAAAATGAATATGACCAATCTGTGTAGTGGCAGTGAGTAAACCATTGTAGGTTATATCATCATAAACAACACTCACGAGTTAATTACCCTGAGTATACTAAATGTAAACTCTAATTCTTAAGACTGTATTTGTTCAGTAGAATTCATACCTGGGCAATTTTCATGGGACATACAAACTTAGATGATGTTACTTAATGTCTATATTTACCTATGATATGCTAAAGTTTTGATTATCTTTCCCTCTACCTCTCTGTTGATGTGTTTGTATCGACATTGATGCTGATATGAGGAGCGGATTACATCATGTGATTCTTGTTTTTGTAAAATTTTGCTTGCTGAACTAATTAAGTGATTTCTACACAGAACTGTTATTAATTTGTATTCTATCTTTCCTTGTTCTTTTTTTTTGGGGGGTTCATTGACCGCTGACCCCATCTAATTTGGGATAAAGGTAATGTTGATCAGAGGCGGATGCAAGTCAAAGAGAATAAAATTTGATATGAAAATATCAAAATACCCCTCACTTAAAATTAAGTTTTCTCCCATTTTATTTTTTGCTTTTTCTCCTCCACCCATGACTAGTGACCTGACTCCCTCCATTAGACAAAATCCAAACCTAATAACAACAGTCATCAGAGACGGAGAGGAGAGAGCTCTATACGATTGGTTTGTTCTCTTTATTTATATATGATTTTTGAAGTTGCATTTTCATTCCTATCTGTGTATCCTTTGGTTTATTTACTTGTAAAGTTAGTATTAACTTTGCCCGTAACAACTGCATCTGTGGAAAGAGCATTTTCAGCTATGAAATACATCAAGACTGCACTCCGTAATCGGATGGGGGATGAATGGTTGAATGATTGTTTAGTGCCATATACTGAAAAAGATGTATTTGATAGCATTGATAATGAGGCAATTATGATGGAATTCCAAAAAATAAGGCCTAGAAGAATGATATTGTAATTATTTTTATTGTAATATACTTTTGTTATTAAAATATATGTACTTGAACTTCTTAGTGCCCACCCTTCATCAATTTTCTGGATCCGCCATTGATGTTGATGTTGATATAATGGCCACCAATGAATCTTGTTACCTACCTGTAACTGACTTGTCACATTTTTCATATGTTCTGTGAAGGTGACATGAGATGAGCTGATTCAGAAATATAACTAAGTTTTGCATTTCAAGCCAACATGAATTCTGTTATACCATGCTCTGTGGGCAATGTTCCACTTATTCCTGGAACTTGCTTTTTGACAAGGAAGACTAATTCTGTAAATACACTCAGTTTGTCAAGGAGCTCTGTAAAACATGAATCATCGACTCTGAGATTTCTATTACCTCCATTTGTTGCCAGTGGACTATTTCCACAGAACAAAAGGAGATACTCTTTTCATAAAAAATGTAGAACCTCCGCATCAGCCATAGAGACAAAAGTAGCAATGGAGGCACCAGATTCACCTGTTGCAGATGAAGATTCTGCTAAAGCCTCTGAAGCTCCTTCAGATGAAGTTGGAATAAGTGAAAATGCATCTACTAAGTCTGATGCCATTCCTGCTCCAGTTAAAGCTATACGTTCAAGATCTACTAGGAGAAGTGAGATGCCTTCTATAAAGAAAGAGGATTTGATTCCTGGGGCTACTTTTGCTGGGAAAGCAAAATCTATTCATCCATTTGGTGCCTTTGTTGATTTTGGAGATTTTACAGACGGGCTTGTTCATGTTTCTAAGCTTATTGATGGCTACGTTAAGGATGTTGCCAGTGTTGTTTCTGTAGGACAAGAAGTGAAGGTGAAGCTAATTGAAGTGGACACTGAAACTCAGCGTATTTCTCTTTCTATGCGTGACTTTGATGACACTGGTAAGCCGCAGCAATGAAAAGATGCAACCATCAGTATGGAGAAGGCGGGACCTGGGAAGAGGAACACTTCAAAGCCTAGTCCGAAGAAAGATGTGAAGAAAAGCACAGAATTTGTCAAAGGTCAGGACCTAGTGGGTACGGTGAAGAATATGACTAGGACTGGTTCTTTTATATCACTTCCTGATGGGGAGGAAGGATTTCTACCCATATCTGAGGAATCTGATGAGGGGTTTGGGAATGTTACGGGAGTTTCATCACTGCAGGTTGGTCAAGAAGTCAGTGTACGAGTTTTGCGTATCACTAGAGGACAAGTAGTAACGTTGACTATGAAGAAAGAAGAAGATGTTGCAGAGTTGGACTCAACACTTAGCCAAGGGGCTTTCCATGTTGCGACAAACCCTTTTGTATTGGCTTTTCGTAAGAATAAGGGTATTGCTGCATTTTTGGCTGAGAGGGAGAAAATAAATAGTGCAGTCGAAACACCATCAAAGGTAAGAACTTCAGAAGAAACAAAGGGAACTATAAAGCATGGGGAAACTGTATCAGATGTTCCTGATGCACAGGGTGAACCAAAAAGCAACAAGAGGTTGATTGATGATATTCCTTCTGAAGTAAAAATAATCAGGAAGGTGAAATCGATGTCGTAGCCAATGCAGTACATGCTGCTTCAAAAGCTTTTGTTGATGGTGAAAGAGACACAGTAAGCAATATCTCCAGCCATTGTCAGATTTAGACAGTGCCTCTGAGAAGGAAGCGAAGGTGACTTCTGGAAGTTTGACTCCTGAAGTGGATATACCTACTGTAAATCAAATTAATTGAGGAAACTACTCTAACAGATGTGGTAACAACATAATAACCGAGTCACCTATTGCAATAACTAATAAAAATATAATAGAAAATGGAGTTGATCATATTGTTGCTGAAGATGAAAAGCAATTGCAAACTTATAATTCAGATGAAGAATTTTCCTCCGCTGCACCAACTGACAGTGATGTGGTTGAGCCTAGCTCCAATAAAATTACCAGTATTACAGGGTCAGATACTACATCAAGTGCACCAGGTCCACGAGAAACTGCAGGTTCATTCTATTCTATCTCCCACTGTCTATCCTATATAAATCCATCTGTTTATTTGTTTTTCTCTCATTTATATTTGCATATGCAAATACTGATTTTAATTCCATATCCAATATGGCAACTAAAATTAAACATATTTTGTGCAATAAGGTGCATGTACAAGAAATTTCCAAATAATTCATCTTATTGAATTTTGTTTGCATCACAAGCAAATGACAATGTCAGATCTGTGCTTGAGAAGAATGACAGTGATACTAGTTCAAGCAGACAAATTGGCATGGTTTCTTCTGAGGGAAGCTTGAATGCAGGTTATTCTTCAATTTTGTTTCTTTACCTGCTAGCCTGGTTCAGTTTTAGTTGATGAATTAAAAATTTTAACGAGAAGAATTCTGAATAGGGTGTTTATTTGGTTAAATATTATCGCATATTACGTGAAATTTTGTAGTTTTCATTTTCAAAGGGATCCCAATCAGTCGGTACTGTGTAATCATAGTAGTTGGTATACTTAACAAGTGGAGTATTTTTTTCTTCCTTTTCTTGTAATGGGAGTGTTCTTGAATTGTTAATTCTCTATCAACAGATGGAACAGAAGATAATAGTCAAGTTGCCTTGCCTGAAAGTAATCCTGCTGAAGTTGTTATAAACTCCATTGATGACCCCAAAGAAGTACAAAAACAAACTCCTGTCATTGAGAATGAAAATTATTTTGCCACAAAAGTTGAAGATAAAGATGTTGCAGTTGTGTCTGAGGAAAATAGCAGTGTATCTAATGCCAATGGGCAAGCTGGCATTACCGCTTCAGATCAAGGCCGTAGTAAAGGTTTATATTTAATTTTCTTTACATCCTATTTGGAACCCAGAAATGGGTTCTGAATTTTCAGAGAGAAAAGAGCTGAGAAAAACGGAGAAAGGAAAGGACAAAATAGTACTTTGGTAGAGTTTATTGAATTACAAACAAAGAACAAACTATCAGTACCCTGCTAGTTACAATGTTGATATTTGGGAATTTCTAACAGCACTTCCCCCCTTCTTCAAGATTCACCTTGTCGTCAAGGTGAAGGTTTTGTTGGGTTGCTGAAATTTTTAGAGCTCTTATTTGGGTGCACTAAATAGGGGATGTGTGTTATTGAGCTTAGCAGATTGTTGTGCTTGAAAGCATCAGCAAAGAGGTGGGGCTGTGGCCCAAGGTATGGGAAGGTTACTCAGCATATAATGATAGCTTGCTTGTCCTTTGAAGCAAATCCTCTTCCTTTGATCAGACCCATACTTCCTTGCTTCATGACCTCCTCCCCTTAACGTCCTTTTATAGAATTCCAGTTCCTCTCTCTAGTGGTTTGGGCTGGGTCCATTATGTAAAAAATTCTCAATTGTTGTAATTCCAATTTTGTCCCTCTTCCCTTTTCCTCCTTCGCTCTTCATCTAGTTGCAGTGGCCATAGCTATTGCCGCCTCATTTGTGCCCCCCCTCTCTTCACCCGCTGGGTCCAACTGGGAGTTTAAACCAACCAATTTGGGTGCACTGTAATTCAATTTTGATCAATGGCATTGCCTTTGGGCATCAAACAAATTAGAATTGTGACCAACAATACTTTTACCTTCATTGATATTCCTTTATTTTCCGGTGTGCTTAATTTTTTTCTTTGCATTCATGCATAGGTATAGGATTTTTCTTGTAGTTAAATGTATGCCCTCTTTTGTGGATTTCAGCAACTATATCACCAGCTCTTGTGAAGCAACTTCGGGAAGAGACTGGAGCTGGAATGATGGACTGCAAGAAGGCTCTATTAGAGACTGGGGGGACAGTATTAAAGCACTGGAGTTCCTGCCGAAAAAAGACTTAGCAAGTGCAGAAAAGAAAGCAAGCAGAATAACTGCTGAAGGAAGAATAGGTTTTTAACTCAACACTCAAGTACCCAATTTTGTCATCAATGTAAGCTGTGGGAGCATTGCAGTAAAGAACGAAGCTGAATTTTTAGAGATAGCTTGAGAGCTAGCCAAGGCCAATCAATAGCCAGCAACCATTCTTATGGGTGTCTCGACCACCAAGTTAATGTTGATGGTCTTCTTTTGTCACTTAAGTGTGGGAACTGAAACCACATTAGAATGTTTTGTTTGCAGGAGTTTATACTCTAATCTTGCCTTCAATTATATAAACTTGTATTAAGAAAACAAAAATTGCTAAATGACTCGAGTAACTTAAAAACCTCATTTCAAGAATCACAAGGCAACTCTCTTATAATCATTGGCGCTTTGCTACTAACCTCATTCTGCATTCATTCTCTAAATTACATGTTAAGTCTGCACTTGGGCGCAGCCAAATGCTTAAAAGTTTAGATAAAGAAGTCATAAAAAATTAAATTATAATAACTTATGATGTGCAAAGCAACATTTGCTAAACACGCCAGAGAAAGAAAAAAAATAGAACAATGATTGTAAAAAAGTAAGTTCCCTCACTGAACAAAAGAAATAAAAATACAAAATGACAAACAAATAATAAAAATAAAAAAAAAAAAAAAGTATGATGTTCTTTTCTTACCTTGCTATGACAAACAAAATGCTCACTCGCATAAACTTATAGAGAGAGGACGAATACGTTACTAGAGAAATACAAAATTTACATACTACCGTAGCCTTAACGATTGTTATTAAAGTAAGGTGAGGGAGAACAAACCTAAGAAACCCTAAAAGTCTGCATCAAAATGATGTAGACGTTTACAACCAACCTAATATGTTGTCATCAATATATCTTGCCTACTAAAAAAGTTAAGGACGCTACAATCTCGTATATAGAATTATACATAAGCAAGAAGGTATCATATGCGTAAAACGTGATATTCTATCTTTCCGGATCAATAGACAATACTATAGCACACAGCGTTGCTCTAGTTGCGACTTTTGCACTTCTCCATAGCTCTAGGTGCTGCAGGAAAAAAGAATATAGATAAGTGCAACAATAAATACAGAGACCATAAACTCCATAGTAGCAATTCAGAGGACAGTCAGTGGAGTGAAATTGCGTTCTATAAAACCAGGATTTGTTTTCCAATTTGGATATGAGATTTTTATTGCTGAGATTTCTGCTTTCTCAATTCAACAACTAGATATTAATGAAGGAAAGCAGAGATTATAATAGATAAGTTATGACAAATGTCAGCCATACCTAGCCCAATTGCCTCAGAACTCTTCATTATCCTCAGCCTCTTGCAAGAGTCAGTGAACATCCTATAAGAAGAATAATAAGATCATTTTAGAAGGAAATACTCATAGTTCCCTTGAGACAGCTCAGTTGGTAGAACTGTGAGACATGCAATGAGGATGCTAGGTTAAAACCCCCTCTTGAAAAATAAAAATAAAAAATAAAGAAAGACTCATAAATATGTCCTTTGTTGATTCTGATATTCCTAGACCGAAACAGACATTCTCCTAGAAATTAATTCAGAAAATGCACTTACTCCCAGGGAACATCACCAACTAGCATCCAATCACCATCCTTGTCTTCATAGGTAAGCACATATTCTGAACCATGAAGAAGATCCATCAATCTACTTTCACTTAAATTTTCTCGACTAGAAACCGCATAAGAACTACATTGACCTGAACTTGTCAATGAAAACATCATTAGAATCTGTAACATAAAAATACACGCATATTCAGTTATGTGATTCTATGCTATTGAAACACTATACAACATTGGAATAGACCAATGTTAATAAATTCAAGTCACCAACAGCTGTACTTTCAAAGTATATGAGGCAAAAAAATGAGTTTTTTTATAGAATTTAAGCCAACTATTTATTTTTAACATTTGGTTTCTTCATATTTTCCCTTTTAAATGCAAATAATTATTTAAAGAGCCTTTTTTAGTAAATAGATGCGAGTTGTAATTAGGGTATCTAACCTACTCTTTATGTTCCTATCATCTAAATAAAATGTTCTTCAAAGAATGATTATGAGAATAATTTGTATCACCGACAAATATTTGTGGTTATGCATGATAAGTTGGTAACAAGTGACAAGCCACACACAGAGGTGAGAAGGTGATAACAATTAACAAGTGGAAAGGAACTCACTGATTGTAAAACAACTAAACATCTTTTCGAGTGCTGAAGAAAGTTCCCTGTACGTGCTAAAACTATTCAGATCCACTTTCCTCAAGTATGGGGCGCCTTCCATGCTGACTTTTACGTAAAGGCATTCAGACTTGGCTTCAGCATCAGCATCAGCATCAGCATCATTCTTTTGAGGCTGAGTGGCCATTGAGTTCTTCCTGAAAGAACGGATTGGTGGCCATCCTACAACTTGCGCCCTGATTCACATAAGAAGAATAAATCACACTGTAGGATAATCCTCAAGCAAAGAGCCCAAAATGAGAAAATAATTCAATTTAAGGCCAGTGATTATGAATTCAAAGCAAAGGAATCTTGCTAAACGGATTAGTATGATCATGTCTAGGTGAAAATCAAATAACACAGCAGCAGAGGAAAAATCTTTCAGCATCAGAAAGCATGGAGAATGATAATTGGAGGAGTTCAATCCAAAATCATATACAAAATAAAATAAAAATCATAGACAACCTAGATGCAGAAGAAATTTTATGGAACCATAATAACTAATTGGCGATGATTAACATAGTAGGAATATCCTTTAAATTATATATAATACAAGTAACAAAAACTCTTTCTACACTAGAGGCTATCATGAGAAAATAGTTAGCAACAAGCTGAGTCAGTTCACTTATGTTTAAATTTCAACTGACTAACTGATGTAGACCTTTTCTAGAGGGAACAAAAAATAACCCTTTCCTCTTCTTCAGAATTATCCGCATGCCTAATTACTCAACAATAAAAGAAAGATCAAACTCAACATAATTTTGTTCTGGCTTCAACATTTTGTAAAGACAGAAAAATTATAAACACAAAACGGACGAGACATAAAAAATTAATCATGAACGTTGAACGCACAGCCAACATCAATATATATATTATATATATCCAATAGCAAGAAGAAGGGAGAGAAAAATAATGAAGCTAAAGGAAGATGGTTGTACTTTGCAGCGGGAGCAGAAATCTGAGGCTTCTTCTCATGCAATGGCTTTGGAGAGTGTGGGACACTTTCTTTGACAACAGAGACACCCAAAGCCGTTTGCTGGTTGGTGCAGTCAGGCGCGGCAAGAGAGAGAGACTTGGGAGCAGTAACACCCCTTGGAGAGAACAAGCCACCATCTTTACACAAACCCACTTCAGATCCACCATTCCCAGAGAGAACCCACTTCCCAGAACCTCCATCAATGGCGTCCGAGAAACCCCTCTTAGCCCCAGATACCAAACTCTTGAGCATGCCTGGGAACCCATTCTTGTCCTCCACACCATCTCTCTCTGGTGACTCGGACCCTGGCAAGCCAAGTCTCAGTTCCGTTGCTTTGAGGTTCAACCCAATGTTCCTCTCTGTAGACTTGTCAGAGCTTTCCATTGAAGGAACCTCTGTCATGCCAACATACCCCTGCTCCAATGGCACAGACATCAAAACTCCTCTAACAGTACTTTAACTGCTCTAGAATGAAGAAGCGAAAGAGAAAGAGAAACAGAAGCAGAATATGAATTTGAAGAATCAGAACTCAACAGTCGAAAGAAGATATGTTGATGAAGAGGAACTACTCTGTAGCTTTTGTTGGGTTATACTCTTTCTTCTGTTTCTAAATGATATCTCTGCGCTCTGTACGTTAAGTAGTGTTAACCATTTGTATTTGAAGGGAGCCCACAAAAATAAAAAGGACAGAAAATCGACAAAGTTAAATTAAGGGTGTGATGATAATTTTCTTAGAATCATTTTTTTTTTTAAATTTTTTTTTTTTGAGAATAGAAATAGATAGAAAAAGTGTTTCACAATTTTTATTTTTATTTTCCGAAAATGAACAAGTTCAATTTCTGTGTTAGGGAACAGAAAAAAGAATAAAAAAAAGTTTACTTTTATGTTCCGAAGCACAAAATGAGAAATATTTATCTCTTTCAATCACTCTCCACTACTATCATCATCACCACCACCACCACCACTACCCGACATTACTACCGCCACCATCGATACTTCCGTCGTCATCACCACCAACACCACCACAATGCCACCGCCACCATCACCACCATTATGTCATCGCCACCATCTCCACCACCGTTACCAACCATCATCACCATAGCTACAACCATTGTCGTTACCACCACCATCACTACCATCACTATGTCACTGCCACCGCCATAACCACCACCACAATTGCCACCATTACAATCATCATTGTCGCAGCTACTGCCATCACTACCACCATCATCGCCACCATTACCACCACCACCACTACTATCACCACGTCATCGCCACCACCACCACGTCATCACCACCACTACCATCACCACGTCATCGTCGCCGCCACCACCACCACCACCATGCCACAACCACCACCACCATGCCACAACCACCACTGCCGCACCATATGAAAAGGAAAGTTATTATGGACTTGACATAAAGGCTCATACTCTAGAAGGGCTAATAACTAAGAGAAAAATTAAGAAAATATTTCTTAATTATATTAATCCTACTACGGCAGAAACGTATCAACAATTGGACCCTTAATATTTCTAAGAGGGCCGCCCAAAAGTCCACTTATGCTAGGTAACTCATCTATAAATAAGGGGATAAGTCAATAAGATACACAGATTCTAAACCATCTCTCTCTTAGCTGTCATTGTGCACACATCTCACCCTTTGACTATGTCGTTATTATAGTACATAGTGATCCACTGATCTCTATGGTATCTTCCCTATAAATACCTGATAGAGGGCATATATGTCCAATATTAACATATCAGTAACATGACTGGACATATCTGTCCCTAGGACAGAACAAAGTGATGATCATAATTTTTTTTATGCTTAATAGGAATAATTTTTTATTTTATTATTTGTTGTGTTATCAAACACAATTCTTATTCTCAGAATAAAAATAAAACATGTTATCAAACACATTTTTTTTCTCAGAAACTGTTCCAAGGCACAGAAATATAAAAGATTTTTTTTTCAGAAACAATGCTAAAGAACATATTGATTGTCATGCACACTCTTAAGACCGGTGGAATATGGCTCATAATTCCTATGCTGATGAGGGTCCTTATTGGCGGAGTCAGCAGAAAGGTAACTGGGGTGAGCAGGCGAGGGTTTAGGGGGCAGTGCCCCTAGCCCTGTAAAGGTCTGGTATTGTTGTAGGCCTCTAACATATTGTAATTTTCTTTTACGTTTGGGTTTGAGCCCATGAATAGCTGTTGTTAAGAGTTTCTAAATCATATTTATATTCCCTTATAAATCGAGTGATTTGTAACGAGTGGCGTTGAGGTAAATATAGTATAAATAATATGGACGTAGCCTACATTAGATGAATCAGGATAAACCACTGTGTTGATTTCTCTTTTTATTTTTTGATTTGTATGTGTGTCAATTTCCAACAAGAACGAGGGAAAAATTTTAAATATTATACTTTAAATAAAGAAATACAAAAAATATGGCAATTTGAACCTATTTACAGAAGTATAATAACCAGTTATACATGGAGGTGGGCGCAACTACCCATGTATTATACTTAATTCTGTGCGCAACTCATATGATGATGTCATTTGGCTTAATCCACACTGTCTGCCACCTTCTCTCTCCCTTATATAAACATATATCCTCCCAACAATTTCCACAACTCTTCTCACTCTCACTTTCTTCTCTGGTATGTACTCTCTCTAGCTTATTCTTACTATATTTTATGTTTTCCTTTCCTCGATGAGTTCATATTTTGTTCGTGTAGTTTTCTATTACAATGGTAGAAAAGTGTAAGGGGATAATTTTTTAGGGCGATAAAAGGCCAACGCGAATCAAGCACAACATAACATATGTAATGGCATTCGGCACGGGAAGCACGATGAATCTTGAGCACCCTCGGGTACCCTCCGTTCCACACTGCCTGTGAAATATGTTTGTGCCGCCTCAAAATATCCCACACCATCGATCCTAGAATCACCTGACTATCAGATCCACCAAGAGTAGAGGATCGAGCAGACTCCAATGATGATGAATCGATGATAATCCTTATATAAAATATTATTGAATTCTTAATATCTCTGTAGTAAAATTTTACTCACATATTCATACAATTTAATAAAATAAATATATTTAATTAAGCCTAATACAAAATATATTGAACATAATAAAAGTGATGGTACAACAAAATAAAAAAGATATATATTAAATTAACAGAAAAATATTTCTACTGTAGATAAGTTATCTGCATTTACTCAAAAAATGACATCATTTTGGTATTGAAATATTAAAAAATTATAATTATAAAGACTATTATAACCCTAAAATAAATTAAAATTACAAAAATACGTTGATTTTTACCCCAAAACGACGTCATTTTGGGCTCAATGCAGATAACTTATCTGCATTTACTGCTGAAAAAATGAACCCTTAAATTAAATATACATAAATTTATTATTTTTAATGCAAAATAACTAAGCATAGTAAAAGTCATTAAAAATGTGCTAGGTATATTATAAGTCAATCCTGAGTCAATAATCATGTTCTAAGTCATATTATAAATCAATACGCATATCCCAAGTCATTAATCATGTTCTAAATTACTAGGCATGTTATAAATCACTATGAATGTTCTAATTCACTAACAATGTTCCAAGTTAATAAGTTAGTGTTTGGTTGAAGGTTTATTTTGGAATTGATGAAAAAGTGTAAGTGGATATTGAAAAATACTACGTTTGGTTCAGGTTTTTTCAAAAAATACTAAGCAAATAGAATAGATGGGAAAATGACTTTTGCGTTAATTTTTGGATGAGATTCACTATTACAGAATACCACTTGAGATGTGGTATTTTATATTGCGTTGATTTGCAATAGAAAATACGCAAACGCAACTGTTTTTGCTTCATTCTTAATTTTTTTAAAAGATCGTGTTCCTTTTGGTTTTTTATAAATTTGTGTGAATCTTTTTGTGGCCAACCACTCCGACAACCCACAGAAAGTACCCAGCATACTATTCTTATTTTATCCCTTTTTTTTCTCTCTCTTTCTTAAGAATTTGTTTCATGAATATTAAATTTAATTAAACTTGTGCAATGTATCAAAGTAAATAATTTGATAATATTGTAATTAACAATGATATAATTTTTTATATTAAAATTAATTTCAAAAAAAAAAACAATAAAAATAAATTAGTATATCAATCATAAAAATAAACTCTACTCGTTAAACCAAAAATAAATAAATAAATAAATTTTACTCTGCAATTCATATAATTTATTTAAACCTATAAATTATATTTTTTTTTTACAAGAGAATATAATCATTAGTGTAATTTAGTAATAACTTCTGTTATATCAATTAAAAAAGTGCGTATAAATCTACGTATAATTTCTTTAATTTTTATTTTTGGTTATGTTTTGTAGAATGTGCTTATTTGCGCCAAAAAGTTAAGATGCGCCTTGGTAGCGTTTGGACTTTGGAGAAAAGTTGAGACACCATGGGCGGAAAGCGGGGAACATGGAATCGCAGAAAATGATGGAACAAACAGTGTCTCTCAAAAAGCCAAATTTCATGCACTGAAAAAATAAAAAATAAAATCAGTCACCATATTACAAGCTTCATATTTTCTTGGCTTATATGAAATACAAAAGTTAAGATGGATTAGAGGAGCAAGAAAGAGAAAATTTAATGAATAGCGAATACAACAAAAGTGACAACTAAGAAAAGATTTACCTCGAAAAAAATATTTAGAATGACAAAAGGAAAAAAATAAAAAAGAGAAAAACGAAATTCTTTATGGGTTTTATAAGAGTTATATTGTAGGAAAAATAATTATGTAATGTTATAGAGATTCGTTTTGGGTGCCGTAATTTTCTTCTTCTTTTTTTCTTCAAAAAGTGTAGGCCCCACAAAATGTTGTGTGTGTCGAAAAATTTGTTATGTTATGTTAAATGACAAATGCAAATCCTATCCTTTATTGGTTGAAACAGAAGTCACTGTTGAACTAGTGTTTGTAACAGATACCTTTTTAATTTTCATCTCGTGTTTTCTAACAAAAGATTAATCATAAATATTCATTTTAAGAACTTTACTTAATTTAAAAATAAAGTAAAATTATTACATTTTTTTAATTACATTTAAAAAAAATGATGAGCCAATGAACCTGACAACGTGCATTGAGTTAGACTTGATTGACAAAATACCACCTTGAAAGTTGAAACAGCTTCACCTGATTGGGCCGGGCCGAATAAGACCGAAACTAAAGCGGCCTGATTACCGGCCCGTTTTTACAGCTGAATCAACTGATGCGGGAACTGCTTCACCTGATTCATTCTTCATTAGCGATAGTCACGTGCCTATGCTGGAGCGCTCGTGATTCTTCTTTCAATTTCCTTGTGTGATTCTCAATATTCGTATCGACCGCGTCAATAAAAAAAAAATATACTAATGGATATGTATATATATATAAAAAAAAACTTATGGATAAAATTTGATTGATGACATTACAATGCATTTCCACTCCAACGGGTGAATTTTAGAGAATAATATTTAAGAAAGAAGAAATTTTATTATCCACTCTTATTGAAATATTTGCTTTAAACTTTATAACAATGCTCTTAAATACTAAATTAAATTCAGACACTTTTATGATTGTCATAAAAACAGGCATTTTCATCTGAAATAATGGGGGGAAAATATACCTGATGTATAAAAATGTGTAATTTTCCATTCAGACACACTTTTTTTTATTTTTTTTTAATATTTTCACTATAAGTTTTTGAAATATTATGCGATCAAATATTTTGTTTTCGTTTTTGCTTTGAAAGTGCTCACGTCCATGTTCTCTCTCTTCACTATCCTTTATTTTATTTTTTTCTCATCTTTATTTTTCCCCTCTTTTCACTTTTTTTCAGAAAAATGTATTCTAAAGTGTAAGAAAATTGAGTAATAACCCAATGGGTGCAGCTCAGTTGGTAACTTGGCGCTGAGTTAGTGGGGTTGGATATGTGTTCGATTCCCGCTGAATGCATTCTTGGGGAGGGGGCTGAACCTTTAGCCATTACTGCTCCCCCGCACTTCGGATTAGTCTCATAGCCGGCTCAAAGAGTCGAAGCTCGTGGGGATACCGGAGGGAGCCAACTCGTCTCAAAGAGATAATTAGGGTTGGGTAACTCCAAAAAAAAATAAAAAAAAAATAAAAAAAAAAATTGAGTAATATCTTAGTCATAAATTATTCATTCCATAACTCGATATAAGTTATTGGAAACAAATGATTAGCTTTTCCATCTGGATTTTTTATATTAAAATACAAAATTTAAAATTATGAACTCCAATAAATTATGAAAATATTCCATCATTAGTTCATTTCTGGTAACTTTCTTATATGAGATGTTTAATATATTATTTTCGGATGAAAGAATAATTCTTTTTAAAAAAAAAAGATAACTTGCCTATTGGAAAATATTACTATTGATCAGGAGATTTAAAAAAAATAAATTTGTTTGATTTTCTTTTATCAATACATATATATTGTAAAGTTGTCGTCTTTTTAATGAAAGGAGTAGTAGTGTACCAATTTATATATAAGCATAAAGAAATCCGCGCCAAAAAAATGGGTCATGGGAGACAAAACGCCGTTACATTAAGAAGTAAACTCTCTGTGTGTGAGAGAGAGAGAGAGAGGGAGAGAGAGAGAGAGAGTATACAATATGAAACCTTGACCAATCCACTACAATTATGAAAGACGCTTAAATTGATATCTAATATACATATGGAGAGATGTCATAAGGTTAGTTTATTTATTTGACTTTTTAGTCGCAACTTTTCAATAAAATTGATGACTCACTCTGATATTAAAAGAAAAAGAGTTTCTTTTCATTTAGACTTTTTTGTCATAAAAAAACATAGGAAAAGATAATTTGAGAATGGAAATACAATATTAATAAAAATAGCGAAAGAAAATTTAATGTCAATATAATGATAAGCATAGAACTTGAATTTCAAGATTTGGTAATGTGTATTGGTTAATAATAATAATAATTGTTGAAGAATCAAGGACCACATACTGACATACATACAAAGTTGTCTTCAGAAGCACTTTGATGCAGGTGCCAGGTACATTTACATTTTTTTAATAGAAGACCATATTGTAGGTCACAAATAATGGGTGCATTTGTGTTTTTGTCTCCTAACTTTGTGACAATGAGCCTCCACTTACTTTATTTTTCCCTCATAAATCGTAGTTATGCTAGTGTAAACAATATCTTTTAGGACTTCATAATATATATTATCGGAATCGGAATTTTATGATTTCTAATATTATTTTCAATTGAGTACTTAGCATTAAAAAGGCAATTAACTATTCAATAATCTATGAGTTAAAATTCAGTGACATCAATATATAGTAAATAAAATAATCTTACGTTCATAATTTTTTTTTACATATATATCATAAAATTATCATTAATACGGAAAAGTTTGTACGAGATACGTAGCTATAAATATAATGGTAATAAATTTTTTATATTAATTCAAAATTATTTTTAAAAAATATATTTAACATATCTTAAAATTAGGGTAAGATTTTGAAAACAGATCAAATGTAAACCATCTCATAAGTAATAACATATCTCTAATAATTTTGTTTAATGCCAATTGATAAGCCCAAAACTTTTTATGAGAGTTGCGACTCTGGAAATTAAACTCAATTATTCTTTGGGCAGACTAAATCTTAAAATCTAACTGGGTTCCCATGATCTTTAAAACCCTTTAAATTATCATTTAACTATACCTAATAAGAATATTATTTAAGTTGCATCAAATATCAATTTTATTTTTTATTTTTATCGTCACGGGTATAGCAGTAACACTAATCGCTTGAGCGGGGAATGGTAATTAGGTAATGTCATGACAAAAGTTTATCTAAAGTTAGAATCCATTTCTGCTGTGACTAATTAGTAATTACTATTGGGATTAAGGATCATATATAGCTTTAAAAAAGAAAGTTGTAATTTGTAAATTTTGATGTAGTGTAAATTTTTTTTTATTGAAATATCTAATCTTATATTGATATTTCATAAAATAAAAAATCAAAATTATTTTTCACAGTTATTGCTTCAAATTGTAAGGAGCTTCCCTCCTTCACAGGTCTTGAATTCTGAAAATAGAGAAAATAAAATGATTACTGAGAGGACAACCTCTAGGGTGAAAGTAGGTCGGATTGGCCTACAGGGACCTACGGTCTAATTTATATTAGGTCAAATTTGACCTATTACATATAGTTAAATAGAACAGGCTTGAGCTTTTAAATTAGTCTATTTAGAAGGAAGATAATAAGCTTTTTTTTTACATGCCGGGCCTATAAGCCTACAAGTCGGCCTATATCATATTATTTATTTTAAATTAAATAAAATAATATTATTCATAATAATACCAAATGGTGATAGTTCAGTTGGTGCATGTGAGTTAAGTTGGTGGTAGAAGGACCTAGGTACGTTCCCTCACCAATACTATCTTTGAGAGTGACATAAAATCTGTACAATCTCTACAATACCATCAGAATCAATATTTAGTGCTAGAGAAAGAGTTATTGATGTATATCGTTCTAACTTAGCTGAAGATATCATCCAAGCTTTAATATACAACAGAGATTGGTTACGTAATAGGTATAGCTTGAAGAAAAAAAAAGTATAAATTTAATCAATTGAAATTATTTTATGATTAATTATATTCAATTAAATTTTAATAGAAATTTAACTTTATTTTTTATGTAGGAGGAACAAACATCTCAGCATGCATGTGAGATTGCCTATATGAATCTATTAAAAGATTTTTTGTTTCTATTTTTTATTCTCCATTTTTGTTTTCTACATTTACAAATTGTTTACCAACTTATGTAATCTTCGAATTGTATTTGTAGGGAAGAGAAGATGAAGAGAAGCTTTTGGCTACTACAAGCATCATGATGTGTTTGTTGAATTTATGTAGTTATTTTAATTTACATAGTATAGATTTGTTAATTGGATCTGATGAAATATATGTTATTTAGTTTTAGCATTTTGCTTTTGAAAGTGACTTAAATGCAGATTGTGATGAGTTTTGTTGTGATTCATGGTTCTGCTTGGACGTCGAAATTGTGATTTTTGTTTCAGTAACAAAATTTGAGTATTTATTGAAGTTGATTCATGGTTCTGCTTGTAAATTAAAAATTAACAGGCTCTGTACCAAAAAAAAAAATTAACAGGGTAAGTCAAGCCATTTGTTTTTTTATAAATGAACCAAATCAGACTAACAATTAGACTCATACTAATCTCGAGTCGGACCAAATTAAATTTTTTTGACATAAACTTGGACTTTTCGAAACAAAATTCGACTCAGCCCAACTCACTTTCACCCCTAACGACCTCTATATGAATATTAGAGAATAATACAAAAAAATGGTTACGGAAGAGGACTAGCTAACAAAGAACGTGCGATAAAGGAGATCAAGAGGACTCTAAGAAAGAAGGCATCCCTTAAATGGGTCCCACAATGAAAGTTCTTACATGTAGTTGATAGGCCCGGGCCCCAAGTGCCGCAGTGCTAACACCAATGTTATTTTTCAGTGCTTCAAAGTTCAAACTCTCTCACTTTTCCCCCCTCTCCTCGAAACAAAATTATGATGGCACTCCACTATCCTTTATCCTCAATGGTGTTAATAAGAAGGAACTTTTTCTGCTTGTGGGTTTCTTTGGTCAAGCCCAACTACATCCCAATCTACCAATCCTATGTTTGATTATTGTTGCAATTTGTGGGGTCCAATCTGCCATGCGTTTTCCCCACAATCATGCCACAGTGCTAACTGGATAATAAGATAACCCTCCTTTTTAAACCACCACTTATGAGGATGCTATTCCTTTTTACCTCAATATTCATTATCGAAAGTTAAAGTTGTTGTTGATGTTTTGTGCATGGAATAATGGCTTTTAACCCCTAATCCTCCTCATTAATCATTATGCTAAGCTTTCATTTCCAGTGCCAATGGTTACTTTCTACGTAGACCTTGTTCGAATCTACAACGTAGTTTCATATTTCTCACGCTATCTAAGCGTGGTACTTACTACCACTAAGAATAGTTTTCTTTTTTTTTTGCTTAATACAGAGCAATGTTATTTGATATGACAACTTTGGTATCAACTAATTACCAATGTTTCATAGCCAATCACAGTTGGAGAAAAAAAAAGGTTTAGAAAGTAAATAGATAATTGATAAAACGCAACATTTTTCCGTTTAGTTGATTTCAAGAAAATACATTCATACCGTTTAGCATTTTTCTTTAATATATATATATATATATAAACATGCATTGAATCTTTTTTGAGAAAAGAGCAAATGATTCAGCAGACTAATAATCATTAATTTGACTGTTTGATCACCCTTTTACCCAACACATGCAGCTGCATATTCTACGGAGTTGCAAGTTTGTTTTGTTTTGCTTTGTAATTAAAAAGCCAAAAAGCACAACACCTAGCAACACGAAATAAAAAGTGAAAAAGAATTACAGCTACCAAACAGGGACTTCAACATAGTCTAACTCCAACATACCAAATGGTTGTCATAATCGGACCAAAGACTTTCTGGTAGAGGGTAAGACAGCATGAATCTTCAAAACAAACAACACCCCCTTGACCCCATCAAGGATTTGATTAAACATCAAGTGGAGTCCCAACCTACTTTTTTTTAATTGTATAGTCCTAAATGGACTACCATAGAAACCAGGACCACGATTTCAGTTGCTTGCTCAAGATGCTTCTTACTTAAATAAGAAAATAATTATGGGTTTTATATCTCTCCTGCCCAGGAAAAGATTTGGATTTTCCGGCGGACACAATAATAATGTGACTCATACTTTAAATAAAAAAAATAAAACACGTTTTTGATACCTCACTAATAGGAGATCATACTTATATGGAGAACTATAAAATCCAATAATTATGGAAAATATTTTTTTTATGTCGTAAAAAAATAGTTATTTCATGTTGTAGAAATAAAATTAAAAATAGAACCCACAAGTAAGAAGAGAGAAAAAAAGAAAAAATAGTGGGACATACCTCTCTTTTGTGTTTATAAAAAAATTATTTCTATTATATAAAATGAGATAAATATAATCCAATAATTATATATATGTATGTATATTAGTGGGCTTGAATATATGTTCTCATCTACATTTTCACTAGTTTAATTACAACTGTAGCTGTGAAAATACAATAGTGATCCGGCCTTTAAAATTTTCTTTTTGATATATAGCTTATAGGATTAAGGTAGGTAAAGTGAACCATCTTCTTTTCACTGTCAATCAGAGATCACATCCTTACTTTTCATTTGTGCGTACAGGTCTTTGGTTTGTTTTTTCAATCAGGGGGGAAGGGTTTCTGGAATCAGGAATCAGGAATATTTGAAAGAGTGATCAAAGTGTTACTGTTTACCAATTTTTTTACCTAAATGTCACACGAACAGTTTTATTTTTTAATCTGTTACAGGGGCAAGTTTGCTGACGTGTCATGTTTCTAGTGGGTAACAAGTACCAAAGTAAAAAAAAAAAAAAAAGTTTGAAGGTCGCTACCCCGTGTAGCGAATTTGGTGTCCACTAGAAACATGACACGTCAGCAAACCGAGTTCGCTACACCGGGTAACGAACTTGCCCCCGTGGCAGATTGGAAAAAAGACTGTCCGCGTGGCATTTAGATAAAAAAGTTGATGAATAGTAACACTTTGATCACTGTTCCGGAATATTCTTAAATATAAGTGCAATTAACAGAATGCTATTAATATGCAAAAGTTAGAAATTCTTATCATGCAAAAGTGTATGTTTATCATGTGTATGTAGTGGTTAGATTACACATGAATGGAGTACCAAAATAAAAAGATTGTATATAGATATTATACTATGCAGAAAAGTGTTGATATAGAGATAAACCTAATGGTGCAGAAAGGACGTTGGAAGGATGCAACAAAAAATGGGGGTGAGAGTATGTGAAATCCATAAAGGCTACTACAAGAAGACCAATAGCCATAATTGTAAAACCTTTAGGCCAACTAAGTGAAACCATGCATTGCACGGTTACTAGTCACTACAAAAGGGAACAAGGACCAAATGCTCCAAAAAAAAAAAAAAAGGGTTACTCATATGGTTTGGTATTTGCTTTGGTTTGGACCGGCCATTTTGGTAATGATGAAAGCCAGAAACAGATGAAGAATTATGTAAAGAAGCCATCAAGACTAGAATGAAAGACATATGGGGATTCAAAATTTAAGCATGTGTGATGGCACCCATATCACTTTAAATTATTATTTCATGACCATTGGGTCTTTCTATTTCATCATGTGGGCGCAAGGAAGATTTTTAGTTACAAATTTTTAGTGCAATCCAAGCATACCACTACCCAAGTCAGGTCTTGTTCGTGCTCAATGGAATTCCAATTCATCCTTTTACTAGAGGGGTGAATCTTATCAACGTTCTTAAGGCAAGGTTTCAATCTTGTCATCTAGCACATCTAAGTGGTGGGATGCTTCAAAAAGCCTTCAGGTTGTAATGTATTCCAACTTGCATTGCAACCAGCAAGGGGCCCTGCATCAAACATCAATTATTGGCATCTCACTCAATGTACTATGATTTAACTAAAAACTAATGTTTCACCACATTTCTATTGTAGCTTAAATTCAGAAGATGGCTATTTTTCAGTGCTGCTGCAACCCTTTTCACCTGGACCCATGGCTTATTTTTCCAACAGTGACTTGTATGCAATTATGATTGTTTGCCAGCAGGGAAATTGTCAAAATGAACTTGAGGAAGTAAAGAATCTCATATTTCTGTCTCATCATTATCTTGAAGTAAACAGGCACCCTCTGTCTTGTAAGGAGAAGTAACAAGGGGTCCTTAATCCAAATTATGTGCTAAGCTGAGTTATCTTTGATGGGTAGGGTGGCTAAAAAGAAAAATCTATATCTTGGAATATTTAGTGCTTTCTCTGAAGTCTGAACCTTGATTTTGTTTGACCTTTAACTTTGGTTTAATTTCATTAATTTTTCTTTATTAATTGGCTACTGCAGTGTACCATAATACTGTACAATGACAGAATGTTAGCCACTTCAAGGCTTGATCATGATCCATTAGTACTGGTTGTCCCAAAAAGAGAGATTTTAGTATGAAGAGATAGAAAACATAACTTGAATCCTAACTATTTACATATATTAGATGATTGAGCACAAATTATTAGTTCTCACTTCTCAATATAATTGCAATGAAACTCTAAATACCCAAGAGGAAGCAGCGGACAACTGTTATATTTTGTTGTGGTTCAATGTATAGACAGACATTTACTATGAGACAATTTTAAAATCTGATTGACATGATTGAGTTATGATTCACCGTGTATTGGCATTTTATAAATGTTGAAACAGGATATTCACTGTAGATAAGTTGGAAAAGTGAGTGTAAATAACATTAACCGCAATGTAAATTTTCAGCAACTGTTAAAATAGTAAAACAAGAAACTGTAGTGCACTAAATGAGATACTAGTACACACGTTCCCTATATTATTGATTCAAATGCGCCAAGCTTGTTGAACAAAATAAAATGACCAATCCCCTATCAGTCAACCGTAGTGGCACTGAAGTAAAACTTCAGGATGAGAGAACAGAGAGTGGAAAAAGAGCATACACCACCCTTTCCAAAGAGCACCTGCAGCGGCTCATAATGTTTTGCATTTTGCAATAGCATGAGCATCATTATAACCTTTCCTCAGAATCCCTATCTCTGTGTGTAGACATTCATGAAACTGTGGTAGCTAGATGACCAAAAATAATAAAAAAATTTAATGAAGTGGTAACCATGGATTGTTATCTACATACTTAAGTCTAGATTGTATAAATTGAGTCGAAAATCATAGCACATAACACCAAGATCGGCCAATATTTTGCACTGTAGAAAGTTGTAGAAGTTATATATCATAAAGAACTTTATTTGCGGCCTTGTGGGAGAATGGCAATGGTGACCAGTGCACCAAAAGTGAAATCCCATATCCCCTTTGTAACTTAATCACTGGCCCAATTTTAACCGATTTTTGGATGATTTTTCCATTATAGACATTGAAGTGAACATCCAAAATTATTTTCCGAGAAATTAAAGGAAGCCATTTTTTCACGAGTAAGGTTATATTTACAAATTTTTTGTTTACAAACTACACTAATTATAACCGATCATACTTCAATCAAGAGTGTATGACCGATCATACTTAGTATAATTTGTAAAAAAAAATTGTAAACGCGTGCTTCCCCCTTTTTCACTAATTTGATAGAGGAGATATTTTTTTTACTAGGTAAATGCAATTACCAATAATATGGTAAGAAAATGAGTTTGGTAGAAAAGTTAAAAAAAAGTTGTTTGGTTGGTCAAAATTTTACCTGAAAAATTGGGTTAATTTTTGTGAGTCTTTATTTGGTTGAAAGTGAAATAATGATGGATAAATGTGTTGAAATACCGAAAATAACCCTTGATATTTCAGAAATATATAGACATGTGTACTTAGAAGAGGATAATATAGTAACACTCTTCATTCACCTTTTTGTAATTTAGCTAATTTTCTAGAAATATCATATTCAAAGTGGTGAAGTTCTACCATGATTCGCTTTTGGTTTTGCACATGTTTGACAAAGGATGGGGAAAAGAGAAGCATAGCTAAAAATTTTTAATCTTAGCAATCATCGAATACCAATTCAAGATAGACGGAGAACCAAATGAAAAGCTTTAACCAAACTTCTTCTTAAGAGAAATGTAGCAATCATTGGGATGGTTAACTGTTCATGTTTTTGAAGGGTCTTCTTCTCCCTAGGAATATTTGACTATAGCAGTGAATGACATGCTGATGTGACAACGGAATTTCTGGGGAGTGAAAACCGCAATAAGCATTCTGTATTGGAAGACTTTGAAACTTGAGTAGTCACTTAAACGAATGAAGAAATTTTAGCTAGTGCTTGGTGGAATTTGACTTTTTGGGACAACTGACCCGCATAGAAGCTAATATGAAGCTATGGCTCCTAGCGTACTAATCACTCTAAGGAAAGAGTGGAAGTTTTGAGTTACAAGTGGAACTAATCATTTTTTATTTTATTTTTTCATTTAATGATTTTGATGTTTGAGATAAATTAAATGGGATTCACCAATTTTTTAAAAAAAAAAAAGAAAAAAAAAAAGTGAGACACGTCTTTTTATGTGAGTGTAAAATAAGAGAGTACTCTTATGTGACATAAGAGTATAATTTCCCTAAATAAAATATGGGAAAAAACAAGTCAGTTTAAGAAGAAGTGTGAGAAAGACATGCCTCCACCACTTCCTCCATTTTTTTAAAACCATATAGAGAGTTTGAGATAATGAGAGTGCCATTATGATAGAACGAGTGATTTAACAAGGACAATTATTAAATTTATTTGTTTATGAAACGCATGTTTAACAAGATTAGTCTCAGGCAGAATGGATCACAAGGTGTGGGCTCAACTGACAAATTAAATTATTATATGAAAGGATTTAACAAATAGTGTAAGAATTTGAATCCCACTAAAAATACCATTTTAGTTAGAAACACCATCAAATACCTAAGCAGGGATTACTCACATACTAAAGGTATAGTAATATTTGATAGGAGAAAAAAATAAGTCTGCATAGAAATGGAGCTTTTGTGTGTGTATGTGTGTTATACATGTTTTTTATTCCACAGTAACAGTTGATTTGATGTGAGTAGTCCACGATGACTAGTTACCAAGATATTCCTTCCTATTGATAATTGGTTTATAGAAAAATTATATCATACCCAACTTCTTTTTTCCATATCTTGAAGAAATTTGAATTCATACATTTTGTTATATCAAAAGTTTACAACACAAAACCCTACCGAACAGACAAAAAGTGAAACACTTGAAAGGCCTAAATGATCAACTCAGTTTACAGCCATGCAAAGAGGACAGCGGGAATCTTATTTTTTTCTAGAATGGTCCATAGCCTATGGACTCTATTTCATATCATCAACATAGAACTCATGTCCCACCCTACTTGGCTCTTTCCCTTCAACCGCTCAACTAACGTCTGAATTGAATCACATTATCAAGATAGCAATTTTATCATCTCAAGTACAAGTTGTGATGGTCGTTTCCTCTTCTTTGAAATTCCATTTAAAAAAAAAGTAAAAAAGAAAGAAAGAAAAAACTATATTTAAAGTTGAAACTAATATTTCTTTGCCTATTTAAGACATGTGTATGAGAAAGAGAAATGTTTGATCACCCTGTTTCGGGATGACTACATTATGCTGTTAAGACAGATCAAAATGTGGAATTTGGCAAAATAAAATCTTGCATGATTAGCTTTCTCTTGGGGGATCATCAGAAAGAAAGATGCTTGTGTACTTGAAAGTAATGCACCAAACCAATCAAACATAACATGCGACGCATAAATTGAATTTATGCCATTAGATTAACTATAGTAAAATATAAACCGTTAGATGTATGACAATCAGGATATGTAAGAATCACTCTCAGTCACAAGGACATAGCTTTCTTTTTGCATAACAAGTGTGTTACAGTCTGCGGTGGAGCCATGAAGCCACACAAACGTTATCTTCAGAGGATCACGTTGTGGCCAACGTGGGTCACTTCATAAGAAGTCAAATGTTTCATGCAATATAAGGATATGGAGAGACAATAATTTCAACCTAGAATAAAGCGTTTGATGAGAGCCTGGTGCAGTTTGTTCCAAGTTAAAATCTTAGTGCGTCGTATCATATAGTTTGCTGAATACACCAACTTTGATAAAAGCCTAAAGGCTAAAAAGCCAGCACTTGTTTTGTGTCCACCCCCTCTGCTCGCTATTGCACGCTCAAGTATACAGATAAAATCATCGCGTTTTAGAAATTGTATTTCTCCAATATAATTTTTTTTCAGAACATCCATATTTTTTTTTTCCAAACCCTAAAATAATGAGAAACACTTTTCCCTTTTTTTGAACGTATATTTTAAACAAAATAATGATTATTTCTTTTAAAAAAAAATACAAACAGTCCTACATTAAACTATTTAATTAGTTTTGAGATCAAATTTTTAGCAGATGCACATTCTTAACAAAGTGGAAAATGCTTCTATAACTTTTTATTGGCTCATGAACTCGACAATGAGTATTAATTCGTTTTGAAATCTAATAAAACTAATTTTCAAAGGATTGTCTTGACATTAAATACCTAATTCTTATCAATTATGTATCATTTTTAAATAACTCATAATTACCGTAAACCAATTTTGCTATACGTGCTATTACTTATGTAATACAAAATTGTACTCAAGAATATTTTAAAAAATTAGAAACATAATCAATAGTTGTAAAAAGACAACTAAGAGTGTCAATACGACAATAACTATGCAATTGTCATTGCTCAACAGCTTATAGTATTGCATGATTTGTATTACAATTCAAGTTCCTGCCTCTGTCTGCAGGTATCACAGCAAATATTAGAACATTTTAGAACTAAAAGAACTCTTCAAAGCCAAGTTCAACAGATTCTAAACTTAAAAGAACTCTTCAAAGGGGTTTTTCTTTTCTAAGTTAAACATCATCAACAACAACATCACCTTAAAGGTTTCATCGCATAAATATAGTTGTTTTCTTTTAAGGTCAACTCGCTACACCTTAAAATAAAATAAAAAGAAAAAGAAAAATGTGGCATTACAACAGATAAAGAGGATTAATTCAGCAACAATTGTGTATTGGGAAAGCCTTCTTTCCATTATTTATTGTTCATGGTGTAAGATAAGACGTTTACCAAGCTAAAATAATGTATGATGTAAAATAGTTGATTCATTCTGAGGCAGCTTTATGTAGCTCATCCCAGGTGGCTAGTTTTTCCCTTGGCTTGTTCCTTGAACTTCCATGCCTCCTTTCTTCAGAGTCTATCCTTTCCCAATCATTGAATGAAACTATTTTGACATTTCTCTCATGTAGAAGCTGGAGAAGACCCTCCCTGCCGAGTTTTGGCAACGCCGATGATGAAATCAACGCTCCTTTTTCGAGGTCTTCTGATATGCTCGAAACCTATAATGTCAATTGTCAGCAGAAAATACAATTACAATGTTCTAATTAACCAAAGTCTTAATTAAAATTCCCAAGTAAAAACAGTGTGTTTCAATCTTTGTGAATTTATGAATCCTAAGGAGGGCTCTAGATTCTCTAATTTGAAGTTTAGAGAGAAAACTCGATAGGATGAATTTGTGTGTCTATAATGCAATCCTGAATTGTTCCTAATTGATTCTACAATATACGCATAATATCCTATCATAAATACTCAATATATTGTAACACTCCCTCTCAAGTTGGTGTGCATATGCATATGCATCCAAGGCAATTTAGTATGACTGATTTCATTTTCACCTTTCTGCTTCTGTCAGTTTGTTTTTGGAATAGTATGAATAGAAATGTAAGAGACACATACAGTTTCTTCAGCGCAATATAGGTTTGTGGCAATAATCCCAGTTGGTCCTCTCTTCAGCCAACCACATACATACAAGCCCTCTTCAATAACTGTAGGATCTGAAGTGTCACTCAACACTCGACCTCTAACATTTGGAACTATACCTGAAAGGTAGCCATCATATATACGAGTATGAGCTCCTGTCAGATGACTCATTTACATACACCAAGCTATCATGTTTCTTGGCCAATGTCTGAAAAAACCAATGCAATGTTTTTTATAAAGAATAATTTATTAACAAAAGGAAACACTACAAAGCAGGAGGGTCAGGAATCCTCCAAAGTCAAAGTCCTAAAGCTACAACGAAAAAAAAAAAAAAAAAAAACCAGAGGAAAGGAAGTAAATAAAACTACATTAAAGCAAAAGAGCAACCGGATCCACTTACAAATCCTACCTAGAAACATCCTTTAAAAGACGACTACACAAGAGAAACACACTAGTTCAATTAGTATCTAAAATTTTTGTTCTTAACCTTTAAGAGTTAGGCCATCCAATTATTGTTCTGTTGTCACTTAAAAACTTCTGATCAACTAACAAGTCTGCTTGGCCACAGTGAATCAAACAATATATTGTACCCACCCAGCGGCCAAAAAATTAAACAAAATCACATCCTAGGGTAAACAAATGCAGAAGATATTTTCAAGAGAACATAAACTTCATCTAAAACCATAGGAACAACATAACTACTTCACTTATTTCCAAACCTTTAATATTTTACACAGGCCATCTTCCCAAAACCAGCAGCAATTTGTCTAAAATAAATCATATTTTGAAAATAAACATTGATTTGAACAAGGATTTTCCGCAAGAAAATAAAATGTATGAAAACTGAAAGAATTGAGAACATCCATTAGTCATTCACCTTTCTTATGATCAAAAGGTAAGCCATCAACTGGTACTGATTTGTAACCAATGCTCTTAAGTACCATCCTACACAAAGCCAGCAATTAGCAATATACCTGATTAAGTAGTCTCAACATTTCGTGATAACAACGCAAGAATAAATTACCGATAGAGGTTGCAATAAGTCATTTGAAGAGCATAATGTCAATCTCTCTATTATATGGAGGATATGGAGTATTGTAAACCTTGGATCTTTGATTACAACAATACCAGCAGAAAGGATTTCATGCCAAGTGATGACAATTTTTACAACTAAGAATATTAGTAATTTTATGTGGTTTCCAGGGTGGAAGATGATACCCGCATTTTATATCTTCAAACTCTCCAGTACCAATAGCAATCTGTTTTCCAGGGCCAGCACCTGCAACATTAAGTTGACTAATTACAAGTAATTCTTTCACAAGAATAGACTATTATGGGCTCAAATATGCTCATATTTAGCAAAGATTCAAGAAAGGCTTATATTTAATATTTTAGGAAAGCCCAGTAGTGTATATATCTGCACTTGTATTACTAAAAGAAGTTGTGCCAATTTATAACATTTAACCATATTAAATTACATTATTTCCCATGCTGTAAAGTTTAACTTCAAAGTGACAAACAACAAAAATTACCTTTAACAACTGTTTTCTCCAAGTGCACGCCAGAAACATGGCCAGTTCTGTCTTTTGACTCTTGAAAACTATCTGGTTTTCGGAAGAAGACAAAGTGGAGCTCACGTTGATTCAAACTGGCAGGTTTTGGTCTTGAGGTAGCTGCCTTAGAAAGCAACTCACAAACTCTTCTCTTTATCCGGTTACTCTTTAGTTCTTCCTTTTCCAAGAGACAGGATAAAAACATTGATAACATCAATGAAAAGTAACCCAAGTTTTTTTCAAATAAAAAAATTGAAGCGTAACATACTTACAAATAGAAGATACAAAACAGTATATTAAAACTTAAAAAACAGCAATTAGAAAACAAATACTACTTGGAAATTCTCATATTTTTATGTTTTTTGGGTGAAGATTGTTGAAAGATAGTAGTGAAAGAATAAAAATCAGATGCATCTTATATACCTCTTCTGTTGGGTTTAAAAGTAGATCACATTCCTGTATGGAAATATCAAGATTACGAATACCTGTAAATAGATATCAAAGCTTCAGTTAGTGTCATGTGTGGGACAGAAATCGCATAAAACCCAGAGTGGATGACAAATAATAAATTGATTAAATGTAAATTAGGATGGGAAAACAATATAATGTGCCAGATGGTGGGACAAAAAACATGATCAGGGTTCCATTTTCAGTTCAAACTGTAGCTTAGGGTCTGTAATGGTTTGAAACCAACAATTAATCAGCAACTAGAAACAGGTGTAGAGTAAGTAGCACCAGTAAATATTAGAAAAGGAAACAAAATAAGATACTGAAATCATGGAAATCAATGGAGAATCAGAAGCTAAATAGACAAGGCGATGGATAGGCATGCATATTGAGAAGTACTAGTTTACAAAGGAAACTTCTGAGTCTAACAAACAAAACCATTATGGAGTACATCATATAGCCCAGGTGTGCCCCCATTCCAAACATTCTACAGAACAGCACCAAAATCAAAGTGCCAACCAAATATGTATAAGAAAACAGAAAGGCTAAATTAAACTTGGTATAAGAGTTGATTCAAAAGTTACCAAGAACTTCGCGTAGTTCTTTTGCAGTACAAGCTGCTTGGGCTGGACCACGTCTTCCAACCAGATAAACCATCCTGCAATATTGTTCATATTACAGATAAACAACATATGGAATATCAACAAGACTATCAGGCTGCTTCAAATAATGCAGCTAAAAACCTGATAGAGCTCTCCTCTAAAGTAGCCAAAGCATGACTGGCAATATCAGTTGTTGCTAACTCTGTAGTAGGTCGTAAAAGAATGCGTGCAACATCCAGAGCAACATTTCCCTGAAATTCAATGAAACCAGTTATCTACAAAACCTTAAATCCATTTTAAAAATTTAATCTATATATTCTGGAAATTCGTCTCCTCAAAGAGGTTCTCAACATTCATTACAAGTGACTTTTCATAGAAAGAACATAATACGGTGCTTGCTCAACTAAGACTCGCTATAAGATTTCGGCACCCTAAGAATCCACAAGGTGAAGTTACCTGACCAAGAATTACAGCTGTATCAGTGCTCTTCAGGTCTGGATCAAGATTTCGTCCATCTGGGTGTCCATTATACCACCAAACAAACTCTCTAGCTGATTGTATCCCTTTCAAGTTCTGCGAAGGAAAAGAATATAAAAAGACAGTAAAATAAAAGTAACTCAAACTATCAGGCTATCAGCTAATGCACAATTATCGCATAATAAATGAGCATTAAGCCATCACTTATACCACAGGGAATATCAATGAAACACCAAAAATTCTAGCAAAGCATTATAACAAGTCAGGAAAAAGCAAATCAATAAATGAAGCATACTTCTCCTGGAATACCAAGACTTCTGTCACTTTCAGCACCATATGCGAGGACAACCTGCTCAAAATGTACAAACTGATATCAAACAGCTGGTAAAACTGATAAATATCCACATGAACATGTTACCATTAACATAACAAATCTAGAACAAGAGCCTCACCACATGATACAAATTGCGTAATTCAGAGAGAGAAATGGTAGATCCAAGAGTCACATTTCCAAAAAATGAGCATCTTTCATGCTGAGCAACCCGTGAAAACTGGTTTATGACAATCTGTTGCAAGTTTTCTGGTAAACTAAGCTCAATGGAGTTACTGTCACCAAAGAAAATAAAAATAATAATAATAATCAAAGGACAACAAGGTGCTATAAAACTCCCACCTGTGCAGGATCTAGAAAAAATTCTCTTTCATTTGCAAGAGGCTAATTACATGAATCAAACATGTGATCCGGGGTCACATTGGATGTGCAGGATAAAATTCCAAAAATATTTTTTTTTTTCAAATTTTCAGTCCAAGAAATGATTAAAAATTGTATTTGATAAAACCAGTTAATCTTTCTGTTCCAGAGAATGAACAGTAGCCGGGAACAAAACAAAAAAAAAAATCCCCTGACACATTTTTTAATAAATGTACACATCTTAGAATCTTTCCCGGAATAGAAATGAATTATATTATCAAACATATTTTTACGCCCATAACTCTTCTGCATAGAAATAATAACATGAGAATACTAAGTCGGAGATTAATATCTCATGTCATATACGGGGTCCACTCATTTATTTATTTATTTTAAAAAAATGGCCCCGTACGCTTTATGTTATGACATCAGATACTAATGAGACTAGTATTTCCCATAATAATAATCTTGAAATACTTATTTTTCTATGTAACGCCACAACTAACAACTTCTACTTCCTCTCCACTGTCTTGCAGCTGAAAAGAGTTTCTACTAGTATCATACATTATAAAAAATTCCAGTGCCAATCAATTTTGAAGTTCAGCAGTTACAAAGGAATGCTGCAAATAAAAATAAGAGCAGACCTTTGTTTCAGGGTGATCGGGTGCAACACCGGACCGGACCAACCCGAAAGGCGTAGGCAACCTATCAATGATGTCAACTTGTGCTTGTTGCTGCGCCTTCAACATCTACACCACGCAATCCAAGTAACCATTTTGGTTAAGGGTTACCCATTTTCGAATTTCAAGCATAAAGAATAGAGCTTTACCTTCTCAGCCGTGTAGAAACCAGCGGGGCCACTTCCAACAACACACACCCGCAAAGGATTCGAAGAAATGCTCGAGAAGCTTCTACCAAGCCACGTTCTTGCTCGGAAAATTGCGAATTTTTGCATTTTATTATCTGAAAAATAAAATATTAAGAAAAAATAAAAATAAAGGGCTTCTATATCTTCTTTCGTATTTGGTTCTTCTGCGCAAAAGGGTTCCCCGTTGAAGATTCGAAGAGCGATGGCCAAATACCAGAGAACATCATCGGACCCGATCCGAATTAATGTATTTCGGGTCTGGGTTGCTTCCTTCTTTACACTTTGTGGGCTCTTTAACAGGTTAGCGTTTTGGGCTTGGCAACAATAATCGTGGTTAGTTTCAGGACCTGCCAAGCCCAAATTCCGTTGGGCCTGACTGAATGAAGGATTTCGGAAAAGGAGTAAAGTTTATTTTTTTTAAAAAAACATTTATAATTTATTTAATTATCATAAATTAAAATAATTAAATAAATTGTATTGAAAAATTATAAAGTAGATTTTACTAGAAACAGATGACTTTTAAAAAAAAAAATATTTTAGTGAATTAAAAAAAAATTGATAACTCTTATACGTATATTAACTTAACTATTATTTTGCATTGAGTTATTCGGACTCAACCTATTATTTTAACAGTACTAACCTTTTGTGAGCTTGGAATGCATTGGAACCGTAAAATTCTTGATACTTTGCAAACCATAAATATGTCTATTTCTGTTGTCATTCTGAGTTTTTTTTTTTTTTTTTTGTATAACCTGGAGGTATTCTCATTCAACCTCCTCCGATCACTTTGCCTTCGGGATACGGTCCTGTAGGCTAGCCTTTCATTGGAACCGTGGGTGCATTGAGCTTCGCTACCGGAAGAAGGATAAGACTAATCCCTCCGTTCCATTCGAGGAGGGAGGCACATCCTTTGGCTCCCAAAGATTTTCCAAAAATTTGCTTGAGGCAGGATTTGAACCCCTGACTCAAGCAAACCCTTGGGAGCTCAGTTGCCAACTAAGCTATCCTTAGAGGTTGTCGTTCTGAAATTTTAGATTATGGAAGAAAAAAGTAGTTCCACTCAGGAAAGATATGAAATTAAATCTAAAAGTGATTGCATGCATGAGCATGTTTAACGGTAGTATATATATTAGCATTAGCAATGTTTAAAAGGTTCCTATGCGTAGGTTACAGATCATTGGAGTAAACAAATTTAACTTTACTAACCGTTAAACTCAATCTTAAATCACACGGCAAAATGATTGAATAAAATACACCCCCTCCCCCTAAAAGGTAAATTTAAAGTGAAAATGATGTATATGCATATATACAGAAGTAGCTGATAAAGGGATTTGTATTTACTTAATACATTGGTGTATGATGAGTTGTATCGAGTAAAGAAGTCAGATATATATTTGTAATTAATACAAAATTGAAAGTGCTTGTACAGGAGTTGGTTGATGAAATCTATTGGATTGTATTAAGTAGAGCTAGACTAATAGAAAGTGATTTAAAAGTGAAGCTTATAGTATCCAAAAAAAAAAAAAGTGAAGCTTATAGGTCAACAAAAGTCCTCAAGAGCGCGATACGCAATCTTATTAAAACAAAAGGACACCAAGAAATGACTAATTTGATTGCAAGGGTTAGCTTAAGCTAAATATAAATACATTGAATATTAAAACTTCTTAATTAATATTTAATACTGGGAGCATTCATGATTTGACAGTGGACGTGTGAGCACCAAGCAACTAGCCCCTTACATTCCAGTGTCCACGAGGAGGAGATAATGGTAAACACTGTTATGTATTTTGGAACAAGAGGGTTTTTTTTTTTATTATATACTATTAAATGTCTACAATTTCAGGTATATAAGTCTCGTTTTAATTATATTTTTAATATTATAATTAAAGAAACTTACCTTTAATGAATCAATTAACATAGAGGAAGAGAAGTCGTACTACTCCACTAGCATACAGAAATTTCACTTTCTCCAAATAAATAAATAAATAAATCAGTGTGTGATGATTACTTAAGAATAAAATAAGCATCTTGAGTAATAAAGATCGGCGTGATATATATTTGTATATTATGGTGCTCTTCAAACTTCAAATTGCTCCCTTTTTTCATTTTTTTTCTTTGTGGCTGAGGACTACCGGTAGCAGAAGTGGGTTTGGCACAAAAGACGCAGTTAAAGAGGGAAGAAAAAACCCAAATCCTTTGGCACAGTTGATTCAGAGACTGTGTTCCCTTAACCAGTGGTCTCGAGTTCGAGCCCTGGGTATGGAAAAAAAGGATTGGGTAGAGCCGCCCTCGCAAAGGTCCTACGGTGCTCGGTTTGGGATTAGTCTCACCCCCGAATGGGGGTGGGGATACCTTTCAGTTTACTGAAAAAAAAAAAAAAAGAGGGAAGAAAAAAAAATGAAATTTATTTGGTGAAATGGACCACATTCGGACTATAAATGGCTCTCAAATTCTCAACCACAAATGTATATATATAGGTATACGTAAAGAGGTCAACTGTAATTTCAAAATTGTATCACTTGGTAATGACAATTATGTATTGTTTGGTGAGATTCGAATGCGCACGCGAAAGAAACTAGTAATGATCAAAATTTTCATTTGATGTTTCCCCAACTAGTAACAGACTAACAGCCCCTGATATATGTTTGTGTAACGTTTAAGAAAGCCGGTATTAGAGAATTAGAATCTTTATTAAATCAAAAAAAAATTCTCCCTCTTTTAGGTTTTCATCGTGTAGTCATTCCAATGAATTTAGCTTTATAGAGTTTTATTCATTTATGAGAGGTTAGGTTTTTTCTTTTATTCCAAACATTTTATTGCACCTTGATTTACTCAAATTGATAATAATTAGTTGTCTTTCTCGTTGGATAACAAGATGGGGAAACATGATTTTATTATGTTGGAAACTGATTAAGAAACAGACTGATTCAAACACGTTAATTACCTGTGACATGGAGATCTTATGAATTAAGTTCTTAGCATTATTAAAATCGGTGAAGAAGATAATCACTGTGCCCGCGAGATACCATGCTTATATTTCAATCCGTACTAATCTATTATTATTATTAATAATAATAACAATGTCCCAAATTTCCAATGACTTATGACACAACAGAGGGCTTGAAAATTGGGTAAATTATATATTATCTCTATGTACATTGTAATTTTCCAATTCTCTCTTTCTTAATTATTCGCCATCACTTCATCTTTTTTTGAATTTTATTTTTAATTAATATAATTATTACAGTTATAACAAATTTATTTTATTTTATAATTTTATCCTTTTTAAGATGTTGTGAAAGCAAGATTTGGTGTAAATATTTGTTATTTATATAGTTTTGTTTTTGAATTGTTAAAATAAGAAATAAGGAACATTTTTTAGTAATTATTAATAAAAAACAAGTTAAAAATAAAAAATAAAAAACGAATATTCATTTATTTTCAATCATATTTTTATAATTTATTAATTTTGTATAAAAAAAATTTAGAGAGTTTTGTGACATAAAGAATTAAAAAAGTTGAAAAAATATAAAATCAGGTAATGTGTAAAATAAATAATACTAAAATTTAATTTCAAAATAAAAAATTCAATTTCAAGGAAATTTAATAATAACAAATATTTGTGATTTTGAAGGATAGTTATTTTTGTTACCAGACACAAATGCTATTGGGCCTAATGAGGCTCGGCCCACTGTAACCTAATAGTCCATAAGTTTGTTACATTCTGTTAGTTAGTTAGGCGATTAGTCTAGAGTTAGCTTAGTATAAAAGTTACTTCTCTTTTGTACAGAAGACATATTTTTCATTCAATAGATCCAGATTTCTATCTTTCCTCTCTCTTCTCTTGATTCTTGCATGGTGATTCCAAGATCATAAGATGGTATTAGATTACATTTTCCGCTTATTTTGTTGTTCGCATCTCTGATTCTTCTGTTCTTTTTATCAGATTTTTTTCTTGTTTTCTTCTTTCCTCTGAATTTTCATTCATGGGGAATCCGAACAATGTTCTTCCTGATTTCTATACAAATCCAGGAAATCCTTTTTTTTTGCATCCGAGTGAAAATCCTGGTTTGGTGCTTGTTTCACCTCCTCTTGATGAGAAAAATTATCACTCTTGGTCCAGATCTATGACCATGGCTCTCTTGAGCAAAAACAAAATCTATTTTATTGATGGGACACTTCCACCACCACCAGATCTTGATCCTTCCTTTCATGCATGGCAATGTTGCAATATGATTGTATTATCATGGATTCATCGGTCCATAAATAGCTCCATTGCAAAATCAATTCTTTGGATAGATCGAGCCAGTGATGCATGGGCTGATCTTCGCGGCAGATTTTCTCACTCTGATATCTTTCGCATCTCAGATTTACAAGAAGATATGTATCGCATGCAACAAGGTGACAGGTCTGTAACTGAGTATTACACTCAAATGAAAATAATGTGGGATGAGCTTGATAATCTCAAGCCTCTCCCTGTATGTAGTTGTGCTAATCAGTGTCTGTGTGGAGGTTATACCTTGATGAAAACCTACAGAGATCGTGATCAGGTTGTTAGGTTTCTCAAAGGTCTTAATGAGCAATATGCTCATGTGCGTTCCCAAGTTATGATGATGGATCCTTTTCCAAGTTTAATTCGAGTCTTTTCTTTAATAGTCCAACAAGAAAGACAAATGCACACTAGTCTTTTGGTTGATGAAAACAGTGAGATCAAGGCTTTTAATAGCTTCTCAGATTCCCAACAACGCCTCAATTTTGGACGAGGCAGGGTTCATAATCCTCCTGCATTTTTCAATAAGGGACGTGTTCCAAGTAAAGTGTGTACTTAATGTGGAAAGCCCAATCACACTATTGACACTTGTTACCAGAAGCATGGTTTTCCTCCTGGTTTCAAATTCAGGAATCCCAAAGCAAATTTTGCATCTCAGGTTAATGTTGATCACATTGAAGGAGTTGATAATCAAGATGGACAAGTTACTATTTCTCAAGAGGAGTATCAGAATTTGATTCAAGGCTTACATTTGGACCCTTCCAATGAAGCCACTCCACTTAGTTCCACGAATCTAGTTCATACTACTGCCATGAATGCCAACACCTCATCCATAACAGGTACATTCTCATCCAGATGGCTCCTTCATACAGGAGCCACTGACCACATTAGTAGTTCATTATCACATTTTTCCAAGTTGTTCAAAATCAATCCTATTTCCATTACCTTACCTGATGGCTCTCACACTATTGCACATTTTGCTGGTAATGTTATTCTGTCTCCTACTTTAACATTACTTGATGTTCTATTTGTACCTTCTTTTCATGTTAATTTGGTCTCAGTTACCAAATTAATTAAAACCAATTCTTGCTACCTAATTTTTCGTGACTTTCACTGTTTTATCAAACAGATGCATACCAATGTGATGATTGGTTCAGCTGATCAAACTGATGGGTTATATGTGATGAGGTCTACAAGTCTCATTTCTACAAAATGCACCAATAATGACAGCAACTCAAACAAATCTGCTTATACTGTTTTTCCTCATTCTGCTAATAACACTGATGCCTCCATGTTATGGCATCATAGACTAGGCCATGTATCTCCTCATACTTTGAAACAAATGGCAATAAAATTTCCCTTTCTTTCTGCTAAAGACATATCTCCCTGTGATACTTGTCATTATGCAAAACAACACAAATTACCTTATCCAATTAGTAATACCAAATCTTCTTCTGTTTTTCAGTTAATTCATGTAGACATTTGGGGACCTTATTCCATCCCTTCTATTCATGGCCATAGATATTTCCTCACCATTGTTGAGGATTTTTCACGTTTCACATGGGCTTTACTAATAAAATCCAAAGCTCATGTCAGACAGTCTTTAAAAGGATTCATTTTCATGGTCCAAACTCAATTTAATATCACTATCAAATGTATTCGATCTGATAATGGTGTTAAATTTGCCATGACTTCTTTCTATAAAGAAAAGGGTATACTTCATCAAAGGAGTTGTGTGGAAAACCCCCAACAAAATGGTGTGGTTGAAAGAAAACACCAACATATTTTAAATGTAGCCAGGGCTCTTATTTTTCAATCCAAACTGCCTTTATCCTTTTGGTCCTATGCAGTAACTCATGCTATTCATATAATCAATAGACTTACCACTCCATTACTCAATAACCTTACCCCTTATGACATCCTTTATAACCAATCCCCTACTTTGCTGCATCTTAAAGTTTTTGGATGCTTATCATATGCATCAACCCTTATATCTCATAGAACCAAATTTTCCTCAAGGGCACACAAAATTGTGTTTTTGGGATATCAAGAAGGTGTCAAAGGGTACATCCTTCTTGATCTCAACACCCAAAAAATTTTCATATCCAGAAATGTCATTTTCTTTGAAACTGATTTCCCATTTGCTTCTGAACCATTTCCATCAGATTCGCATCCTGTACCTAAATATGTTTATGCACATCCAGACACAAATGACACTGCTTTCATACCATTTCCAATTGATCAACCAGATATCCTAACCCAATCTTCTATCATACATCCTGACACAGCCTCTCCTAATGAGGCTCCTGACCCCATCATACCAGCTGCACCAGTTTCTGATCCTACCATACCAACTACATTTGTTTCTGATCCTATCATACCAACCACATCTGCTTTTGACCCTACCATACCAGCTGCACCTGCTTCCACCCGAAAGTCAAATAGAATGAGCAGACATCCTTCATACTTGCAAGACTATCACTGTAATTTATCAGTTACATCATCTCATCCGAATCATTCAGGTATTGTTTCTCCTCTTATCCTCACCCTCTTTCTTCTGTTTTAACTTATGACAATTGTTCTACTTCCTACAAAAAATTTTGTTGCAACATTACCACACACAAAGAACCAACTACCTACACACAAGCTTCCAAACATGAGTGTTGGCGTAAGGCAATGCAGGCTGAAATTTCAGCTCTTGAACAAAACAATACTTGGAGTCTTGTGCCCCTCCCTCCTGGCAAGAACACCATTGGCAGTAAATGGGTATACAAGATCAAATTCAATGCTGATGGGTCCATTGGGAGATATAAGGCTCGGCTTGTAGCAAAAGGCTACACTCCAACAGAAGGTCTTGACTACCTTGACACATTCAGCCCAGTTGCGAAGCTCACTACAGTACGTTTGTTACTTTCTCTTGCTTCGATCAACCATTGGTTTCTGGAACAGCTTGATGTCAAATATGCCTTCCTTCATGGTGATTTACATGAGGAAGTTTATATGGCTCTTCCATCAGGCATACCTTCCTCCAATTCCTCCATGGTTTGCAAGCTTCACAAGTCTATCTATGGGCTCAAACAAGCTAGTAGGCAATGGTATTCTAAGCTCTCCGCTGCCTTGTTGTCTCTTGGCTATTGCCAATCCCAAGCTGACTTCTCTCTCTTCACACGAAAGCAGGCCAATTCCTTCACAGCTCTTCTTATATACGTTGATGATATCATCCTTGCTGGTGATAATATGACTGAAATCCAGAGAGTTAAAACCTTTTTGGATATGCAATTCAGAATAAAAGATCTTGGCAAGCTTAGATTTTTTCTGGGGCTAGAAATCTCTCGATCTTCATCAGGCATCATCCTCAATCAACGAAAGTATACTCTAGAGTTGCTTTCTGATTCTGGTCTTTTAGCTTGTAAAGCTGCCGCTACTCCTATGGATCCATCACTTCGTCTTAAGCGTGATTTAGGCCAGCCTCTGTCTGATGCTTCTACATATCGTCGACTTGTTGGAAGGTTGCTGTACCTCACAACTACTCGTCCAGATATAAGTTTTTCTGTTCATCAGCTCAGTCAATTTTTATCTGCTCCGACTGACATACATCTTGAAGCTGCTCATCGCGTCCTCAGATATCTTAAGGCTTCTCCTGCTCAAGGCCTTTTCTATCCTGCTGACTCATTATTGCAGCTCAGTGGCTTTGCAGATGCTGATTGGGCGTGTTGTCCTGACACTCGTCGATCTGTTACTGGCCTCTGTATTTTTCTGGGTGCTTCGCTCATCTCTTGGCGATCAAAGAAACAAACAACCGTTTCTCGCTCGTCCACGGAAGCTGAATATCGAGCTTTAGCAGCCATTACATGTGAAATCCAGTGGCTCTCCTTTCTGCTTCACGATTTCTGCATTCCCAGAGAGAAACCAATCCCCGTCTTCTGTGACAACAACTCTGCTATATATCTTTCTCACAATCCGGTCTTTCATGAACGTTCGAAGCACATCGAACTTGACTGCCATATTACCCGTGAGAAGATACAGATTGGTCTCCTCCATCTCCTTCCCATCTCTACTACTGATCAAATAGCTAACATCTTCACTAAGGCTTTACTGCCTTCACCATTTCACACGTTGCATGCCAAGTTGGGTCTTCGTGATGTCCACAATCCAGCCCAAGCTTGTGGGAGGGTGTTACCAGACACAAATGCTATTGGGCCTAATGAGGCTCGGCCCACTGTAACCTAATAGTCCATAAGTTTGTTACATTCTGTTAGTTAGTTAGGCGATTATTCTAGAGTTAGCTTAGTATAAAAGTTACTTCTCTTTTGTACAGAAGACATATTTTTCATTCAATAGATCCAGATTTCTATCTTTCCTCTCTCTTCTCTTGATTCTTGCATGGTGATTCCAAGATCATAAGAATTTTAATTAAAATTATTATTATTTATTTAATATTTTTTTTTAAATGTCTCACTCTCTCCTAGTTTTACAAAACCCAAATTTTTTTTATTAAAACGACATAATTTTTTATATATATTAAGAGATAGGTAATTTTACCTATTATTTTTCTGTCAATTTTTGTCTATCACTCCTCAACATTATTAATCAAAATCTTAACTACCATTTGTCTTTCTCTCTTTTCGAGAGATTTTGATTTAACAGTATTGGAGAGTGATAAATAAAAATAGATAGAAAAAATAATGGGTTTTATAAGACTTATGTTGTAGAAAAGATGATTGTGTTATGTTATAGAGATTCGTTTTGCGTGCCGTAATTTTTTTTTTTTCAAAACATACGGGTCCCACAAAATGTTGTGTGTGTAGAAATTTTTTGTGATCATATTAAATGATAGATATAAACCTCATAAATAATTGGTAAAATTATTTATCCCATATTTTAATTCCTACAATAAAATAAAAGGATTCATTAATATTATGTTACAGGATTGAGCTTCCATTATGTCACCCTCACAAATCACAATGCAAGTGGGTTCAACTGGCTTTTATAAAAAAATAAAAAATGATACACAGATATTGATGTATCTGCAAAAAACAACAATAAATTTTCAATAACATGACCAAACGATTTCGCTAAAATAAAATAAGTGAGTAACGGGTCGGTTCATAAACGGGACAACGAGTCATGCGTGGTCACATATGACGTGTAGATGACGCGGGATGTTTAAAACCTGAATGCAATATTTGTGGTTATGTGAATTTCAAGAATAAAAAAACGAAAAAGCAAATGAAATAATTAGAATGTGGGCCCGGTGGTGATTTAGGTGAGGGAAAACTTAGTTAAAAAAAAACGAAGAGAGAAAGAGAGATGTTATTTTTGTCTTTTTGCTTTATATGTATAGGAAAGGAGACAAAGTGGGCCATGAATCGGGCCCACCCCACTAGTATTGATTAATTGTGTCCAAAAACTTTAAGTCACTTTCAAACATGAAAAGCCCAAATAGAAAAGAGTTCCGTTTGAATACAACTCTTTGCTAACCATCGCAGCCAAACCGGACCCACAAACCGCCTCTCTGACCTCCCTAGTCTACCTTTTTCTAGGTCAATCTCACTCTCCTTTAAAAAAATTATATTTATTCCCTCTTTCTATTACTTTACTTTTTAAATATTGTTATACTTATAAACCCTAACTTTTTTTTTCGTCAATACAATGGCTCAATACTTTATCCCATGAAGCAAAGCTAAAAATTTAGTATGATAGGAGTCAAACTAAACATATACATCATAAAAAAGAAAATAATCATTGATTGAAGTAATTATGTAAAATTTTAAGTCATTATGAATATCATCGACTAAATATATGAATAAATTTAAGTAAAATGAAAAGTAAATCTCGTGACTCCTTTTCAATAATTTTTATTAGTTTATTTAAGAGTTGATCTTTTCTATAGTCAATGTAAATAAATCATCTACATTGAACCTAAAATGATATTGATTTGAAACATAAATTAAAATATTTTTATAATTATAATTTATTTCGAGATTATAATAATATTTCTTATTATAAGAGTATATGTAGATAACTTATGGGTTAGGGTGACTTTCAGGCTAACCACTTGATGCATGTTTATTTAATGTAGGATATAGCATTGCATATTTATTGGAAAGCAAAATGTGTGCGACTAAGTTTTCAGTTAGGGCGACTTTCATGCTAACCACTTGATGCATGTAGCTTTCTTTTTTTTTCTTTTTTAGATTGTTCCGGCCGGCGGCCGGTCCATACAGGGCTATCCAATCCAGACTACCAACACCCCTACTATTTACTAAATTCCTTCAGGGATACAAGCCTAACTCTTCTTTCTGCAACAGTTTAAGATCTTTCCTTTTCAAGTTGTCCCCTTTGCTAAATTGATCTTAATGAAAGCAACAATATATTAATATGATTTTAGTCATTAAAGATATATAGTCCAACTCAAAAAATTAGACTATTGAATGTAGTTGCGTCGCAGCTTAATTAAGTATCATATTGAACTCCCTCATTTGCATGATGTCAGACATGACATGGAACAACCAGTATGTTTTGAAAGTTGCATATTATGTGTAAAGTTTTTTATAGGAGCATGTGGTAGCCAAAATCAATTTACATACGAGAGAAATTATTGCAAGTAATGTTTTTTTAAAAATAAATTAGAAATTAAACAAGACTTTTATAATCATAGTTTAGTGTTGGGTATGACTCATACTTCACATGCTGATGATGATTCTTGTTGTCGGGATCAGCAGAAAGGCAACTGCAGTCTCGAGGTTAGGGGAGCCGCCTCGGAGGGGCCGGGGGTTCCGAGAGGCTAGGTATTGTTGTGGGCCTCTGATCTGTTGTAATTTTTCCTTTTCTTAATAGTTTGGACTTGGGCCCATAAATAGCTACTATTATGAATTTTCTAATCCTATTTATATTCTCCTTGTAAATCGAGTGACTTGTAAGTTGTAACGAGTGCGGTGAAGTGAATATAGTACAAACAAGTTGGAAGTAGCTTACATTTGGTGAACTAGGATAAATCACCGTGTCAATCTCTCTTCTCTTTTCTCTTTTCTGTTTTTGTCAATTTTAGGGGTGTTAACGAGCCGAGCTGAGCTTTGGTTTTAAAAGGCTAAGCCTGTGTTTAAATGTGTCGACCTTACCAAGCCTGTTACCTCTTACGAATATAATTATCGACCTGTGACCTGCTTTATTTACCAAAAAAAAAAAAAAGCCTGATTTAGCCTGTTAGAAAAAAATAAGACAACAAAAATTTATCCAAACAAAACATACAATCAACAACACTAGTAATTCCATAAATATTCATAAATTCAATGTATATACAAACAGCATAATATAGAACAAAATCTTTCAAAAAGTCTGTTTAACTAATAAAATAGGGGTGAAATGGATTGAGAGGAGAGAAATGACTATTACAAATAGTATAAAAAATAAAAAAATAAAATAAAAAAATTAATATACTAGGCCAGCCTGAGAGGCTCTAAGGCCGAGCTCTAGAATTGGAGTCTGAAGCTTTTTTACTAAACGAGCTTTTATACAAATCCAAGTCTGGTTCCAACAACCAATATTAGACATGTAAGCTCAGACCTTCACGAGCCGAGCCAAATACCCTTGAAAGGCCCCTGGCTCGTTTATCACCCATAGATATCCAACGATTAGGGAAATCAGTTTTGACAGTCATATCGAATAAAGTTATTAATCTGGGATAATTGCGATACCAATTGAACTACTTACTAGTTTTTTAAGTTTTCTATACATTACTTGCAGACATATTTTATATTTCATTCAGCAATAAATATGTGTAAATGAAAGTTTTAAGTCATAAATACATTTCAACATAACTTACACAAATTTGCACATACTTAATGATTAATGAAGTTTTTATAATAGATAGTGTTTATCTAAAAAATTTCTTGCATGCAATTTATAATAGATAGTGTTTATCTTCTTTTTTTTTGTATAAAAAAGTGTTTTTTTTAATGCAATTTGTCCTATGGTCACATAGCAAATAAAAATCTGCATGTTAAAATTAATTCGACCACCATTTCGTGTCCTTATTTCTTTCTACTATTTAGGTGTATCGTTATCCTCAAACAACATTTATGAGTAGTATCAACAAGTAAAATTTAGGCGGATTAGATTAATAATAGAAGATAAGCATGTGATTTATCATTTATGGTCAATTAAACAATGTTAATAATTTGAGTTTAATATTTTTACTTTTGATATAGAATTTTTTTCTATCACACTCATATAAAAATGAGTGAGTCCCGCAAATTTTTTTTTCTCTTCTTTTTATCACGGGACCCTTTCCCGTTTACGTGAGTGTGGCAGAAAAAAATTTCTACAGCAAAAGCAGAATTATTTTTCCCATTATTTTATTAATTCGTTAGTTCTTTTATAAATTTGTTAATCCCAACATAAATAAATGCCTTTTGTCGAACTAAATACGTGAATTAAACCCACAACGTGTACTCCTATGATGCACCGACCGACACGGGACATAACACGATACGACATGCCGACACGTTAATTTTTAAAAAATGTCATATTTTGATACGTTAGTACACTTTTTGATATTAAATAATATTTTTAATATATATAATATATTTTATATTTAATACATAAAACAGTCCATAATAAGTCATATAACTAATCAAATATTCAAATTGCATAACATAAATATAAAGCAAAAGTAATTTTTCATACTTTGTTAATTTTTTATGTCAAATTCCATAATAGAAAAAAAAATTGACTTATAAATTAATTTTTAGTTAATAAAATAAAATATAGACATTAAAAAAAATGTGTCGAATGCGTGTCGGAGCGTTGAGAAAAAAGTTGTGTCGTAGCATTGATCGCGTGTCTCAAAATATTGACCGCGTGTCGGAACACGTGTCGATGTCCAACACGTAAATTTTTAAAAAAATGTCGTGTCCGTGCATTCTAAGTGTACTCTATAATAACCGAAAAAGAGACTTCCTTGCCATCAAATTACTGAAAGTAATTGTTTTGTTTTTTAAATTATTTTTGGTAATAGAAGGTGCTTTGAATTAGCAGCCTAATTTCATTGATGAGAGAAAGGCCAAATATAAAGGCCAAAGATACAACAGAATCATAACAAACTTAGCTATTTACATCAGCTAATTGAATGCTAAACAATAGCTAAAATAACAAACTAAATAAACTAAACTCTAAACAATATATATTGTTACAACAATCGAATCTAATCCTAATACTCTCCCTCGAGTTGGAGTATGGAGGTATGAGATACCCAACTTGGTAAGTAAGATATCGAATTGCTTGGAACCTAGAGCCTTTGTCATAATATCAGCTGGTTGTGAATCTGTCCGTATATGCAGAGTGGATATAGTTTTATTGAGAATGTGTTCTCTAACAAAATGGCAGTCCAATTCGATATGTTTTGTATGCTCATGGAAAACGGGGTTGGAAGCAATATGTATGGCTGATTCGCTGTCATAGAACAGTTCCATAGGTTGTGTGTGATGAATACCGAGAGAAGTAAGGAATGACTTGATCCAAATGAGCTCAGAAGCAGCTGCTGCCATAGCTCTATATTCAGCTTCGGCAGATGAACGGGAAATGGTGTTTTGCTTCTTGGTTTTCCAAGACACCGGGGAATGACCAATAGTGACAAAATAACCAGTGACGGATTTTCGTGTAATGGGACAACTAGTCCAATCTGAATCACAATATGCTCGTATAAGAAGATCAGAGTCAAAGTGCAGAATGAGACCTTGGCCTGGATTAGCCTTGATATAGCGCAGCACCCGAATTGCTGCATTATAGTGAAGTTGCATAGGATTCTGCAAGAATTGTGACAATGTGTAAACTGCATAACTTAATTCTGGTCTGGAAATAGTGAGATACACTAAACGTCCAACAATACGTCTATATCGTTTAGGATCTTCAAATGGAGGGCTTTCAGCAAGAGCTAGTTTGTGATTGGGATCCATAGGATATGCTACTGGTTTACAACCGTGAAGACCACATTCCTGAAGTATATCCAAAGCAAATTTGCGTTGGCTAAGAAATAAACCAGACTTGCTTCTAGCAAACTCAATACTGAGAAATACTTGAGATTTCCAAGATCTTTTATTTTGAACCAGGTACGAAGATGAGTTTTAACTCGGTCACAAAGAGCCAGATCATTCCCTGCTAGTAAAATATCATCGACATAAACAAGGATAGCAACCGAGTGTGAACCGTGAGAGTAAGTGAACAACGTGTAATCTGCAAGAGACTGTGTAAAATCGAAAGTGAGGAGAGACCTGCGGAGCTTGTCAAACCAGTTGCGTGGAGATTGTTTAAGACCGTAAAGGGAACGTTGAAGCTTGCATGCATGTCCATGTTTACTATTGGAAAATCCAGGAGGGAATCGCATGAATACCTCTTCATTTAAATCTCCGTGAAGAAACGCATTTTGTACATCTAGTTGAAAGATGTGCCACTGCTTAGCCACATTGACCGATAGAAATAAATGTACGCTTACCGTTTTTGCTACAGGGGCAAACATTTCATTGTAATCCTCACCTTCTACCTGATTGTTTCCAGCAATGACCAGACACGCTTTGTATCGTTCGATAGAACCGTCAGAGTTGTACTTGATACAGTAGACCCATTTGCAGGGAATTGGCTTTTTTGTAGGAGGAAGAGATTAAACACACCAAGTGTTATTTTCTTCAAGGGCAGAAATTTCGAGTTGCATGGCTTTCTGCCAGTGATGAGATTGCATGGCTTCTTTAAACGTTTTTGGCACAGAGTGAGTGTCAACTGCTGCAAGAAATAGCTGATGGTTCGACGAGAAACATGCATTAGTAACAAAATTATGTAGAGGATAGGAAGTACCTGAGGCAATTGAGGGAGTGAAGGGACGCGGAAGGGGTGTAATAACTGTGTTGCAGATGAAATCCTGTAGACGAGATGGTGGACGCCTTGTGCGAGACTCACGAGCAAGTGCTATAGGCAGAGGATTAACAGGTGGAAAGACATCTGTAGTTGGTGAAGTAACCTCCGTAGGTGAAGCATAATCACTCCCCCTGTTGTCAAGCACAGGTGTAGGTGGATCAATCTCTATTACAGGCAGCTCATCATACGCAGAATTTGTTGTTTGTGTTGGAGAAATATGCATGAGAGGAGCAGGAACTGATGCTGCAAGAGGGAATATATCTTCATGGAATACTACGTCACGAGAAACAAAAATTTCTTTAGTAGTAGCATCCAGTACCTTCCATCCCTTTTGTTGAAAGGATAACCAACGAAAATGCATTTTCGGGAACGAGCGTCAAATTTGTCACTTGGTTTGGGTACAATAGTAGAGTAACATAAACAACCCAGGACTCGTAGATGATCATATGAAGGAGAGGTGCCATATAATACTTCATACGGACATTGGCCCCCAAGCAATGGTGTAGGCGTTCGATTGATAAGGTGAGCAGCAGACAAAATGCATTCTCTCCAAAGAGAAATGGGAAGAGAACCATCAAAACGTAAAGCTCTAGCCCCGTTAAGAATATGACGGTGACGACTTTCCACGCGGCCATATTGCTGTGTAGTGTACATGCAAGATGATTGATGAAGAATTCCTTGATCAGAAAAAACTTTTGTATGAAAGAAGACAGAAACTCAGTTCCATTGTCAGACTGAATGCGTTTGACTGTTACATTGTGATGATTGCGTACCATGTTTAGGAACTTAAATAAACAACCAGAGGTTTCATGTTTATCACGCATTAGAAAAACCCATACATGTCTACTAAAATCATCAAATACTGTTAAAAAATAACGAGCTCCCGTGGTAGAAACCGTACGATATGGCCCCCATATATCGCAATGAACCAAATCAAAAGGATGTAAACATGTTTTATTATTAATGGGAAAAGAGCTTCGTGGTTGTTTAGCTCGACAACATACATCACAAGAAACTAATTTATTTGGATGAGAAATAAATGGTAAAAGAGACAGGTAACGTGCAGATGGATGCCCCAGCCTGCGATGCCATAGAGTAGGAGTGGCAAAAGTGCTGATGGTGTTTATGGTTGCAGGAGATGAGCACAAGAGATGCACCCCTTCGCGTTCAACACTCATTCCAATCGTCCTCTTGGTCTTTAGGTCCTGCAGTAGACAAAATGAATTAACAAATAGAGCTATGCAAGATTGTTGAATCAATTGAGAGACCGAGATCAAATTGCATGTTAAAGATGGCACAAAAAGATCATTAGAAAGATGAAGTGATGAGCCCAAGCTAATGGTGCCACACTGTGTAGCGAAGCTGCGAACTCCATTTGGAAGGCCAACCGAGCAAGGTGAGATAGTCTGCACGTTGGAGAGGTAAGAGAGAGTGTCTGTCATGTGTTGGGATGCTCTGCTATCAATGATCCATGATGGATGAAGTATCTTACCCGTGAGTTTGTCAGCTAAAGGTGTAGACGAAACAGCTAAAGACATGAGTTATTGAAGAACGTCAGGAGTAAAATCTGCCATAGTGATAGAAATGGAAGGTGATGGAGTAGAAGCGGAATTGACAGTAGTAGTGTGAGCTGCACGAGCAGAAGGTGGTTGCGAACGAGCATTGAAGGATCTTCCTCGACCACAGCCACGTCCAGGAGTGGTACGTTCTGGATAGCCTATGAGCTGGTAGCACTTGGAGACATCGTGATAGGGCTTGCCACAATGAGTGCATATATCCCAAGGTTTGGAGGAGTCACCGTGAGCCTTAATAATTGTAGAAGCTGAAGTTGCATATCCTAACGCATCTGCAGGGGAATCATGCGATCGAACAATGGCTTTATGTGTCTCTTCTTGGGTGACCATAGAGAATACATGATTGATTGTGGGCAATGGGGTTATGTTAAGGATCTGAGTAATGAGACCACCATAGGTGTTGTGGTCAAGACCCATGAGAAATTGATAGACTCTGTCTTTGTCAGACGCAAGGTGTGTGGCTCTAGTGAAAAGGCATGCCTCTCCAAAAGTGCAAGCATTGAGGGAATGATTGGACTCAAGTTCATCCCATATGGAACGAAGCTGTGTATAGTACTCCGTATTGGAAGCACCGTTTTGTTTTAGAGTAGAAAGGGTGACCTTGAGATGAAATATGCGAGGGACATTGGCAACAGCAAAGCGTTCATGGAGGTCATCCCAGAGACCTTTGGCTATGTCAAAGCATTTGATAAAAGGCTGCAACTTTGGATCAATAGTGTTGTGAATCCAGCTGTTGATCATAGAATTGCAGAATGTCCAAGCATACTAGAAAAATCTTGTATAGCGAGGGAATAGCTATGAAAATTTCGTCGCTAATTTCCTCCTCGCTACTACTTTCCCTCGCAAATTCTCTCGCAAAATAAGCCTTATCAGAAGTAGTATCTGCAGGGGTTGTAATTGAGGCATCGATAAAACCAAGTTTATTTTTGGCTTTCAAGGCATTCTTTATGAGTTTTGCCCAATTCTCATAATTAGATTGACCAGTGAGGAGAACTGTAGTAAGTATGGCTCCTGGATTATCAGAGGGATGAAGATAGAAAGGTGATTTTGGATCAGAAACCTTAAAGGTTCGTGGTGCGGAAGTCATGGTGAAGAAAAAAAAAGGCTTGTGGATCGTCAAGCTCTTGATACCATAACAGAAGGTACTTTGAATTAGCAGCCTAATTTCATTGATGAGAGAAAGGCCAAATATAAAGGCCAAAGATACAACAAAATCATAACAAACTTAGCTATTTACATCAGCTAATTGAATGCTAAACAATAGCTAAAATAACAAACTAAATAAACTAAACTCTAAACAATATATATTGTTACAACAATCGAATCTAATCCTAATATTTGGGTCTATATAATATATGGATAAATGAATTATTATGTTACATAATGTAACATAATAATTTCTACTCTCACAATGGAAAAGAGAGAGGAGAGAGAAAAGTTAAGGTATAAGGCCCACATTTCATTATGGGAGTAGGAATATTTTGTTACATCATGTAACATAACAATCCATTTACCAATAATATATATGCTCTTTTGATTATTTTTAAAGTGAATCATTTTGTCCAAATTATGGTATAAGGGATACAATAAAATTATAGACAATATTTTTCTTATGTTATATGAGATAACATTGTCTTATATAAAGACATAATTAGGTAGATCTCATAATTAAAAGAAAACAAAAAAACAAAAATGATGGCTCGAATTTTGACGTGTGTAACATGATATAGATTTCTAATATAACATGAGTAAACATTTTCCTAAAATTATACTGATTAAAAAATGGGTTTTATAAGAGTTATGTTGTAGGAAAAATGATTGTGTAATATTATAGAGATTCATTTTGCGTGCCGTATTTTTTTTTTTTTGCTTCAAAAAGTGTGGACTCCACAAAATATTGTGTGTGTAAAAAATTTTCTTGTGTCATATTAAATGATAAATACAAATTCCTTAAAAAAAACATATGAAATAAAATCAGCAAGAAGATTCAATAGATGAGCTTTCATAAGTCCTTCATTATTGTCAATCAATGTCAAATAGTCATTTTCATCACTTTTGGTTAGACAGTAGGTTGATCTACAAATTAATTCTTCCTAGTTTTATCTTTGTAATTGTTTTGAATTTAAAATTTTGCCCTGGGACACAGAGTTGACCCTTTAATTCAACTTATAGGATCTCTTGTACCAAATTACGGATTTAATTTACTTTTGTCATTGAAAACGATGGTGGAAAATTATTTGAAAGTGTCATCGCCAAAACCCAAAAAAAACAAAATCAAGTTATCAATCATTCAACAAAGTTGAATTGTTAGCGTATACGTACTGCGTAGAAATCCTCATTTAAAAGATCATTAAGCTTAGAAGAAAAGGGGCAAAGATTATTATTATTATTATTATAACAAATACTACCTCTTACCGCTAAAAAGCATATCATCTCTTAATTATCTCTTTTATCATCTTAAAATAATTTGGAATTAACGTTTCTCACTTGCTGCCAATCATTATTTGTTAATTTTAAATTATGTAATTATCACATCGACTTTAATAAAAAAATATTTCAGAAAACACATTAAATACAAAGTCATGGTTGAAATCCATGAATTTATATATTTTGTATCATTTAATTAAAAAATAATCTGAAATTTCACTAAATTAATAATATCAGAATATAATCATAGTTCATACCAATTAGGTAAAAAAAATAACCATTAAGAAATGTAACATCCTCTGTAACTCGTTAGTATGAAGGGTATCAAATAAACAAAGTCATAAAAGAAAATTTTAAATAAACGAACGCAAATTTTAAAATAATAAACGGATATAAAAGAAGGCATGGGATAAAATACTCTTAAAATTTAATTATACATTATACACAAGGCAAGTTCACTATTACATGAAATAAACTAGATTACATCATCATATAAACTGAAAAGAAACGTTCCTACTCTATCAGTCACTCCACATGTACACATAATCACTTTGATCTCTGTATGGTCCTCAAAGTAAATAGTTATGGTGCTTCATCCTACTCCTCATGCTTACTTTCTGAAAAAGTTAGTATAAATATAAACACACTGATTTTCAAACTATAACCAGTCCAACCACTTTAGCGAAAAAAATGTCATTATCTCCAAACATGTTTATCATAAGAAAATAATAACTAAAATAATAAACATAGAAAATGATATGTAAATTTTAACTATAATTACTAAAGCCTAGATCTTTGTGAGTTTCTGCATACAAATATAGGAAATAACATGTAATCTTTGACTGCCCAAACTTTTGTGGGTTTGTGTATGTGAAAGGTTCTGTTTGGTAGAGCTCAAGCCAAGATAAGACGTCTCTTACCCTATAATTGTCTAATCTCAAACTTTTATGGGTCAGTTCACATCAGAATCACTCAGTTAAAGCTTACATATTTCGTTAATATTCGTTTGGTACCAAAAGAATTTCTCAGTTCTATAGTATTTGTAAAGAACCTTAGAATACACACCCCAAAAACGGTTCTTTACAATATTGATTTAAGATCATTCTCATAAATAATATAAATAAATCCATCAAATCCATCAAGCCAAATTTCCTTCTTCTTTCTGTCGCCTTCTCTCCTTCATCATTTCCTTTCTCTTATCTCTTTTTCCTTTCTCCTCTCTTTTCTTTTATTTCCCTCGGTTTTTCTTTCCCCACTCCCTATTCTCCTTTCTTTTTTCTTTTCTCTCGATTTTGTCTCTTTCCCCCTTACTGCTTTCCTTTCTTTCTTCTATGTTTCCTTTCCCAAGTAAAGGGAATATATATATATATATATATATATATATATATATATATATATGAAAGATGGTGGCTTGAAATCTTTTTTTTTTTTTTGTAGACTTGGATCTTATTTATAGTAAACTATCTTGTTTTAATTTTTTATTGTCTATTAATCTATTTTAATTCTTTATGATCGAGTTTTAAGGATTGTTTTAGTTTGAAGACTTGAATTTTTCAGTAATTTATAATTTTGTATAACTTTATTTTGATATAGCTAATGATTTGTAGGGCTGATATTTTAGGCTTTTTGAAAAACCAAAAACTGATTCAATCCAAACCAAATAAAATTGGATTGGATTAGATCAGATTTTAAAAAAAATCCAAACTGAATAAATGATTAGATGATCAAACTAAAGGGGTTGGATCAGATTTTTTTTGTTTCAAAATTGATCCAATCCAGACCGCAAACACCCCTAACAAACAAATAGAGAAAAGCTAAAGCAGTGATCCAACCATGTGGAGAGAAATAAGAAAAATATGCTTAAAAAAATAATAATCATAATATCATATCCCTTTAAATATTTAAAGAAACTGAAAATTTTGTATTAATAAGCTTGAATTTGTATTAGCTTATTTAAAAACCTTAATAATTAATATATACTTGAATGGATTTTAAAAGAAAAATTATTAACTTTCAAATAATCGTCAATCTGTTGACATCTTTCTCGTGCTTTCGTAATTGCCTTGTGTATTGGGTAGTGGTGAAGATAGAACAGAATGATATATTAGTGCCAAAAGATTAGTTCGATAAGCTTCTTAATTAATTCTTCATTCATTTGACTTTGTTTCTCTTTAAGCACTTTCACTTTTGACACATGGGACACTAGAGAAAAAAGCTAGTGAGAAAATGAGCACCCTTCATTAAGCATCTAGATCATTTAAAAAATAATATAGTCTGCAAGGCTGCAATTAAAAGATTAGGTAGTGTGAATTATTTTCCACAAGATATATAAGAGGACAAAAGACCTCGAGATTATTAAAAAAAAAAGTGAAATACAAAGGGCAATGAGATTTTTCTTTGAAATATTGCATATAAAATAGTAGAAATATATATGACTATCAATTTCCTTCTGAGAACGATTGAAGGTTTTATTTTATATTAATCTACTGAGATATTGCCTTTGTTTGTCTGCCAACATTATTCCATTTCCCATATTTTTTAAGCTACTAAAAAATTCGGTAATTTGGTTGTAGCTAGATTCATCTCACGCAACACATTTAATGCTGTCATTGTCAATGTGAATTTGATCAATCATAGCATTGATAGTGTAATATTTATTTGGTATCTAACGAAATAAGCTAAATTTTTGGAAGCATTTATCCGTACAAAGTTTGTAAGGTATAACTGGATAAAAATTATTTAGGTAATTGATTTGTGTGTTCTATCATCTCAATTTTCTTTCAAAGTTACGAGGGGCGGAAAAAGAAAAAAGTTGAAAAATGAGGAAAAATGAAAGAAATTAGGCATACGCATGTACTTTATTTGGACGATAAGGGAGAACAACACATGCGTAATAATTTATGAGAACGGAATTAGAATGTGAAAGGTAAATATTAGGAATGATTGGTACATATCAAAAAGGGGGTGGCGGATGCTATGTCTTACTAATTATAATAGTTATTTTTTTTTCACTTTATACATTAGATGATGTGATTAAGAAAGAGAAAAAAAAAAACAATTTTTTGAATTAATACTAATATAAACACATTAAAAAAACACAAATTATGTCATTTAAAAAGATACACCTACAAAACCATGTTTGGATAATATTAATTAGATGCCCCGAAATGCGTGCACGCAACGTCAACAAAAGCAATTTTGTCAAGTTCATGTGGCCAGACCATTTTCTCCAAAAACACCTGTGACAAACTGACAATTAGTTTTAAATTCGTTGCCTTTTGGTGGAGAGGTCAAGTGTAAGTATTATCGGCTAAATCCCCACAATGTCCGCATATTCTACGGAATACACAAAATTAATAATATATAGGAAAAACTTCAAAAAGAATAGTTTCCTTAATTATCATTTACTCCATTCAAAAAAATATTGAATTTTTTAATTTTTATTTAAATTTTTTATTACTTATTTGACTTAAATTTTTTTATCACTTATCCCTTAATTTAGGAGATAAGAGAGGTAAGTGATAAAAAAAATTTAAGTCACGAAAATAATAATTCAAAATTTTGAAAAGGGATAAATGATTATGAGGAAAGTTATAGAGTTTTATTTTTTATTTTTCAGGAATATTCAATTAATATTTATGTAATTTAATACTTATTGTTAATAGTTAATTTCACTTATATTTGATGGTCTTCATTGCAAATGATCTTAACAACTACAATTAAATATAAAGCTTGTTATTCTATAACAATGTAAATTAATCCATATATAATATGGGTTGAAATTATTCAAAATGTTATAAACACTTTTTTCTTAAAAAAGTGAATGCATTTAGTTGAGTGGTTGGAATATATATTACAAAAAAATCATGTGAAATTACTATAATGGACAATAGCATTTTACACGGTTAATTCTTTATTTTATTTTATACAGACTCTAATTATTTCTTGAAGACGAGTCGGTTTCATGATATTCTCACAAACTTTTAATTTTTTGAGTCGGTTATAAGACTAGAGCTTCACACCCCTCTTTAAAGATGTATTTAGTGAGCTACATGGTCAATTTTAATGACTAGAATGAAAATTGCCACAATGTTGATAAATTGATTTATAATTTGTAATTTTATAAAAATAAGAAGGAATTTGCAATTTAACTTTAATAAATGTATCCTGATATATTAATATTGAGTTTTCTTTCTTGAAAATAAATCAAATCAATATTATATTATTTTTCTATCTGATTCTCACATTACTTTATTTGAATGCGATTACTTATACATTCTTTAAACATGATATTATCATTTTCAGCCTTAACGGTTATATATATACACACATCTCGTCTTTTCTTAAAATATTTGTATATTTATAATAGTCTTATAAGAAAATTAAATCTTACATTTAATTTTAATCATTAATTTTTATATATCTAACTATTGTAATTTAGTGGAAATTAAAAATTAATTAATGAGTATATCTCAGTAAATTACAATCGTCTGATATACGAAAATCAATAGTTAGAATTGAGTGTAAGACTAATTGTTTTTATATCATTATACATTACAAAAAAGCGATATTAAGCCACGTTTATAAACATGGCTAAATTGAACAAAAAACGTGTCTAACTAAAACAACTACACTTTTATGAATGTGGCTAATTGTGGCGTTGCAATATTTTTGCCACATTTACTGGTTAGTGGATCTAAAATCCATCTTTATCGATGTCTATTAGATCCAAAGTTGGTCAATTTTGTTTCACAAAAAAAAGTGAAAAATCTCATGTGATTTTCCTCCACTTTTTTACCTTTTTTGTCAATTTTTTATTTATTGAATCACACATCCCATTTGAATTATTTTTTACCCTCAATTTTATGTCTGCAAGTGCAGACAATAGCAACCTACTGGGTCCGCCATTGGTTGCACGTACAGCAACTGTAAAACAGTAAACTATATATATATATATATATATATATATATATATATATATATATATATATATATAGGGCAAGATCATCTTACACCGGTGTAAGAATAATAAGTCTTACACCAAATCTTAACCATTGATTTTTTGCATCTAACGGTTAAGATTTATTAGGTCTCACTCATTAATTAATTTTTAATTCCCAATAAATCTCAACCATTAGATGCACGGAAATCAACGGTTAAGATTTGGTGTAAGATTTATTATTCTTACACCGGTGTAAGTTGATCCTATCCTATATATATATATATATATATATATATATATATATATATATATATATATATATATATATGGATAGGTTATTGATTTTGTTACCTATCTCTTTCAACACCGTTAGATTACAATTTTATGTAAGAGTGGATATTTATATAATAAAATAAATCATTTCCCCCCTTTTCTTTCTCCTTATTTCCTCTCACACCTTTTCTCTCTCCTCTGCTATTTCTCTTCCTTCGTTTCGGCAATCATCAAAATACTGAAATAGTGGGTTTCTAAAATTTGATTATTGTAACGCCTGACAACTTGCAATGATTAACGACTATCCTCACACACTAACATGAGACTTTTTAGCGTGCTTTGTCCTCACTCGCACACTTTCTGGGAAAACTTTATAGGAGGTCACTCATCCCAGAATTGCCCCAAGTCAAGCACACTTAACTATGGAATTCTTCCGTTTCGGGCTACCAAAAAGTAAATGCATCTTGTTAGTATAGGTAGTACCAATTAATTCTTATAAGCTATTCCCAACTGTACCGTCTCATACCAGCACAGTCTCTGGAATCCCTCTCTTTCGGGTGTTGATTCGATTCATTCATGTACCCCCGTCGCTGAAAGCCTGCCAGGAGCCGCTCCTTGTCCATGCCCTTTCGCACCGACGATCGCTCCCCACCCTCGTCAGCGCTCGGGATGTTACAATTATATTAGAAAAATCCAAAACATGATATCATAAGTTGCCAAAAAAAGCACCGACATCAGTAAGAATCTCTCTGCTCAACAAATATAAATCTTTCAATATTCTGAAGAGTAAACATTCAAGTTGTCAACATCACTTAATTTTAACTTCATATGTTTACCTATAATGGGGGAGATAATTTTGTTGTCCAGAACGCCAGCTTGAATGCTTTACTTGATTTTTCTAAAGGTTAATGAAACCCAATCCATGATTTCTCAGTTTAAGGTATGTTTATTTTTAGATTTTTTTAGGAATTGATTATAAAAGAATTGATTTGTGGAATTTGAAAAGAATTGATAAAGTCCTTTTACTGTGATGATAAAGGTCATTAATCCTTTTGCTGTTTATTTTTTCTGATTTGGTCGCCGAGGAAGAGAGAAATCAGAAAGGGGAGGGGAAAGAGAGAGGGTGTGGGAGGAAGTGAGGAGAAAGAAAGAGGAAAAAAAGATTTAATTTTATTCGGTAAATATAAACCGTTAGATGAGATTGTAATAATCTAATGATGTTGAAAGGTACCGGCAAAGGTAGGCAGAATGATCTATCATATATATATATATATATATATGAGATTTATATTTCTGCAACTGCTGTACGTGTAGCAATCAAATACTTTCCATATACATACTTGAAAGCATTAAATGCGGGAAATCATAACCATATAAAGGATGAAAGCATTAAATGTGGGGGATCATAACCATACACCTGTCGTTGTTGTACGTAAAGCGACTGCAGGAATAATTTTACCTATATATATATATATATATATATATATATATATATATAAAGGATCATATATGGTTGCATATCATATGAAAAAAAAAACTGACATTAATCTCTTTCAGTATTGTTGCGAACACGGCAAGTATACTGGTCATTTCAAGTAATAAAGTGACGAGTGAGTATCGTTCCCACGAGGACTAAATTCAAGCAATAATTCACCACTTTTATCTAAGTTAGACAATTCCAAAGGTTATTTCACATATAAACATTATTTAATTAAAAATTAAATAAAGTTGACAATAGAAGAAATTAATTAAAAGACGAGTTTAAAATCAAGAATAAAGATGCAACTAGGATCTACTTGACATGTGATCCTCCTTAAGTGAATTAAATTAATTCGATCAAATTCAAACTCTCTTGTTATCAAACAATTCATCATCTAAATATTATTGGTTAAATCCCTATATGTCTTAGTTATTTAACACTTTAACCTAATTAGAATCCTAATTTCTTAGGAAACCCTTTTTAGATTAAGCTTTAAACGCAATAAATCTTATACGTTTGCAACTCTCACAAGTCTATATCTAGAACATGCAAAAATTGATATTTATCCACAAGTCTATATCTAGAACATGCAAAAATTGATATTTATCCTAGTCCAGATTAAAATCCTAAATATTTTTATTTAGAACCTAATCCTCTTTATTTCTATATAGTTGATCAAGTCATGCAAGCAATTGAACAAATAAATCAGGATAAATACATAACAATTGAGATAAATTTTATTGAAAAACAATTTAAATCAAAATAAGAGTTATCATCGGATCCATATCCCTAACTACAAAAATTAGCCAGACATAGACATATTTGGCTTCAACAAAATATCAAAAGAAAAGAAAAGAAAATTAAAATAAATTTCTGGACGAAGAACGATGTTGAATCTCCACGATTCTGCTTCAATCCTCCTTCAATTTGCTCCCCTTGATCTTTCTTTGCTTCCGTGCCAGAATTAATTTTTGCTTCCAAATTTTCCTCTATATGTTGAGGAGAAAGTTTCTTTAAAATCTCTCAATCAAATTCTTAAAATCTTCTCTTTTATATTTAAAGAGAATTTTTCCTTAAAAATATTCAAGAGAGTCTTCGATCAAATCTTCAATAAATTATATGATTCAAAAATCCGACACAAATCCACATAATTAAGGACGTGGTAACATTGAGGAAGAATAGTAAAGTTGGAAGCCGGGCACTTTTGCTCCAATATGTATCTTGCTTTGGTGTTGTTTGCGCTACCTTATAGGAAGCCGGAGTCTTGGTGCCTATGTAGCACTGATACGACACGCGACACGTGACACGACACGACACGACACTCCGACACATCAATACTAAAAAATTAGGGATTTCGACACGTTGGGACACATTTTAATATTAAATAATATTTTTAATTTATATAGTGTATATTTCATTTAATATTTAATAATTTAACAAAAAAATGAAACTAAATTAATAATACCCATCAACACGTTATAAAGATGGAAGCTTCAATAAAAAAAATAAGAACTGGGATGAGAGAGATATAATATCAGATAGAGAGATCAAATCATATTAGAGAGAGATCAGAGAGAAGAAGATACAACAAGAGCGTGATAAGAATTGACAACAATGATGCTGAGATGATCTCTTATCTACTTAAGGGGAAAAAGACAAAAAGATAAAATTGATATGATCAGGTGGAAGCTTTATTAATATATTTTAACTTTTAAAAAAATTAAAAAAAATTAAAAAAATATTTACGAAAATGTCATTTGACCGTGTCGGACACGGTCAAATTCGCGTGTCAGAATAGTCAACGTGTCAGAAAAAGTCAACCGCGTGACCGACACCGTGTCGGAGCGTGTCGGACCCGACTCTTCTTATTTTTACAAGTGTCCTTGCTTCCTTGCTTGGTGCCTTTTGTGCGATGGTGTGAGAGAAGTCTGTGCTTTTAGTGCCAACATGAGAAAGAACTGTAGGAAATCTTAGATTTATGCGGAAGCGGTTTAGGACCTAGTACATTGGTATGCTTACCGAATCATCCTTGTTTCACAATTACCTCTCGGTGCGCAGGTCTCGTGTAGAATCTTCCCTTGTAGGATTCCTCTTCACGAACAGCTCACCTCAGCGCCGCAGCACGAACAACCTCCTTGAAGTTGGACTGTGGCAGATCTTCCAAACTATCTCTCGAGGAGGAAGGGGAAGTGTGTGGGCACTGATTAGATTCTGAGCTTGCCTCTTTCTCACCAAAAAGGACCTAGGAGGCTGATGACTTAAAAGGTACTATTTATATGGGTTCCAAGAAACCCTAGCTCATTGGGCTCTAGGTTCCTTGGGCTCTTCTCATACTAATAACCCATTTGGGCTTTAGTAAAAGAGCAAACCCAACAAGAACTCCATGCTAAGTATGCCAACATGTTTGACATTTGCGCTGTTTTTTGCTTTTCTTATTTCCATTGCTGTTTAAGCCTTCCAATTTGATATTTTTTAATCAAAAAACTTTCTACAAAATACAAGAATTTCTTGTGAAAATACTACTGAGAGTAAAATAACACTTTAATTATAATTCTCATATTTTTTGATTATTTTTAGATCAATTTCATATTCGTTTTAGCTCTTAATAAATAGCAAGTTGGAAGCTCATTAAATATATCAAAATAAATAATAAGTAGGAAGCATGCGTAGTGATTATTCATCGAAAAAAAGGAAAACATAGTAATTACAAGTACAAAAATACATAAAAATGTCAGTTTAAATAAAACAAAATTGAAACTGATTAGTACTTAATCTATGTAAACTTTATTGAGTTTCATCTATTTTATTTTTTTAATAAATAGGGAAACAAGAGTAAACGCTCACATGGATATGCGCAAAGGAGAAGATGAGATTGAGTTATATAATTAACAGTCAATTTATAAATAATAACATGTACAATAATTAACTCCTCGTGAGTTATAATGATATATATGCATCACGCATAGAGTTAGAGAATATAAGGGTTGACCAGTGGCGGAGCCACATACATTTTAAGTGTGGCCTCGCCTTGAATTAAATTTTATTAAATTATATTTATTATATATAATTATATAATTAATTATAATTTGACTCAGATTAAAATTATAATTTGGCCCGAATTATTTTGGTTCTGTCTAAAACTTAAAATATTTTTGGTAAGAGATTTGGGTAAGTTGTATTAGGTTATGTATTCAAATTTCACTTGTATAAATTATTTTTAGTAAAATTAAAAAATATTTAATAAAATTATAATTCTTCTTGGTATTACTTGCTCAGGTGCTCTGTATTAAATATCATCTAAATGAGGGGTTATATTTACAAACTTTTTGTTTACAAACTACATTACGTACTCCTGAAAGTATACTAGGTTACACTATATACTTCAGGGAATATATAGTATAATTTGCAAAAATTTATAATTTTTTTTTATAAACTGATTCTTTCCCAATTTAAATATATTATGATATGAACTAACTAAAATTAAGAAAAATAAATACACATATAATTTTTTGGATCGGGCTCAAATTTGAGCCTGACTTTGCCAGTGGGGTTGACTCAAATGATAATAAATTCCAAAACAATTGAATTGTTAAAAGAGGGTGGATTCAAAATTTTGGAGAGAGAATAATTGCAACGCCGCTTGATACATAATTAATTTTATATGTGTACGGGTTTCTTTTCCGGCTCGAATTGTGGGGATGTCCAAAAGATTTGACTCGGTTCAAAAAATTAATTAGTTAGGATCATGAAATAAAAAATATAAAAAATAAAAAATATAATTAATATGCTAATAATTGAGTTTAATACCTTAAACCTACGCTCAAAAAAAATTGCCCATAATTTGTGCCTAACCTAGGTAAAACACCAAAAAGCAAAATAAATTTTGGTCCATATAAACTTAAAAGCAAGTTGAAGGAGAAGAGTAGTGGAACTGATATAGGATATCACAAAAGAAATGAAACGAAAGCAGTATACCACAAATATCATAATTCGATCCGTGTGTGCTTGTCTTTTGTTTCTTACCTAAGAAGATGAACGTGTTAGATAGGGTGTTAATCAACCGATCCAAACCGATTCTAACCGCGAAAACCGAACCGAAAAACCGATAACCGAATAAACCGAAAATCGAAAAATCGGAAACCGAAAGAAAACCGCAAATTTTAATTGGATTGGATCAGTTTTCGGATGGGTTGATGAAAACCGATCCAATCCAAACCGTTCCAATATATTAATTATTCTCTACCTACTTGTCTTTTCTCCAATCATAGCTCAAAAATTTCTAAACTCAAGACCCATTAACTCATTAACTAAACAAAAAAAAAAACTTAGTCACGTCTCATCAACTATAGTATTGTTTAGTGATATTTTTGTATTTAAATTTTTTTTTTACAAAGCCAATATGTACAAAAAGATGTTATTTGCACAATAATCATGAAATTAATTTTAGGATATTCAAAAAATCGAAAATCGAAAACTGATCCAATCCAAACCGAAAAAAATTAGATTGAATCGGATCGGATTTGAAAAAAAATTTAAACCGAATGGATGATTACATGATCAAACCGAAGGGATTGAATCGAATGAGTTTTGCTTCTAAAACCGATCCAATCCAGTCTGCGAACACTCCTAGTTAGATACTTACATTCCCCTTTTAGCTTTCTTTCCGGTGCCCCTATGAAAGGGAAGGGGGAAATTATAGGGTTGCCCTTTAAATTTAAAAAATAAAATAAATGAAAGTAGGAGTAGGCTTACCTCTAGCTTTTATGGGATTATATTAGGCTAGATTTTATTTTGTTTTTAACGAGCCGTCTTGGGATCATCAAGAGGCATAATAATGGTATTAAATTTTAAGGGGATTCTAACGCATGTGATGAGGAATCCAATGAAGAAAATGTTTTTGATACGGATTTTTAAAAAGCACACTCTAAAAAGTTTTATGGGTTAATATTGGGGTTCAAGCAAACGACATTCCAAGTTTCAATATTGTCGTTTGTATGTGTTACACTTCACGAGTACAATATGCTCATGATATTGTCTAAGAACATGTTGTTCATCACGCCAATTCAACCTTGTGTCGGCAGTGGACATCGATATTAATTAATTTTTTCCTTTTATGAAGAAAATGAACAAAAATACGAGTACACCTCAAGATTAACATGCTAATTAATGAGTATGGACCCAAAAAAGTAATAGTAGTAATTAGCACATACTTTTAGTTACGTGTTTAATTAGCAATTGCTTTTAGCAATAACTTTGCCCATTTAGTAGCTTGTTAATTTTAGTACATATATTGGACCCAAAAAAAAACTTTATAACTCACAAGTTGCGTATACTCGTTGGTTTAAATTCTGTTTGGGCAATGTTAGCCATAAATGTTAGTAATAATTTAACATTATTGTTTCGTAAAAGAATGAATGATTCACACAAATTTGACTTATTTAAGAATTATTATTGACTTTTGACAATTAATTTTTGGTGAATTTTGACAAAATTTCTAAATGTAGTATATTATGAGATAAAATATTATGTCTATTTTTTTATTTTTATTTTTTGTAAATATGTCTATTTTTTTTTATGTATGTTCTATCTTCTTTTTTTCATACTGTTAAATTATAATCTCAATTAACAGCAGTAGGAGAGAAAAAGAATGAATGAGTTATCTAATAGTGAAAATAAATAAATAAAGTAAACATGAAAAATAAATAGACATAATATCATATTCCATACATTATTCTAATTTAAACTTGCTTAACACAATGATATAAGTTTAAGACTTTTCTAAAAATCATTTGGGAAAACTTCAAAAATCCCTTTATGAGTTTTCTTAATTATCACTTATCCCCCTCACAAATTTTTTGAATCATTTACACTTTTACTTAGATTTTTTTTTATCACTTATCTCTTTGATTTAAAGTTTTTTTATCACTTACCCCCCTCACTTAGGAGGGTAAATGATAAAAAAAAAATTAAATCAGAGTGTAAATGATGCAAAATTTTAAGGAGGGGATAAATGATTATAAGAAAAGTTACAAGGATATTTTTTGAAATTTTTCCAAATTATTAATAAGCAAACAAGAACAAATGGATGAGAGAAAAGGGGAATATCTGAAAAAGAAGGTAAGGACAAGAAAGAAGTGGTGCACAAGAGGTGTTTGTTTCTAGGGAAGGCCGGCATGGAGGAAAATCAAAGAAAATAAAATGAGAAAAGGGTGGGGGACTAGGGGGAAGAAAAGGTGGGTATGTCATGTGTGCTCTAGAAAGAAAAAAACACCACATCTACGACAAAGATTTGGGAGTACGGCCAAGACAAAGGCATTCCTAGCTATGCCTATTATTCCTTCATTCCTTGATATTTGATACTGTGCCATTACCAATAAGAATATGAAGGAAGAAAACTATAATCAATTAATTGTTTCCGAATCTCTTGTCAGGACTGTCTTAGCTCGAGATTTAAGGATTTATTTGTTTGTTTGTTGGTGTCATCAAAATGTGGTTTGAGGGAATGTTTGTTTGGAGTATATAAAACTTAATAATTATATATATTAATTTATTTGTGATTACTACAGTTATCGAGAGAAATGATTCCATCATCCATTTATGTTAATTATTGATTAACTTCCTTTAAAAATATATGATCTAGGGCTTAACTTATTTTTATTATTTTAATGGGGGTAACCTGTGAAGAGGACAATTTTACCCCTAATAGCAAACAATTCTGCTGAAAAAAAAAACCTAGCTAATTATTATTTGACGAATGTTTATGATCTATACTTCTATTTCATTTTCTTATAATATCTCATACAACAACTGAATCAGTCAAATTTTTTTTTATCTTATCTCATACAGTCGGGATAAAAACAAATGAAAAGACATTTTCAGTTTACAGTTCTCATCATTTAATTTGTTCTCTCTATGTTAATGTTTTATAAAATTAAATTAAATATGGAATCAACAAGCCTTATAAAATCAAGGTCAATTAGTTCATCTTATTAGTAATTGTATCGTATTGGAAATGAATAATATGATAAAGAATAATCAAATCGAAGACATAACCAATTTAAAATTGATTGGTTGAACAGGCCATTATGATGTAAGATTCAAAAACATATACATTGAAGTACGAGAAAAGTTAAGTGTGTTGGGGGTTAAAATTAAATTAAAGATACAAAAATTCTCAAATTAATTTCTTGTTAATTATGTGTTTTTGTATTTTAAAATATAAAATATAACATTATTCGTCTGCTTTCACCTAATAATTAAATATTTTGAATTGAATTAGTTACTTATATAATGTTAGTGTCTTTGTGTCCATGTGGTGGAGTGTTTAATTCCTGCCACCCTCATCCTTCTAATAATCTTTTAATAAATTGATAATAATTTTCTTTAAGAAACTAAGTTTGTGGAAAATGCCCATGCCTTAGATTTGACCTATTTGTTGACTTGTCACACAAATTTAAAAACTTAATTATGTACCCAAAAAAAAAAAACTTAATTAAAAGATGAAAATACAGTGAACTATGCACACATTTGAAATTATCAATGACATTAAAATTGGTCCGGTCATTGATCCGATAGAAATACTGGGTCACCGAGTCAATCAGTGGATCATTAGTTCAACCGTATGATCCGGTAATTATATGCAATTCTATAATTTATATTAAAAAATTATAAACATACTCAAATATCTAAAAAAATGATAATTTTTTTAAATATTTTAATATAAAAAATAATAAATCACATATTATTATCAATAAAGGATCAAACAAAAATATAATGATCATGATACGGGGCTTGAGGTTTAGTAAACGACATCTCTAACTATAAATCAAATCAAAATTTTCTGCATAATGCATAATTGAGATAATATTAGTGTTGTAGCTAGGTACATAACTTATGTAAGTCAATAAGCAAAAAAATATTCAAATATGTCCATTACGATTTGTTTTGAAAAAAGAAATTTTGGAATTTTTTTTTTGGGACAGTGTCAGGTCACCGATTAACCGATTGAGACACCAATTTTCATAAAAACCGGCCGGATCACACCGATTCTGATGCATGACTGGTCCGTTACTTCAATCGGATCAGTTATATGACCGACTTACCAGTTCTCGGGTCGTCCCGGTCGATCCACTTTTATTAACATTGGAAATAACTGCAAGAGCCAGCCTCTCACATAATGACTAGTGTAATTGACAGCATTATCAAGTTGTTCTTCATTGGTCAATGATAGAATCGTTAACCGAGTAATTTTCGTTTACTAATGCATGAAATTTTCAGCGCATTATACATGCAATCAAGCAACAAGGCACGCGGAAGAAGGAAATGGAAAACAATTGGTGCGAAGCAAAGCTGAACGCTCCGGGTAAACGTTGTTCCACTAATTTAATATTTAATTTCTGTGTCCAACATTTAATCTCCCTAATGTTTCTTTATTTATTTTTGGCAATGAAATCGTTCTATTTTTCAGTTTGAAGCGTATATAACTAACTGACGGAAGAGTGAAAAATATATAAAAGATATTAAGTCAAGCCAATTATGGGATTATATAACTTGGAAGATATCTTTGATTTTAACCTCTTGTCCATATGAAAAAGAAATCATGTCCCACACAAAAAAAGAAAAAGAAAAAAGAAATCATGTCTAAATTTATTAATTTATGCTTATGTATAAAATTTATCACAAATGTAAAAGACATAAATGAATAGGCAATTTTTTTTTTAATAGTTTTGTTGGGACATTTATTTGCTTGATCATTTAAATTTGAAAAATACTATATTTTGTAAAAAGAGAATTCACAAAAACGACAAACGAATAATTGAAAGCATACCAAATGAATGCCGTTTCGGCTGTTTTTTTTTTAAGTGATTGGTTAAAAAGTAAGTGGTTAATGCTTTTGTTACGCTGCCAGCTCATTCGTGTCTAGTCCCGGGAAAGATTTCGCAATAAATAACAAATTTTCTTTAAATTATTACTTTGATAAATTTAATTAAGAAATAAATTATAGAAATGAGAGTAATAGAAAATGATATTTGTTTTTTTCTCCTTTCTTTGTTACTTTCAATATAAACAAGTACATTTTGATATTGACTCCTTCTACTTTTACATACAAACCCTTAATTTTTATTTTATCAAAAGAAATAAATTTCACTTGTGTCTAAGACTTTTCTCTCCATGCCAACGTTTAATTAGTAAAACAACATTATACAAGTAAAATAATTTGGGCTACGGATAACTTTTCTTCTTCTTTTAAAACTAGAAGGCATCTCTACATATCCGACTAATTAATTTTATTCTACTTTGAGAGCACAAAAATTAAGCAGTTTTCGTGACTTAAACCATTCAATTGGTAAAGGGTTTTTTCGGGGTTAATGAAGATAAGTTATCTTCGGTAAATATAAAACGATATCAAGGTGTTTTGTAATTCTAATATATTACAGAGTTATATTAGTTTATTATTATAATTTTTTAATCTTATAACTACAAAACAACGTCATTTTGAGCTCGTTGGAGATAACTTTATTTTTGGGAGAAATATTTTTCTCCAAAATTTAATTACTAAAAGAAAAACTTAACCAAAACAATACTACTAATTATATATGACTCGAAATTCGTTAATAATGACATGTAACCAGTAATCTTTAACCATTGCATACATAAATATATAAGGAAAATATTTCTTACAATCCTAAAATGATGTTATTTTAAAATTTGAAAAAAAAAATACACGATGTTTAAAATTTTTACTTCTCTATTAAAATATAATTTTTTTTAAAATGTTTTGTTTTTTTTTTCCAAATTTTAAAAGAATATCATTTTGAAATCGCAGGATATAATGCAAATAAATTCACTAAACAACCAGGCTACATAACACATTTGCAACTACTTAAGTAATGAATGCCGATCGAGTTAATGGATAAGAAGGTGTAAGTGTTTAGGTAGGACACAAATTAAATTTCCCAAATTTTAGACGTCTCATCTATTAAAAGGCTTTGTAATGTACAAACCTCATAACACGCCACGTGGGTAGATATGATAGAAAGATGGTGCACTCGAGAGTCGAGAGTGGCTATGGTAAGATGCATATTTTTTGGTTTTCTTAATTATGGGAATTGCTACAACCTTTTATGTCCCACTTTAAGATAAAGCAAATTAAAGCAAGATAGGGGGGGAAATAGAAAAGCAAAGAAGAAAAGAAAAAACATGAAAGTAAAGCAAAGCAATAAAGAATAGGAAGAAAAGAGAGAAAGCAAAGGGAAAAGGTTCTCGAATTAAACTCTATGATTATTCACATTCTCTGAAAAAAAACTCTAGTACCAGGCAGTAGCTAGTGTTCCCCCCCCCCTCTACTTATTCAACCACAGGAGGACCTCTCAAAGTTTCTACAAAGACCCTGTTTGAGCTGAACTGGAGCATCAAAAAAAAGAAAGAAAGAAAGAAAGAGAAAGGAAAATTTCTTTTTCTTTGTAGAGAGAGAGATTATCAAGGAAAGCAAAGGCATGAATAGAGGTATCCTTCAGAGCTCACCGGTGCAACAAATGATGGCCGGAAACCCTAACAGCTGGTGGAACATCAATAACATGCACCCTCCAGCTTCTCAACAAGCTTCTCCTTCTAACTTTCTAACTCCATATGCTCCCACTTCTTCTCTTCCTTTCCCTTCCTGGCATGATCTCAATCAAGAGCTTCCCGAGTCATGGAGCCAGCTACTCCTGTAACCCTCTCTCTCTCTCTCTCACACACACACACACACACACACACACACACACACATACATACACAAACATGGCTAATCCAATTGTTTTTTGTTTTTGTCTTTGTCTTTTTTGGTATGGTTTTGGAAACAGGAGTGGACTGGTGTCTGAAGAAGATCATAAGGCAGGTGGTATGTGCCAGGTTGATGAGTCTAAGAAGTTAGAGAAGTGGGAGGAACAAATGCTAAGTCAGGATCCAAATGCTTCTCTTGTTGATGTTAAGCAAGAAAGTTCGATAAACAGCTATGTATATGGGCATGGAAACGAAGAATTTCAGGCACCAAAACCCACTTGGTCTCAAATAGTGCCACCTTCTAATTCTCCAAAATCATGTGTAACAAGTTTCAGCAGTAGCATGTTGGATTTTTCTAACAATAACACCGATGCGAGGCCTCCTCCACCAGATCCATCTTCTGAGGTATAACAAATATAACACATGCTTATGGATCCCTCATTAATTATGTGATAATCTACCGTTTTTCTTTTCTTGGTTGGTACGAGTTACACATTTAATCTTCGTGATTTACTTTACTAATCAAACCAATTGTCAATTGAAATCTTTAAATTTGGCCACCGAAAAGCTTTCATGTTTATGAATATTTAAAAATTATTAATTTTTCCCAATAAATATATATATATTTGATAAAGGCAATGGTCCTCCAACTATTTTTTATGATGAACATAAAGCGGTTCTTCTATTCTTTCTTCATTGTAGATCAAAAACTGGATTGCTTCGTTTTTCTATATCTTCTTTATATGAAAATGAATGCTACTCTATACCTGGCCATGCTTTAGTTTAGACTAAGAAACCGCACACAATAAAATTTCTATTTTCCTTTTGGTTTCTACATTTTTTTTTTAGTTATAATTCTAACAAAAAAATTATTTCTTTGTTTCTCAAGTGCAATAGCACTGCAGTTGGTGGGGCATTCAAGAAAGCTAGGGTTCAACAGTCGACAACTCAGTCGAGCTTTAAGGTATATATTCAATTGCAAACAACTAGACAGAAACTTCCAACCCTGAACTCTCCACACAAACATCATGTGTGGGTGGTAACTGTTGTCTTTCTTGATTGTCTTATTCCCAATTAATCATGATGGTTTTTTTAACTTTCTTTCTCATTTTATCTCAAAATGAAGAATCACCGCAAGCCAACATATTGAATAAACAACAATATATATATATATATATATACAACTTCTAAGCATGTACCTGTCCCACACAGTTAAATGATGTCTTCTTCTCCATTTCAGGTTAGGAAGGAGAAATTAGGTGACAGAATTACTGCCCTTCATCAACTCGTTTCCCCATTTGGAAAGGTATATTAGCCTACTTTATTCAATTGGAAAGGCATATAAAACTTAATTTGTATCCAAAACTGGAATAGAAAGAAGGTATTAAGAAAAGTTTACTTGTCCACCCTCGTTCCTTAGCTCCAAAAGAATAACAAACAATGTTAAAGAAAATTAACAATACTTTTTCTTGTCATAATTCATCTTCCCTATCCCTTCTTTCTTTAATTTTTCTACATATAAATTAAATAAACAAATTTACACAGAAGAGACGACTTGAATATGACTGTGGTGTATGGTATTTTTCACTTTTGCAGACTGACACGGCGTCTGTCCTATTAGAATCTATTGGGTATATCAGATTCCTTCAGACTCAAATTGAGGTAATGTTTCTTCTCCTTTCTTTATTTTTCTTAACAAGCACGAGTCAGTGAATAGTACTGAATAGTGATAGCATACTGTTAAACCCTTTTAGTTTTTGAAGTTAAAAATACTCTCTTCCATGTGAATGCAGGCCCTTAGCTTTCCATACTTGGGCACTGGATCAGGAAACATGAGGCAACAACAATCTGTAAGAAATAATATCAACCCATTTCTCATAAAGCCGTTTCTCACTTCCCAAAGCAAGAAAGAATAATCACTCTTTCTTGCATGTGCGCCAGCATACTAATTAATTAATGGGTATTTTCATAGTACTAATTGAGTGATCATTGTAATTATGTAATGTTAGGTTCAAGGAGAGAAGAATTGTATATTCCCTGAAGACCCTGGTCAGGTATGCTTTTCCTTGGATCCATTAACAAAGGGCTTTGGGGATTTTGTATTTTGAAAAACAAGCTACCAGTACTTCAATTTGCATTCTATTATATATCAAATGAAGAAAGTAGATAATTAAAGTGAAATGCATGTCACCAGCTTTATCAGATATAATATTATTCTAAGATGAATATATCAATTATCAAACAAGTGGTTTCTTTTACCGCATCACAAATTATATAGGTGAATACTTGAATGGTTAATCATTAAATTCTCATTTTATTTTACTTTCTGGTTATAGCTGCTGAATGAAAACTGTTTGAAGAGGAAAGCAGCTAGTGAGCAGGTAAATACTGCTAATGATTTTTTCTTCTAATTCTTTAATAATGATTAACCAAATTCCATAATATATATTGATTTTTATTGTTGTTAATTAATTAGGATTGTGAAGAAGAAGCAAAGAAGGACCTGAGGAGTAGAGGGTTGTGTCTGGTTCCAGTGTCATGCACGCTGCAAGTTGGAAGTGACAATGGAGCTGACTATTGGGCTCCTACATTTGGTGGTGGATTTCGCTAGATCGGATATTTACTATTAATTTGGGGTAGAGCATATATATATTTATGTAAGTACGTGGCAGCACAGAGAGAGGGCAATTCATGGAAATTGTATAACATCATGAGCAGTCAATCTGCTACAAATCATCTAAGGCTGATTGCTCATGATGCCATACAATTCCTGAATAAAATGTGTGCACCGTCAAGCATATATTTGCAACCCCTTGTTAATTAAGACTCCTTAATTCATCGCAATCAAGATTTTATTTTATTTTCATTAGCTTAATTAAGATGTCGTACAATGCTAGATTTTAATGTGTATATACAATAATTCTTATGATTATAATATATCATTTGAAGTCTGCTTCTTGAGCAGTAATTGAACTTTATATATATATATATATATATATATATATATATATATATATATATATATATATATATATATATAGAGAAAGATCCGTTTACAATTTTTTTTACAAATTACACTAATTAAGTATGATCGGTTTTACATTCTTGATTGAAGTATGACCGGTCATACTTAAAGTAGTTTGTAAACAAAAAATTTGAAAATATAACCTTCTCATATATATATATATATATTTATATTTCTGCAGTTACTATACGTGCAGCATACTTAATGTAGTTTGTAAACAAAAAATTTGAAAATATAACCTTCTCATATATATATATATATATTTATATTTCTGCAGTTACTATACGTGCAGCAATCAAATACTTGTCATATATATATATATATATATATATATATATATATATATATATATATATATATACTTGAAAGCATTAAATGCAGAGAATTATAACCATACAAAGGATGAAAGCATTAAATGTGGGAAATCATAACCATATACTTATTGTTGCTGTGTAAAGCGACTGCAGAAATAATTTTAATATATATATAGACAAAATGATTTCTGCAGCTGCTGTACTTACAGCAAGCAAGGATCCGCGTCCAGATCCTAGGATACGACAACGGATCCTGAGTTTTTTTTTTTTTTTAAAGTCGTGGGGCCCACTTTTCTGTGTCAGCGGTAGATAACACTATCTACAGCTGCTGCAGAAATGTTAAGCCAATATATATATATATATATATATATATATATATAGAGGCAGGATCCTTTGACACCGGTGTCAAAGAAAAAGTTTGACACCTCATCTGAGAACCATTAGATTAAAAAAAATCAATGGTGTCACATGTTTACAAATCAGAATCGTTGATTTTTTTTAATCTAACGGTTCTCAGATGAGGTGTCAAACTTTTTCTTTGACACCGGTGTCAAAGGATCCTGCCTCATATATATATATATATATATATATATATATTGAAACTCTTAGTGGTCAGCACAAACTTTTGGCTTTAACACGCATGCAGTTGTCTATGTCGCATGCGGGGTACCCTTTTCTTTTGTTGCGTTTATATGTTTCTTCAACGAGGCTTCCTAGCTATATATATATTTTATTCCATTTTACTAGTGGTCGGAGGACGCTTCCTTAATTTAAAGCATGAAACTTTATGTATTCTGAAAGCAACGCCATTTTCAACTGACAGATATATAGCAGTAATTCCTTAATCATAAAAATCAATGAGGAGAACAAGATTTAAGCATGCCTTGGCGCAATTAATCCGAACTGTTGGTTTGATCTACAATTTGCAGTGACTTTCTTAGTTGTTAAGTATAACTGTACATGGGTATACAAACCAAAGGAAGGAAAGCAACATGAAGGGATTGCTAACTTTAGAAAAAAAAAATTCATCTAGAATGTGTTTGCTTATAAAGTAAGTCCAGTGGATTAAGATTGTCGTTTTGAATTAAAATCAAAGTGAATACATTTATTGTTTCTTATTTATTTTACAGGTTTAGTGGGTGTCATTTAAAAGGATATAAATTGTATCATTTTAGTGACTTACACAAAGTATGATAGTTTATATTTTGTGTAAATCTAAAAAGTTTTTTTTTTCACTTTATACATCAGCGATGTGACTGGGAAGAGAGAAAAAAAAGTAACTTTTCAGATTTACACACAATATGACCGGTCATATTCTGTGTAAAACACCTAAAAAAGGACACAAACTTGTGTCATTCAAAGGGATACTTATTTTTCCCTTATTTTAAACAATTTTATCTTAAAGAGCGTTATGTGCTCATGTCTGCACCTTCAAGTAGAGTTAACAACTTTCACATTTTGTTGTAACTTAATTTTTTTTCTCTATCAACCTATAATATTTATTAAATTAATTTAATGAAAAAGAGAATAATGGATGCTAACTTTAATAAAGAGAAGAGAAAACTTAAATTCAGAAATTTGATCGATTTATTATTAAGTATACTCATGAACTTTAATTATTAAATATATATAAAAATATTAAAATACTTAATATTTGAATTTAGTTAATAAATAAAAATAAAAATAAAAATGATAAAAATGGGTCACCAAATTAACTTGTGTTTGAATCAACAAAAATGGAAATGCACAATAAATTGGATTCTCATATGAGATGATGAATGTGCAGCATAATTAGAAGGACTGATTGATCTGCATAATCGAGCTAGAGGCAATGGTATAAGAACAACTCACCCCTTGGATTTTGGTTATATTTTAAATTATCATCTGCTTTTTCATTTGTTTCAATCAATCAATTTTCATGCTAAAAATGATTCTATTTAACCATTCAAACTCACTTTAAAAAATCATTTCCAAATACAAACCAATTTTTTAACATTAATTTTTCAAATTTTTTTTTTTTTAAGAACAATGCTTTCAAAATTAATTATAATAAAATCTAAACCAAGTTAGATGCACCAAGTGTCTAGTGGTGTTTAAGAAGGGAAAAAGCAGTGGCTTTTGCAAGGAAAAAAGGCAATCGCTTCTGGTGTTTTTTTTTAACTTTATCTGGGCTATATTTTTATTTTTTTTTTCTGAAATCATTTCCCCTGGGCTTAGTTTTTGTGTCTTTATGCTGATACATACTGCGCTTAGTTTCTGACCATTAGATACTTGATTTCCCTAACATAGATACAAAATTAAACTATATGTAAGAATTGGTATTAAGGAACTAATGTTATATATTTATATATAGTTTTTTTTAACTGGTCTAATTCGAACATTTTTTATCCATGTAGGACACTCTCCTAATATCATTTTTTTCATTCCATTCCAATTTGAGATTAGAAAAAAAAAATTCTTATATTTCTCTCTCTCTCTCTAACTTTCCTTCATTTTCTTCTTTTCTAGATTTCTGTTGAGATATATAGTCCCACATTGGTTGTATGTGCAACTAATGTGGAGTTTATAAAGTCTTGGGTACTCCCACCCTTTGAGCTAGCTTTTGGGGTGGTGTATCCCAACTCCCAAGGTTCTTTACATGTTTACATGGTATCAAAGCCTCGCCACCCCCCACCTTCTCTTGTGGCGTTTCTTAGCACAGGTAGGCTGTGCCTGTTGCATTGTCCACTCTTCAAGCCCAATGGGCTCTCAGGTGAGGGGGCGTGTTGAGATATATAGTCCCACATTGTTGTATGTGCAACTAATGTGGAGTTTATAAGGTATTGGACACTCCCATCCTTTGAGCTAACTTTTGAGGTGGTGTATCCCAAGTTTCTTTACAATTTCTCCTCTGCATCATGAACTCTAGTAGGGGACGAAATTTTAAGGGAGTAAAATTCTTGGAGATTTTTTGGCGGGTTAAAAAAGACGGTTTAATGGAGAGCGGCAATGTACCACCTACAGGCAAAAAACAGAATTAGACTAGCTAGCCGAAAAGTGTTGCTAACTTGCTAGCAAGAAACTCTCCTGATATTCAAGTTAGTCTTCGCCTGGGAGAAAAAGAGAATCTTATATAGAGAAAAGGAACTTTGAAGTGCGTGGAATAAGTAGTTACCTTGGGAAAGCATGTGGTCACCTTTCTATGAGAGTTATTCTGGTCAATACATGTACATACATAAGGCAGTAGTTTATGACTTGCGTTAATTGAACTAACTGTAATTACAGCCAGCTATGTGACCATTATGGGGGCTAATTATTTTGTGTTGTGGTACAGTGCTCGTGTAAAATATCATTTTATATGAAGTCACAAACAAAAAGTTTACGGAACGAAATAATTTTGACAGTTTGTTATCAAATTTGTGCAACATAAAGGTCTGTAATAACTAATGTGCAGATTAAACTTTTATATACAAACAAGTAATAATTGTTAAAGATTAAAGTATTTTGTAGTCCTGCGTAGTTTTGCTGAATTTTTATATTTTAAAAGTTTTTAAGAGGATTCTTATGCTTATCACAGGTTTTAATTAAATTCTCATGGTTTAATTATTGTTTTTAATAAGATCCGTATAGTTTATAAATTTTAATTGTCTCTAACATCTGTAACAGTACTGCAGAATGATTTATAAGTGACTGTAACTAGTCAGTAATGAAGTTTATACAGTTTAGTGAGCAGAAACCTATTCGAATTTTTTACAAATATGAAAATATCGTTAAAAATGCTTGAACTATAAAAAATTTATTTCAAAATATGTTAAAGAAAAAGAAAAGATCCGTTTACAAATTTTTTTTACAAATTACACTAAGAATGACCAGTCATACACTCTTGATTGAAGTATGACCGGTCATACTTAGTGTAGTTTGTAAACAAAAAGTTTGTAAATATAACATTTCCTTTAAAGAAATATACTATAAAATTACTGATAGGTCTTCAATTATATGACCTGGGGTCACTTATATGTAATATACATATTTCAAGTCCAAATGACTCTTACGTGAGGAATTGTATTAGAAAATAATATAAACCTTTAAAAATATCATCATTCAACACATTAAGAATTTGAGTTGAATTATTGTTGTGCTTTGGGCTTTGGCTGGTTTGTATCCTTGTGTAACCCTGCAAGTTGGGCCATGGATATTTAGGAGACCCAACTTGGAAGTGGCTGATTGGAACGGTGTAGTGGCTAATGGTTTAGTAAAAACGTCAGCCAACTGAGCTAAAGAAGACACTGAAAGCAAGCGGAAAAGACTAGAATGAATTGGTTCTTTATAACAAGTCCGATCTTTACCGTTTCTCCTTTCTAATGGAATCTCTTTTCTAATGGAATCAAGTCAGCACAAGACAAAAAAAAGAGAGTCTTCACTTAACATCTTGAACTGCTGGAGTGATATATAATATAACTATAACTATCTTAAAAAACAATTTAACTATTATTAAACTTTTCATAACTTAGATGATGAGACGTAACTAGTTTTCATCATCACTATCTTTCAAAGTCAAGCTATATATTAAAAGTAAAGATCGTTTTTGATCCCTAACAAAAAAACACGGTCTCCACTTTAGTTCCTTACAAAAATAAATTAGTCAGTTAGTCCCTAACAAATTCAAGGTGAACCCATTTTAGTCCTTTTGAGGGACTAATATGGGTCTTTTTTTTGAATTTGTGAGGGACCACGATTTCAACTAAATGGGTCAACTTTGAATTTGTTAGGGACTAACTGACTAATTTATTTTTGTAAGGGACTAAAGTGGGGACCGTGTTTTTTGTTAGGGACTAAAAATGGTATTTACTCATATATTAATTTATCAAAATAGTTATGTACCTATAGTTTAGACAACAGAGCAATTGATGGTTAAATTTATACAAAGAAAAGAAGAGAAAGCAAAATAAGAATAAATAATCATTAATATATTTCTATAAGGTCTATGAGAAAAATTACTTGTCTGTAACGTTACCCATACTAACATCAATAATTTTAAGACAATCCTGTGTCGACCATATATGGCCAAATAGGTCATCATGAATAATTGAAACTCAAAATCCTTTTATATGCTGCACTGAGTAGTGTAAAGTGTAAACAACCGATGATGAATCAGCTTCCAAGAATAAGACAAAACAGCTACATGTGACTTGAAAATCTGTATTTACGTATATATGTGAATAATGATATCCAATGCTGCACACAACACAATCTCAAAGGACAACGACATGAAAATAGCACCCCACCAATCACGTCTCCAACAACAACAATGCGCGGGCTTAAGTTCTGTTTTTCTAATTATCTTTCATTTGAAGCAGCCTTTTTGCATCACAAGATTTTTCATGGAACATGTTGATGGAAACTACACGCTTGCCTTGACTATCAAACGAGATACCTGCAAGAAAGCATGAGGAATATAGCAGCAATCATGGCCAGCAGCATGAGGTGGTATAAAGTCATAAACATCATTTCCACCGCCCAATTATTCTTCTTTTAGATGTTCAAGATGTGACATGCATCGTTTCTTATTCGATCTTTGTCCCTGCTGGTCGTTTTGATGTCATAATTTCTTCTTGTCTTTTGCTCATTTGCTCAAATTTCACTTTCCAATAGGGCCTAGTAGTTGGTACTTTTCTTTCTTGGGCATTGTCAAAAATTAAATGTTAAAAATACAAAAAAGAAAAAAAAAATTGATCATGGGCCAGGGCTTTATGTTCTGATGAGTCAAGATATAAATAACCTGATTGGCAACTGGCCCATATGCTAGGTCTTGGGTTGTGGCCTTGCCCTTACTTCTGAGATTGTATAAAATAATTAGACTGACCAATATTTTCAAAGCATGACCATGATTTTTAGGAATTAAATTAATTATACGATGCAACTAGGATTTCATAGCTGTATACTATTTCATTTCTTCAATCAAATCAAGACACTAAACCACGTCAAATTAATGCAAATCGATAAAAATGAAATATTAATTTAAATAACTTTGAAGTAGTCGTAACAATAAGATGAGAACTGCCGAATTAAATCCAGCATGCGTCCCGGGGAGAATTTTTTTTTTTTTGTGATATGATTAACGGTCAAACCGAGCCGGCTGGGCGGCAAAACGGGTCCCACGGTTCATGTTTTGCCGCGTAATTTCAAAGTGGTTAGAGTTACTAAAATGTCCTCACTCTTTTGTCTTTACTCTCTCTCCATTTCCGGTTGCACACAGCTGTGGAGATGTTGCTATGTTAACTTAACCCCCAGTTTTGATTTCTCATACCAAATTGCCTTAAATCAGATCTGGTAAAAGTTTGTTTTTATATTTTTTTAAGGGAAATAGTTATCTTATTTTGCTGGAAATATCTTATCTCATGTGAGTGAGACAATTTTCTATGTGGAGCCCACTTTATAATTAAAAAAACAAAAAGAAAAAAACAAATGGGCACTGTTGCTGTGAGTGCAGGAAAAAAATCTCAATTCCTGCTGCAGAAGAAAACATAAGCCCTTTTTTTAAACTTTTCAACGTCTCTACTTGTATGTACCGTGTTTAATATTGATGGGGCAATTACTATAGACCCATTAAATTATGTCTGTCCTTTCACCATTTTTGAATGCTATTTTGACTGTAATTGTAAAAAGACATAACTACATAACACTACTGGACCAGTGTTTTAAAATTTCACCCATCTCCCGGGTCAGAGTCACAAGTTGAATCTTATATGTATATCGACCCTTTCGATCTCCAAAATCCGGCTGAGTTGTAGTGACTCCCGGGTCAGAGGGGGTCACTGAATGTTTTTTTTTTTTTTTTTTTAAATTTTCACGAAACAACATCGTTTTATTAAAAAATAAAATAAAAATGCTTGCAAACCTAAATCTAATCGTTCTCTTCTCTCCTAGTGTTAGAGAATAATATAAATCATTAAAAAGACCCTTACTCAACACCATAAGGTGTTTTGGGTTGAGGTGGTTCTTTACATATATAAAAGTTTGAGTGACCATAAGGTCACGAGTTCGATCCTCACGGCCCCCACTTGTGGAATTAAATAAAAAGCACAAAAGGTAAACAAAAAATTGGGTTTATGCAATATCCACTCTTCAAGCCCAAATGGCTCTTGCGTGAGTTTGAAGTGGTTCTTTACACCTAGCGACATAGACGTCTTCAATCTTCACCTCGTTGCCGTGAATCTTCTAGAAAATGTAAGAATTCTATCTACTCAAATGAAAACCTTATGATCGTCGATGGAAAACAAAAACTCATTTTTACTTTCTTTAAATTTTCCTTTGTCAGGGATCTTCTCAAAAGAGGGGTCAACGTAGTGACCCAATTAGAATATGAGTTTTGTACTTTGGTATTTTAATACTTTAATTAGGTTGTGTAATATTGACTTGTGGTAATAATATGTGAATTATGTTAAGTATATTTTGAATTTTTAATGATCCTTGGTTTGTTTTTTAATATTTTCATATAGAATATATATATATATATTTATATTTTTTTAATATATAAAATCGGGTTAGCATAGTGACCCATGACCCTCCAGTTGAACCCGTGATCCCTGACTTTAGCCGAGTCGATGGCCGGGCCAGATTTTTAAACACTGTAGTAGACCTATAACTTTTTAGAGGACTGTGCAAAATTCGTAAGACTTTGATTAAAATCTCTATTAACTAATTTACAATATGTAATAGATATTATATTTTGTTAACTAATACTAATTTCTTACAGCAACCTTTTTTTTTTTCGTTGTAAAATATAAAGGGTCGCATTAGTCATTTTACAGGCTGCCGTCCGAGACTTTTCGTTCCGGCAAATTGAATCAGTTACTGATATTCAGTTAACGTCATAAACCCCACAAACAGAGCAAGCTTTCGAGCATCTCACTTCCATTGCCACCGCTGCCATGACCACCGTAACCGCCACCACTCGAGCTCAGATCCTTCGCCACACCACGGCATTCATCTCGAGCGTCCTTTCCCAATCCGAACTCCGCCGCCACCTCATTGCCACTCTCCACCGCGAAACGCCGATTTCCAACCAAATCACCTTGAAACACCTGAACCTCGCCGCGGACAGTCTCGAAAGAGCAATCTCCTACTCCAGCCCCGCCATCCGCATCTCCTCCCTCACCATTGCCGAGAAGCTTCTCCTTCCTCTCCCTGAATACCCTGTCTCCTCCTTCCTTCTCTCCCTCATTCGCAACCTCTGCAACCGCCCAATCGAATCCGCCATAAGCCTCCTTCGAATCTTCCATTCGAAGCCTTCCCTAGCCCGATCCGAAATCGCGCCGGCTCTCTACGAAAACCTCTTTTCTCTCCACCTCTTCCCTGTTTTCCGGTGGTTCGATGAAGAGAGAACACGAATTTTGTCCTCAGCTTCTGCGAGTTTGAACCATGACAATACGATTGATGATAACTCGGTTTGGGACGAGTCCGTGGTCATGCCTAGCACGAAATCGTTGTCGAAGATGAGCGGAGATCAAGCCTCGAAGCTGAGGGAGTTGGAGAGAGAGTACCAAGAGGTTCTGAATGAGAATTGCAGAGTTTTTGCAGAGTACTTCAAAGAGGTTTTGGTGAATGAAAATGGAGACGCGTCAATTAGTCCACCATTGTTGATACTGAAGAGCGCCAGAGAAGGTGACAGTAGGGAGAACAGAGAGGAGGAGATACGAATGCCTGTGTTGGAGAACGGACGGTATAATGTAATGTTGTATTCCACTATATATGCTTGTTTACGAATTTATTGCTTTTTTATAATCAATTTGATAAGTGTTTACCTTTGTTATCTTAATATCTTGTAGTACTGATAGAATTTTATGATATCTAGATGCAGAAACCTAAAAAAATTCACAACTTTCATGTTTCATGTTTCATGTGTACTAACCATTAAACAACATGGAGATCAGAAGTTTTTTTCTTAAATAGTTTTCAAATTATTGTAAAGTTAGAATGCTCATTCACTTTCTAAAACATTCTAATTTTTTTATTGTTTGGATTTTAAGATAATAGAGGGTTACTTGTAAAGGCAGCTAATCTTTTGGAAGATATGCCTCGACTTTGGAAGGATTGGCCAGCTTTAATGTCGTGTTTCTTTGGCACTTTTCTAGAATCAAGTTAACAATAATCGGGTCAATTTTGAAAATTTTGCTGGCCTGTGTGATTTTAAGACCTCCTTTATAGTTTATACTAAGAGAGAATGCTAAAATCTCATATGGGGAAAAATGGAAAAAGAAAAGCTTATTGAATTGGCTTGTTGGGTCAAGTTTGCACTTTGCAGCAAACAAGAGAAGTATTGGTTCTTTGCTCATTTAGAGAAGATTTTTTCTCCAGCATAATAATGGAGTTCATGATGTTTCACTATTTAGCGAAACCTTACCATGCAGATTTCATTTAAATTGGAGCTACTCAAAATTTGTCAGGAGTAGTACATACTACATAGTCACTGTCCGTGATTTTCTAAACCAAATGAATGAATGGATGATTTTTGTTTTGTGATACTTTGTTTTCTAATAGCTAGGAAATAAATTTGTATTTGAACTGAGGCCCCTAGACTGGAATATATGATTATAGGGACAACTAGGAGTTTCTTTTGCATTGGGTTTGACAATTTCAGGCACATGAATTTCATGATCATTCTGTCACTTTTTTTTCTACCATCTGATTCGTGCAGCCAATATGGTCCGAAAGGGAAGCATCTATTGAATTTTTGAGCAGCAGTTCTAGCAGCAGATCCTCTCACGCATCATTTTATCCTCATAGAGTCTCTCCGAGAATCCTCAAACCCCATAAATCTTCAAAAAATTGGACAACACCAGTCTATTTACACTCGGCCTTTGAAACTGAGTTTTCTTTAAATGAGAATTTTCTTTGTTCTTCCTCAGACTCTGAAGCAGAAAACGAGGTAATTGATGATACCAAGAGGGGAAAAAAATCCAATGAGGACTGAATTTTCTATGCTTGTTCTTTTAGTTCTTTAAATGCTTAGTGATGTATCTGTGTCCTGTAGGAAAAGGACAAAAATATGGCATTGTTGGAGCCTCAACAAAGCCAAACCCACGAACAAATGCAAACCATCTTCAAAGAATCCACGGGGTACGTCATATTTAAATGCCATTCTTCATTATTTCGTGGTCTGCGGCATTTTCGTAAACTTGGATTCTTTCTGCTTCTAGTTCCCCAGATTATCCTATGGCAGACTTCGATAACCCTCCCTATGGAAATGGGAAACATACACCTCCAAAGGACTTTGTCTGTCCAATAACAAGTAACATATTTGATGACCCAGTGACTCTTGAGACAGGTCAAACATATGAACGTAGAGCTATCGAGGAATGGTTCAATAGAGGGAATTCAACTTGTCCTATTACTCGCCAGAAGCTGCAAAATACCAAGCTACCTAAAACAAATTATGTGCTCAAACGCCTAATTGCTAGCTGGAAAGAACACAACACAAATTCGGTTCCTCCACCACGTGAGAGTCCATACGAAAATACCGAGGCAGTAGTGAAGTCAACAATGCCTTCAACTTCTCCTGATAGTGTTATAACACAAGCCACCTTGGATGGGATGATTAGTGAGTTACGCAATGCAATCAATAATCTGTATATGTCAGAGATTCTCGAGGAATCTGAAATGGCCGTGCTTCAAATTGAGAAGTTGTGGAGAAGAGTGAATCTGGGAGTGGATATCCATAGCATGCTATCAAAACCTCCGATAATTAATGGCTTTGTGGAGATCCTTTTCAATTCTGTTGAGCCCCAGGTGCTGCAAGCAGCAGTTTTCCTTCTGGCCGAGATGTGCTCTAGAGACAATGCTGTTATTCAGACCCTTACGCGTGTGGACACTGACGTGGAATGTATCATGGCTCTTTTCAAGAAAGGCTTGACAGAGGCTGTTGTGCTGTTGTATCTCCTAAAACCTTCCACTATAAGTCTTACAGAGATGGTCATGGTGGAGTCTCTGATAACAGTTTTCTATAAGAAAGAGGAAGACTTGGTTAAGATGTGTTTAAAGCCCAAAACAGCTGCAGTGCTTTTACTGGCACGGATTATTGGAAATGGAAACGGTGAAGAGATGAATGCATCTTCTGTTGTCAAGACTGTGCTCTCTGAAAAAGCAATTGGAAATATTATTGGCAGTTTGGGAGCTGAGTGGGCAGAGGAGAGGATTGCTGCAGTGGAGATCTTATTGAGATGCATGCAAGAGGACGGGACTTGCAGGAACACCATTGCTGATAAAGCAGAATTATCTCCTATTTTGGAAAGCTTCATGGGTGCAGCTGATGAGGAGCGTTTTAAGATTGTTCAATTTTTTTATGAGTTAGTCAAATTAAATAGGTATATCTCTTTCATTTACATGTTTACATTAATTAAAGTTAAACTAATCTACTTTTTATGTCTGATCACTTCCGATTGGGTTCCCTCCAGGAGGACATTCAATGAACAAATCCTTCACATTATAAAGGAAGAAGGACCTTTTAGTACAATGCATACACTCCTTATTTATTTGCAGACAGCCCTTCAAGACCAATGTCCAGTCATGGCTGGCCTTTTACTCCAACTTGATCTTCTGGTATGAATGTTTGATGCTCACTAAATCTTAAAGATAGGAACTAATTGTATGATGTCTAATTACGCTATCTTTGTATTACTGCCTTTAAAGATAGAAATCTGTGGTAATATGGAGTTAATATTCATCATCCCATTTGTAGCTAGAGCCAAGAAAGATGAGCATATACCGTGAAGAGGCGATAGATACTCTTATTTCATGCCTGAGAAACACAGATTTCCCTGCTTCTCAATTAGCAGCTGCTGATACAATCATGTCACTGCAAGGAAGGTTCAACTTCTCTGGAAAGCCTCTTACCAGAGAAGTCCTTCTTAAACGTGCAGGTATTGACAGAAGTTCCAGATGTCTTGTAAAGGTGGATCAGATCAGCAACTTCTGCCCAGAAATTGAAATAACTATAGTAAAGTTCTTCAAAACCCTTCCTGTATTTTGAGTTTCTGCTTTCTGCTTGCCAAACATTCTTTCTGATTGCTTATTTTTTGTTTGGCATCAATCATGATGTTATTTTAAAGATAATGCTGTAGAGTACTTTGTGTATTTATTATTCAATTCGAATCGACAGGAAGAAGAGAAGGCGGCTGATGATTGGGAAAGAAAAATTGCATCTGTTCTGGCGAACCACGAGTTCGGTATACTTTTTGAGGCTTTAGCAGATGGCATGAAGAGCCGAAATCCAGAAATACGTTCAGCATGCTTTATATCAGCTACGTGGCTCATATACATGTTGACCATACTACCAGATACGGGGATTCAAGGAGCAGCCCGTGTCTGCTTGCTGAAGCAGTTCATAACTAAATTAAATTCTGCTAAGGACATAGAAGACAGAATCCTTTCTATGCTTGCTCTCAATAGCTTTCTTCATTTCTCTGGTTAGTTTCACTAACAAAGCCAGTTTTTGCAACCTTCATTTAAAAAATACGGTACAACTAGATAATAACAAGCAAAAATCTTGTCTAAGAAGGAATAACTGCAGATTGGCAGTTCCTGGAGGCATGATAAATCACTCAAATACAGAATTCAACATAGATTTAAATCAGATACTGTCTATATTATTGTTGGCTTCTTTATTAGCATATTATTTCAAAAAGATGAAAATAGTTTCTGTCTACATGAATCTATGAGCTTTTTAGTAGATTTACGTGTTCAAACTCCTGCATTTCATTGTTATGTGAAGTAGAAAAATGGTGATCGTACTTGATATTGTGAATTTCAGATGGCTTACGGGAACTAACTTCCTATACTAAGGATATCTTAAAAGGTTTGAGAGAGCTAAAGAGATTCTCTACCTTGGCATCTGAAATGCTAGAAGTTCTGGTTGAAGAGAATGAATCTAAAGCAGTAAGTTTGGTGTATTCTTAATCCATTTTCTACTATTGGCATGGACGATGATTTAAATTTCTTTATTGGAACAGGATATTTGGATACATAAAGAGCTAATTCAAGAAGATTGCAGTGAGAATGGAGAAGTGCTATCTGTCATTTGCTTTAAGGATAAAACTTTTTCTGGCCATACAGATGGAACCATTAAGGTAATTAGAGTTAGTATTGTACGTAAATGATAATGAATAATAATTTTAATTATTGAAACAAACATATAATTTTTTTTGTAGTCTGCACGAGAACAGATTTCTTGTATCTGTTGTAGTTTATTTAAATATTTCTTTCCTTAGAAAAATACCAGAAAATAAATTATTATATGTCGATTTGTGAAATTACCATAGAGATGAAATTAGGTACAAGAAAGACCTCAATACATAAAATTTACTCTTATCAATTAAATTGAAATTCATTTTCTTCATAGTGACCTAATCTCTTATTCTACTCTCCTTTAGAGGATAACACGTGTAATTCTTAAGTTCTCTTCTTTCAAATTTTGAATTCAAATTCTTTTTCGTTAATTATGCTTAGATATTTTATAATTTTAAATATTTTTCTCTTAATCTATATTTTATAATTCTACATGAATTTAAAGAAATCTATGTAATGCAAAGGATACTTGCTAGTATCTATCTATCTATATGTATGTATGTGTGTGTTTGCTTGGAAGATTGAATAGCTTGTGTGTGAGAGACAAAAAAGAGTGGATTTTTACGCCACTTGCTTGAAAGAATGAATAGCTTGCAAGACCACATTAATGGTTTTATATCATACTTATCTCTCTTTTTCTTTTTTTTTGGATACATATATCATACTTCTCTAACAGCTCGAAAAATGACAAGACATACCTGACCATTAGCAAAATATTTGGGTCTCGGTTGCATATCATAGAATGGATTTACTTGATTGAATAGCTCTTACCGTAATATAAGCTTATTGGAAAATACTTTGCGACTTCTGAAGGTCTGGACATTGAAGGATAGCTCATTCCATCTGTTGCAAGAGATCCAAGAACATATTAAAGCTGTGACAAACTTGGCAATTTCTGAATCTGGTGACAGGCTATACAGTGGTTCACTTGACCGAACTGTAAAGGTAAAATTTTCTGCAGTTACTCTAAACTCAATGTCAGGCAGCCTGCTAACAAAGGTTTTGTTTCGTTGAAGAACAGGTCTGGTCTATTGGAAAGGCAGCAATACATTGTGTACAGGTGCATGACATGAAGGACCAGATTCATAATTTAGTTGTAACCAATAGCATAGCTTGTTTCATTCCGCAGGGGACTGGTGTCAAGGTACTCGATGAAATTATAAATACATGTTCTTCTTTGAATTGGGGGGGTGGGGTCTTATTATGAATGCCTTTCTGTCACGCACACACAGAGAACATTATGTTGCACCTTTCCCTTCCTATATATTGCTCACGCACGAACTGGGTAGCAACAGATTCTGCTACTTCTTCACCCCTAATACTGAAAATGCTAAACAATTAGTTCATACATACTAACTAAAAGAAGCAACATCATTATGTACTGAAATCACTTTTCTCTTTCATCAGGTTCATTCATTGAACGGAGAATCGAAGTTGTTAAATTCTAATAAATATGTGAAGTGCTTGGCTCATGTTCGTGGGAGATTATATTGTGGATGCCACGACAGTAGTGTTCAGGTATCAACGTTTTAGAAGTGCGACATAGTCTAAATCCAATGTGATGCTATCTCAACATTCTTGTAATAATATTCTTGTGATATTTCAGGATATAGATTTGGCCACGGGAACAGTCAGCACCATTCAAAGTGGTTCTAAAAAATTACTTGGGAAAGCAAATCCTATTCATGCGTTGCAAATTCATGGTGATCTTATATATGCAGCTGGCTCTTCCTTGGATGGATTTGCTATAAAGGTATCTCACAGGCATATGATAAAATAAATTACATTTCTTGCTAGAAACATAGGGATTTTCATGATTTATTGAATTTCAAAGCATAGAAATTTTTGAGCTAGTTGATGCTAACTGTTTTACACATATATGTGTCAAGATATGGAACAAATCCAATTACAGTATGGTTGGATCACTGCAAACTGGATCGGAAGTGCGGACTATGGCAGTGAGCTCAGAATTAATTTATTTGGGGTGCAAGGGAGGAGCTGTGGAAATTTGGGATAAGAAAAAGCACAATAGAGTTGACACGTTACAAATGGGTACGAATTGCAAGGTTATTTGCATGGCTCTAGACAGCCATGAAGAAATTTTGGTGATTGGAACTTCAGATGGCCAAATTCAGGTACCTTTAATTCATTCAATAAATGAACCTACTGTTTGAATTTTAATCTTCAATTGATATATTCTATTCTATTTCATACCTTACGTAGCATCTGACTGTCTCCAAACCCAATAATGATAGAAGACTCTGCACTGGGCCAACTTTTTATACTAAAACGTTTGTATACATTGTTGAATAAACGTTAAATGTGGAGTTATGTGTCAGTTTAATTTTTAATGAGTTTAATTTAGCAGTCAGTTTAATTTTTAATGGGTTTAATTCAACAAACGTTAAATGTCAGTTTTATGTTTTTAAGTTTCTGAAGTTATGTGAGTTTATTGTGGTGTTAAGTGTCTTTATTGTAGAGTTACAAGTTTTGTAATTTAAAAATCTATTGTTTGAATGTAAAAGTTACTACTTCTGCTTTTGTTTTTACTCTTCTCCTAACAAATTGGTATCAGAGCCAATGGAGAGTATGACCGGTAATGTGCCGCTACCCCGACTTACGAAAGCGAACTACGAGAATTGAAGCATCCAAATGAAAGCTCTTCTCGGGTCTCAAGCGGTTGGGAGGTCGTCCAAGAAGGTTTCGAAGAACCGGCAACTACCGCGGGGTATACGGAAGCTCAAAACAAGGCGTTGAAAGAGACGCGATCGAAAGATAAGGCGACTTTGTACATGTTGTTCCGAGCTGTTGACGAGTCGGGCTTTGAGAAGATTGTGAGTGCAACAACTTCAAAAGAAGCATGGGACATTTTGGCAAAGGTGTACAAAGGTGCCAACCGAGTTAAACAAGTCTGCCTTCAAACTCTTCGCGGCGAGTTGGAAGGCATGAAGATGAAGGAGTCGGAAGGTCCGATGTGCGAGTTGTGGAGAAGATTTTGAGGTCATTAACCGACAGCTTCGAGAATGTCGTATGTGCCATAGAAGAGTCAAAGGACCTAGCAACGCTCACGGTCGACGAGCTCGCTGGTTCTCTCGAGGCACACAAACAACGCAAGAAGAAGAAGAAGGAGGAGAAACTTGAGCAAGCACTTCAAACAAAGGCAGCAATCAAAGATGAAAATGCACTTTATTCTCAAAACTTTAGAGGTAGAGGGTGTGCCCGTGGAGGTCGAGGAAATGTTCGCGGTGGTAGAGGTCGCAGTCAAGAAGGGTATTATGAGGAGAAGAGGAATTCAAACCAACAGAATTGGCGTGGAAGACGACGCGGTCGCGGGAGAGGCGGTCGGTCAAATTATTCCAACATCGAGTGCTACAAGTGTGGCAAATATGGTCACTATGCAAAGGATTGTGACTCTGATAAGTGTTACAATTGTGGTCAGGTGGGGCATTTCGCGAAAAAATGTCGATTCGAGAAAAAGGTGAAAGAGACAACCAACCTAGCCACAGAAGATGAGGCGAAAGAAGGTCTTCTCATGATGACACAAAACGAAGGCAACACCGACATGACACAGTGTGGTACCTCGACACGGGTGCAAGCAACTATATGTGCGGGCACGAGCACCTATTCGGAGAGATGCGAAAGGTGGAAACTGGACATGTGTCGTTTGGAGATGCGTCGAAGGTTGAGGTCAAAGGCCAAGGTACAATTTGTTACTTACAAAAGGATGGCTTAGTTGGGTCAATCAAGATGTGTATTACATACCAGACCTCAAGAGCAACATCTTGAGTATGGGGCAACTCATGGAGAAAGGTTATTCGGTACTTATGCAAGGCCGGATTTTACACTTGAAAGATAAGCAAGGGCGTTCGGTCGCTCGAGTTGAAATGGGGAGAAATCGCATGTACAAGCTGAATTTGAAAAGCGTGCGAGAAAAAATGTTTGCAGGTAGACGTAGAAGACAAGGCGTCGCTGTGGCATCTCCGTTTTGGTCACCTACATCATGGTGGTCTAAACGAGTTGGCAAAGAAGAACATGGTGCACGGGCTACCAGACATGGACTACGAGGGAAATTTTTGTGAAGAATGTGTGCTCGGCAAGCATGCGAGAACTTCGTTTCAAAAGAAGGCAGAATATCGGGCTAAGCAACTTCTTGAGTTGATTCATACTAACATATGTGGACCAATCACCCCTGAATCTTTTAGGGGTAAGAGATATTTTATTTCCTTTATTGATGATTTCTCACGAAAAACTTGGGTTTATTTTTTTGAAAGAAAAATCTGAGGCGTTTGAGGTGTTCAAAAAGTTCAAAGTGATGGTGGAAAAGACAACCGGTAGACACATCAAATCCATACGATCTGATAGAGGTGGAGAGTATACTTCAACAGTTTTCATGGAGTATTGTGAGGAGCAAGGTATAAGTCGGTTTCTAACCGTACCGTACTCTCCACAACAAAACGGTGTGGCCGAGAGGAAGAACAGGACCATTCTTGACATGGTTCGGTCAATGCTCAAGAGCAAGAAGATGCCGAAGGAATTTTGGGCAGAAGCTGTGTAATGTGCCATCTATGTGCAAAATCGGTGTCCACATGCGAAGTTGGATGATCAAACCCCGCAAGAGGCATGGAGCGGACAAAAACCGACAGTCTCTCATCTCAAAGTATTCGGTAGTGTGGCCTATGCACACATGACGGATCAGCGAAGAACGAAGCTTGAAGACAAAACCAAAAGGTATATTTTTATTCAGTATGATGAGAAAACAAAAGCATACAAGTTACTCGACCCGATAAGCAAGAAGGTTGTGGTGAGTCGTGATGTTCAAGTTAATGAAGCAAGCGGTTGGGATTGGAATAACTCAATGGAGGTTATCATTGAAGTTAGAGAATCATCAACTGTTACACCAACAACCATACCGACAAATTCTGAAACTACTGATGATGAAGATGAACCGCGACAACCCAGAATGAGAAGTTTGCAAAATTTGTATGATTCGACAAATGAGGTACACCTTGTATGTCTTTTGTCGGATTCTGAGAATATAAGTTTTGAAGAGGCGATGCGAGACAAGAAGTGGCAAACTGCCATGGACGAGGAGATTAAAGCAATTGACTGCAGCAACACATGGGAGTTAGCGGAATTGCCGAAAAGAAGTCAGCCCATTGGTGTGAAGTGGGTGTTCAAGAGAAAGATGAATGCTCAAGGTGAGATAGAACGATACAAGGCACGACTTGTTGCAAAGGGATACAAGGGAATCGACTATGACGAGGTGTTTGCTCCTGTTGCTAGAATGGAGACAATCCGATTACTCATTTCACAAGCGGCTCAATTCAAATGGCCGATATTTCAAATGGATGTCAAGTCGGCATTCTTGAATGGTGTGCTCGAAGAAGAAGTCTACATCGAACAACCACCCGGGTACATGAAAATCGGAGAAGAAAAGAAGGTGCTGAAATTGAAGAAGGTGTTTTACGGGATGAAGCAAGCACCGCGGGCATGGAATACGCGTATCGATACATACTTCAAGGAGAATGGGTTCGAGCAATGTCCCTACGAACATGCCCTTTATGTGAAGAAGAGTGGAGGTAATTTGTTATTTGTTGCTCTTTATGTTGATGACCTTATTTTTTTGGGGAACAATGATGAGATGATACAAGAGTTTAAGAGCACAATGGCACGGGAATTTGAGATGATAGGTCTGGGTTTGATGAAGTTTTTCCTTGGTCTGGAGGTGAGACAAGGAGAGACAAGTATTTTTGTGTGTCACAAGAGGTATATGCAAAGGAGATCTTGAAGAAGTACAAGATGGCAGATTGCAACCCGGTTTCAACACCAATGCAACCGGGTGCAAAACTCTCGAAGTTCGATGGAGGAGAACGAGTCGACGCGAGCAAATATCGGAGTTTGGTGGGAAGCCTTCGCTATCTCACATGCACAAGGCCAGACCTTTCGTTAAGTGTTGGCATTGTAAGTTGGTTCATGGAGGAGCCAGATTATTCACATTGGAAGGCGTTGAAGCAAATCCTACGGTACATCCAAGGAACAGTGTCACTCGGGTTATTTTATTCAAATTCGGAAGATTACAAGTTAATTGGGTACTCCTACAGCGATTGGTGGAGAGACTTAGACGATCGGAAGAGCACTTCAGGATATGTGTTCTTTATGGGTGACATGGCATTTACTTGGCTTTCAAAGAAGCAACCGATCGTGACGCTCTCAACATGTGAAGCTGAATATGTGGCAGCGTCTTGGTGTGTATGTCATGCAATATGGCTCAGAAATTTGTTGGGCAAGTTGGAGCAACAACAACTCAATGCGGCTGTGATACGAGTTGATAATAAATCGACAATTGAGTTGGCAAAGAACCCAGTCAATCATGAGAGAAGCAAGCACATCGACGTTCGGTTTCACTTCATCCGAGATCATGTGAAGGAAGGAAGTGTAGAATTAGTACACGTGGCAAGTCGGGATCAGGTCGCGAATATCTTCACGAAATCGCTACCGACGGTACTCCTTGACAACTGCAAGAAATTGATCGGCATGAAGGATGGCAGAAGCATTTAAGTTTACGGGGGAGTTTTGTTGAATAAACGTTAAATGTGGAGTTATGTGTCAGTTTACTTTTTAATGGGTTTAATTCAGCAATCAGTTTAGTTTTTAATGGGTTTAATTCAGTAAACGTTAAATGTCAGTTTTATGTTTTTAAGTTTCTGAAGTTATGTGAATTTATTGTGGTGTTAAGTGTCTTTATTGTAGAGTTAGAAGTTTTGTAATTTAAAAATCTATTGTTTGAATGTAAAAGTTACGACTTCTGCTTTAGTAAAAATCCTTTGTTTTTGCTCTTCTCCTAACATACATGTCATCCACATATCAAGTAGCATCTATACTTCTTCCAAATCATATATAAACAAAACTGTAAAAATAAAGTATTTGTTAACAGTTAAAAAATATCTGGTAATTGCAGGCTTGGGGAATGAATTAAGAGAGGATGCTTCAAAGTACTGGTACAGGAAGACAAATATGAACTTACCTGACAACATTAAATTCATTAAACCATAGAAATGCTTTCATTTTTTTAGGTTCGTTGTGAGCTGTATATAGCTCAAAGGTCATACATACAAGTGCCTTCCTTGTACATAGATTGACTTACTATGTAGATATATGATTGGTTTGCTATATAAGCATGAGATTTTCATTTTATGCTTTCTTCTTTTTTATATTTTTTTTCTTATCTTCTTTTGCTTAAGGGTATGTTTTGATGGGAGGTTTTATTAGGGAAAGAAGAGGTGGGAAAATTTCTCCTTGAATATTCTAAAAACCACTCAACAATCATATCACAATTAGTATTATCGTCAAATAACTAAGATGTTTCATCAAAAGCAATACAAAATTTTCCTTTTCTTAATTACCCTAATGATATGGCATTTTTTTGGTATATGGAATTTTTTACGGTGAAGGATCATATATATATATATAAGTTCTTTTCTTGTAATTATTAGGTCACATCACTTGTCCACTGCTCTAGAAAGAAAAAAAAACGTCTCTAGCTTCATGGTCACACATTTATTAGATGCTTGAGCAGGTGAAAACGTACTGCTAAAAGAAACAGTTTTGACGCTCCTAACGGGATTAGTTTTAGGGTAAATGAATTGTTACGTTGTGTAACATAACAATTCATATTCTCACAACGAAAAGAAGAGAAGAGAAAAATTAAGAAATAGATTCACATATAATCGTGAGAGTAGAAATATTTTATTACGTAATGTAACATAACAATTTATTTACCCTTTGTTCTACACCTAAAACCTTAGATTTGTTGTTTTAAGCATGTAGTACCATACATATCATCAATGACATCTTTTTTATTATATATTAGAACAATTAGCAAACACGCATATTAAGATGTCAAAATAAAGGGAAATCTACGTTTGTTTTTTGTATTTAAAAAAAAATCTTTATGCTACTAAGTAGTAAAACTTTTTAAACTTTTATATATTAATCAAAATTAATTTTAACAGCGATGCGGTTATTCACATCAATAACACTTTTATCTCAAATGATACCGTTATTTGCATAAAAAAAATAAAAATCTCATTGAATTTTCATTTTCACCATCCATTTTATTTTTGAGAATAAATATATAGTGATAATATTTATTTTTCTATAGAAAATTTATTTATGACACATTCACATAAAAGTGAATATATTTCATTAATTTTTTATAATATAATTCATTTATTTTTATGCAAATGTAGCAGTAGCAGAAAATTTTTATTCACACAGACAAATATTTTCTTTTCATATATATATATATAGTTGTCATTTATAGTGTAATTAATTAGTATGACTTCCTAAACTACAACAATTAAATGGACAGAAATCAACGATAAGACGGAGAGTAAAACATCTCTCTCCCATAAGTGGTGATCCTCAAAACAAAACAAAACAAAACAAAATGTAGGTTGATATGGCATCTATGATCTATGTGACTGGGGAATCTGGCTAGGAGTTACAAGAGAGTACATGAAGTTTTCGTTACGCCGAGGGGATCAAATGTACTGTTATAATAGCTATGTTTATTTGTTTGTATGTATAAAGGCCAGTTCACCGTTCCTTGAAATGAGATAAATCAATCTTTTCCTCCCCCGTTTGAACCTTTGATCCGTCGTCATTGGACTCCTAAACTAACCTTTACGTTGCACTGAGTAGCATATATATTGTATAACTTATTCTTCCACTCCAAGCTAGTTCAAGGTGGGCCATAGAAACCATATTTGAGCTAAATATTTTAGGTACATCGCACCGTTGACTGAGTGTGACGGGTTAATCAAAATGGAATATTTTCTACGGTGTGTGTATGGAAAAGAGAAAAATAAAATAAAATAAATCCAAATGTTAATTTTTGAATGAAAATCATAGGTATACTGGATATACCGAAAATGCTCTCCAATTTGAGACCAATTAGAATGCCAAAATTCTTCCATCTATAAAGTCCTCACAACCATGGGAGTTAAAACTGAAGTTAGTTCAGAAACTTCAAATCTTTCTTTGGGGTTTTATTCAGTTACACACACACTGTAAAAGACACGAACATTTTGATCCCTTGACCAAACAAACAACGTGAAAAGCGCATTAACAGCAAGACACACACACCCCTTAACAACACTGTAATGTGCTTTTTCTGAAGGCTTACACTGTTTCCCTTTCCAACAAATGATAGTGTTCATATTCCTCAGCTAGCCAGCCCAAATATATATAAGTGCAGAAATTGGTAAGGGATAGAAATAACATGCGTGATCATCTATGATACGATGCCTTTTTAAGGTGTCAAATAGTAATATTCTGTTATATGCAAAAGTGTAGTTCAGAAGACAAGAAATGGGAGAGCCGTATATAGAATAGAACCTTCCTGATACGACAATAAATTGGATAATAACGAGGCCTTCCTGCACAGAGCAGCAACAAGGTGAGATTTTGCGTGTGGAAAACAAGAGCTTGTTGTCCCCACCTATGTGTTTAAAACAAAGCTCTTTTATTGCTTCAATTTTATTTTGTGTATAACCTTTTCCATGCGTATCATAGAAGAAAAATGGAGATGTCAATGGAGCAAAAGAAAGCCACCGAACAGGTTGTAAGGAAAAAGGGTGGTTACAGAACCATGCCCTTTATCATAGGTGATGACTCTTTTCTTTACATACAACATATATTGTATGTCTTGTAGTGACCATTTTTAGTGAAGTATATATCAGATGTTCTTATAACCAGGTTGTGATTTCCAACTTGTTTTTTTTTTTTTTAATTCTTATAGCAAATGAGACCTTCGAAAAGGTTGCGAATTTCGGACTCCATGTAAATATGATTTTGTACATGTTACAAGAGTATCATCTGGACCCTTCAACTGCTGCTATCATAATATTTCTGTGGAACGCCTTGTCCAATTTTATTCCCATCTTTGGTGCTTTCCTTTCTGATTCTTGCGTTGGACGATTTCGTGTTATTGCATGGGGAACTTTCATCGACCTTGTTGTAAGATAATACTATACCCCTATAGCGTATGAACAATGAAAACGTACTAAGTAAAATAGATTTTCAAAAATGAAATTTCTATCATGTTGGTTTTGATCTTCATTGCAGGGATTGGTTGTGTTGTGGCTTACTGCAATCATTAGGCATGCAAGGCCACAAGAATGTCATGTAGAAACTTGTCCAAGTCCAACGGGATCTCAACTCATGTTTCTTTTCTCTTCCCTTATTCTCATGGCTTTTGGAGCTGGTGGCATTAGGCCATGTTCCTTAGCTTTTGCTGCTGATCAAATTAACAACCCTGAAAACCCACGAAATGAGAGGGTCATGAAGAGTTTCTTCAATTGGTATTATGTTTCGGTTGGCTTTTCAATAATGGTTTCTGTTATATTCCTAGTATACATTCAAGTTAAAGCAGGATGGGTTGTGGGTTTTGGGATTCCAGTGGGGCTTATGTCATTTTCTGCTATCATGTTCCTCTTGGGTTCTTACATGTATGTCAAAGTGAAACCAAACAAGAGCTTGCTCACTAGCTTGGCCCAAGTAATTGTAGCAACCTGGAAAAACAGACACTCAACCCTGCCTCCAAAGAACTCCGACCTTTGGTATTTCCACAATGGCTCTAATCTTGTTCAACCAACGGACAAAGCAAGGTACCAATTTGTCATATTCAACTAACACCAAATACACTCCACTAGAGTAAGAATATCAGTACACAAAAAAAGAAAGATATACCATCTTTACACAAAAAGTATATTAGATTATTACAAAGATTTATTAATGTATATTAATTAATTCATGTTTGATTCTGCCTAGGTTCTTGAACAAGGCTTGTATAATTAAGAATAGAGAGAAAGATTTGGACTCTAATGGGATGGCTGTTGACCCATGGAATCTGTGTACAGTAAGACAAGTAGAGGAGTTGAAAGTTATAATAAAAGTCCTTCCCATTTGGTCCACTGGCATCATACTTGCTACTGCCATAAACCAACAATCATTTGCTGTAGTCCAAGCTGGAACCATGGACAGGGTCGTGTTCAATTTGAACATACCACAGACCAGCTTCGGTGCTTTTACAATCATCACTTTGACCCTATGGATTGCTATTTATGACCGCATTATAGTTCCCTTGTTATTAATATACAAAAAAGGACTCACCGTTAAGCAAAGAATGGGAATTGGGCTAGTGATCTCATGTTTGGCCAATATAGTGGCAGCATTGGTAGAGAAGAAGAGAAGGAATGCAGCAATAAGAGAAGGGTTTATGAACAATCCCAATGGAGTGGTTAACATGTCTGCTATGTGGCTTGTGCCCCAATACTCTTTATTTGGTTTAGCAGAGGCTTTCAATGCCATTGGACAAATAGAGTTCTATTACACTCAATTTCCTAAAACCATGTCTAGCATTGCTATTGCTCTTTTTACACTTGGCTTTGGGATGGGGAATTTGGTGGCAAGCATTATCGTTAAGGTTGTGAAAGATGGGACAGTGAGACCAGGAGAAGAAAGTTGGCTATCATCAAACCTCAACAGAGGGCACTATGATTACTACTATGCCCTCCTTTTCATTCTGAGTTTGGTTAATTTGTTCTACTACTTCATATGTAGTAGGGCTTATGGGAGTACTGAAGATATACAAATTTGGGATGAAGAGGTTGACACAAAATTAGAACTTGAGAGAGACGTGACACAAAATGAGGAAGAAAAGAAGTAATGAAACAAAGAGGTTGTCTTCTATATGGTCTATATATTTGTGTCCATCGTACTTCATCACTCAAGATTTGAATTTCTTAAAACTTCTCCTCAGGTGTGAGTACAACATTAATATGCTCTCCCTCAAGCTAGAGCAAGCATTGAATGTGCACTACTCTTAATATTGTGTCACACACACTTGAAGTCGTAATGAGTACTAAAGTGTATCTGTACTCTGTAGTGATTGACAGAACAGAAGTATTGTGTGTGGAGGATGTGCTGCTTAATATACACATCCATTGCAATTGCATCATCAATATCTACTTTTGATACGGACCTTGTTTTGTAAATGCATCAAGCTTCAGGTCATGTATCCTTATGTTTTCATCGTAACGGATGTATCCTTTTGTAAGATATTGTGACACACAAATAATGTTACGCACAATGTTACGACCACATCTTAACCGTTGATTTCCGCCAATCAACGGTTATCATTTTTCAAATCAAACTGATTAATTAATTATTAATTCGCAATAAATGATAACCGTTGATTGACGGAAATTAACGGTTAAGATGTGGTCGTAACATTGTGCGTAACATTATTTGTGTGTCGCAATATCCTATCCCTTATTATTATTCTTATTATTATTAGGGTATAACTATTACACTGGGTTTGAAATTAGAGGGGGTTTGGACTAAAATATGAGATGGAGAGAATAAATAGATAATATATTATATTGATGTGATATTTTGCGATATTATGCAATATTAAAAGGTAATTCATATTTATATTTAAAGCGATCATAAAATGAGAAAAGAAATCATCTTCACTAATTTAGATATTGTAATATATAATTAATGTTAACTCTCATTGATATAAATCAAAACTAATTAATATTAATAAAAATAAATATTAATAAATACCTAATATAATCTTGGCTGATGAATTATGTTGTCTGAGCGTGTAAATACTAAATAGCCCAACTGGCTGAGATGCTATTTTCTCTATAGACTATAGTCACCCACACATTGCTAACTTAGGGCCGGTTTAACCAAAATCTGCTTTTTTCCGGAAGAAAAAAAAAAAGGTGCTTATGCTACAAAATTTATTTGAATATCTGCTTTAAGAAAATAAAAGTCACAAAAAATAGATAATTTTTTTTTTAGCTAAAAATTTTATCCTCTATCAATTCTTTTTAAAAAATCTAAATAATTTTAATTTTTGTAAAAAAAAAATACTTCTAAAATAAATAAGGCATAAAATATAGTTATTTCAGAAGTTCATTCAAACTGGTCCTTAATGTTACTCGGTGGTACGGCAGTAAAATCTCTATTACAAAAAACTAAAATTTAGGGGATATTTTAAGCACTCTTGTATTATGGATATTTGGTGTGTTTTTTTTTAAGTTAAAAGTTATTTTTAAGTTAAAGTTAAAAAAAATAAAAGTAATTTGATAATTGCATAAAATTATTTTTGGAACTTTAAAGAGGAAAGATAAAAGGATTTGTTATTAGGATAAATCATAAATTTAGAATAAAGAGAAAAGTAAAAAATAAATATGAAAACTCCAAAAAAACTTACATACATCTTAAAAGAAAAATCTCTAGAAAGTTTTAAATTTTTTTCTTTTTTATTCAATATAAAAAAACTCTTTTTAGAATAAGAACTTTTATAAAATAATATTTGGATTAACTTCTCTTTATAAAGAGAAGAGGAATTAAAAGTAAAAAAAAATAAAAAATACTCCAAAGTGTACTTCTTTCATTATAATTATTGTTATTAAGTGTAGGCATGATGGTATAAAAGGTTGACTGTTGCTCTAAGTATTAACTAAAGAATCTTGGTATAAAGAATTAATATTTTTATAAGAGATAAAATCCATATCAATGGAGTTTTTTTGAGTGAGGGAGAAAATTGAGGGTATACGTATGTAGTATATGATTTCAGTATTCGGTTTTCAATCCTCTGCATGTGCGCATGATGTGTTTATTTTATTGCTATTAGTGCAATGAATATGACAAATTCCAATATTGAGGGTCATATGCAGTATTTTTGGTGTTTGAACCATCATTTTAAGCGAAGAGATGTTGTGGATTTAATGCTTGAGTAAGATGTAAAATTACTAAAAAAAAAATTTCATATTAACTAACGAATCATGTGTTAGTGGAATGGGGGGAGTGACCATAACAATTATGATTTTTAAGATATGAAATATATGTGTATCATGAAAGTGTCATTTTTATTAAGGGTTTTATAAGAGTTATGTTGTAGGAAATGTGATTGTGTTATGTTATAGAGATTCGTTTTGCGTGCCGAAGTTTTTTTTTTTTTTTTGCTGCGGGTCCCACAAAATATTGTGTGTGTAGGAAATTTTTTATGATCATGTTAAATGATAGATAATAAACCCTTTTATTAATTGTCATTACAGAGTTGCAGCAGTGTTCTGATGCTTTAAAATAGGCTATAAATGCTTAGCAGTGGAAAACTGATCGCACTCTTTGGAATACTTTCCAGTAGTAACAATAATACTTAAAAAAGTAAAAAAAAAAAAAAAAAAAATTGCAAGATATTTTCATTATTGTATTTTGTATGCTTCTCTGTATTGGATAATAATAATAAAAAAAGTACACATTCTAACATGAGTATATAATATTTATTCATTAAAATTTATAAATATTAAATTTAAAAATCAACAAATATATTGTTTTAAAGGACAAACATTTTGGTCTTAAAAAAAAGTTTTAATATACACTTTCAGAATGATGTCGTTTTAGATTATTATAAACTTAAAATAAATTATAATTACAAAAATATCTTAATTTTTATTTCAAAATAATATCGTTTTAGATTCAATATAGATAATTTATTTTAGAAAAGACGAAAGAAAAAGGATTTATTAATTAAAAAGTAAAAGAAAGTGGATGAATAAAAGAAGCATGGGAAGAGGAAGGCAGCATTGGCCCTTGTTTGGGAGTAAGATGGAGATGGAGCCTCCCCTTCCCACTCACCCCAAGAGCTGGAGCATCCATACCCGATCCGAGATCATATCCAAGTACCAGGTCATGGAGCGGGTCGGGTCGGGAGCTTACGCCGACGTGTACCGTGGGCGTCGCCTCTCCGACGGCCTCACTGTGGCCCTCAAGGAAGTTCACGACTACCAGTCTGCCTTGCGAGAAATCGAGGCCTTGCAGATGCTGCAGGGTTTCCCAAACGTCGTCGTTTTGCACGAGCACTTCTGGCGCGAGGACGAGGACGCCGTCCTCGTATTGGAGTACCTTAGCACCGACTTGGCCACCGTCATCGGCGACGCCGCCAAGGCCAAGGCCCCTCTCCCTCTTGGGGAGATCAAGCGCTGGATGATCCAGATTCTTTGTGGTGTCGACGCGTGTCACCGTAACATGGTCCTTCATCGAGATTTGAAGCCCTCTAATCTCTTGATTTCCGATCACGGTGTCCTCAAGTTGGCGGATTTTGGACAGGTATTGCAATCTCTGTTTTTTCTTATTTCTTTTTCTCTTAAGTCTCATAAAATGTTAATTTTGAAGCTTGAAGTTTTTTACCCCTTATTAGTTAGTTTTGTGCTTATATTCAAGTTATTCATTGTTGAAATTTCGTGATATTAGCTTCTCCTGGATGTTGCTAATATCAATTGTGTTTTATTATTATTATTATTATTATTTAACTTCATATATTTTACCTTCTCCCTTTTTTAATCGGGAATGAAATGTTTCATGAACTATTTTCTCAGGCAAGGATACTTATGGAGCCTGAATTTGATGCTATGGAGGAGAACCCACCACTACAACCACAACCATATGAGCATGATGCTTGTAATCAGGAAAGTTCACTCCATCATCCTGAAGCTTTTCCTCGGATAGACAATTTAAGCCAAGCTGGATATGGAAATCAAGAGCAGGGAACCATTTGTCATGAAGAATATTTTAGAGTTTTAGATGAGATGAAAACAAAGAGCTCCGCCGATGACATTGATAAGGATACAAACATACCTGATGGAAATACCTCTTGTCTTGCAACATGCACAACAAGTGATCTAGATAACGATCCTCTGATAACTTCGTTTAGTTATGAAGTGAGGGAGGGTGAAGGTAAGGAACTTGGTTGTCTCACATCATGTGTTGGAACTCGTTGGTTCAGGGCTCCTGAGCTGCTCTATGGATCCACGGACTATGGTTTAGAGGTTGATCTCTGGTCTTTAGGATGTATCTTTGCAGAGCTCTTAACTCTGAAGCCCTTATTTCCTGGAACAGCTGATATTGATCAGCTCAGCATAATTATTAATGTTTTGGGCAACCTTGATGAGAAAGCTTGGCCTGGTTGTTCAAAACTTCCCGATTACGGAATAATCTCGTTTAGTAAGGTAGAAAGACCTACTGGTCTTGAAGCCTGCCTGCCCAACCGCTCCCCTGATGAAGTGTCTCTGGTCAAAAAACTTATTTGTTATGATCCGGCCAGGAGAGCTACAGCGATGGAGCTACTCCATGACAAGTACTTTAACGAAGAACCTCTTCCTGTTCCTGTTTCTGAGCTACGAGTTCCTTTGACCAGAAATGGAGAAGATGAGGATTCCCCTGGTGGGTTGCATGATAACAATGACATGGGTTCTGATTCTGATTTTGATGATTTTGGCCCTGTGAATATTACCAGAACTGGCACCGGTTTCTCCATGCAGTTTCCTTGAGCTTAAAGAATTAAAGGTACATCATATTCTTGTAACAGCCTTTGTTAATTGTGTTGTTCAATTAGTGTTTTATTCGCTGAACATCCTCTGGAAAATCTGTGGTGAGAATTTTGATAAGAAAATCTGTTTTTTCTGTTTTGACGTTATGTGTGAAGAAAAAGGATTAATTATTGAAAAGTAAGCATGACGGATTATGTGTTACAATGATATCCATGGTTGAAGTAATGCAATATCTTTCAACCTTATGAGTGGACTAAACTTCTAACTTTAATGTTGCCACTTGTCAAATTCTGCAGTCCTTCTGCAGCTGTAGAGATTATTATAAGGAGAGCCAAATGCTACATGTCCGGCTTCCCCCCCTATCCCCATTTCACTTTGATACCTCAATCAAAACTGGAAGAAAATGGAAGGGCAATACCGGAGCAAGCATGAGTGTCATGACTCCGTCAATCTTTGCTTTGTTCTGTATCGTGATTAGGTAAATATATTCTATATATATCATTTGTCTGTGTTCCAAATGGTGCATCCTCTTATGAGTGCTTTAGGCCCAACCTAGAGTCCAATCCACCATCTCATTACAAGATAAAGTATCCTTGTCACTCAATACTCTCCTCACTCTCTCACAGAGCATATTGCATGGTTGTGATATGCAGCCCTCGCACCCATGGTGTGGGGGGCTAACAGTTTTGGCATCCATTGCTGACACTGAAATATAATACTCTTCCATAAAACACTCACTCACACTTGTGGAGTTTTTGTTCATTGTTCCACTCCTTTCTTGCATTCTTTGAGCACTTTCCTGCATCCTCTCACCAAAACCAAGCCACTTACACACACATCCTCCTTTGTTCCGGTGTGTACACGGTTGCAAGAGCACGATAACACCTTGACCGACATGATTTGAGTACTGATCTTCTATAGTAGTTGTTCATCCCAATTCGTATAGAAACTTTGATCTCCTCTCTTTAGGTTGAACATCCACTCTCAGTCTCTCACCCACTACTCTGTATCAGGTGGTAACTGAAAGTGAATACCCGCTCTTGTGTAGCCGTGCAATCTGTTTCTCAAAATGAATGCCTCTTGCTACGTATGCATGCCTAAAGTCAGTTGTAGATTTTTGTCTACGAAGTTCTCTATGTTCTTTATAGTGATTATTGTTGTACTTGTACACGTCCGATAATTGTAAACAATTCATACTTTTATTTTGAAGTTTATCCTTGCCACCTAATAGAGAGAGAGAGCATGGATTTAATGGCTTCAGCGAGCTTTTAGGTGTGTCTATTTATTTAATTGGATATGTTGAGTCCGAGATATTTGGACAGGACAGAAATGTTGCTTCTGGGCTTCTCTGGTGATGGTTTTTGGGGCTCCTCTTTTTATACTGGTGACTAGAGAGTTGGTGGTGCATCAAGGTTCCAACACCCAAGTGAATGAGTAAGTGAACGAGAATGGGTATTGTGAATAGGAAAATGCTTAGCCGAGAATTTGACCTACTCATTAAAATTCTCTATATTGCAAAATAGCGTTTGAAGTTACGAGAATCAATTCTTCCAATAGCCAATGTTATTTTGGTAATTGTGGAATTGCAAGATAAGTTTTTCAGTTAGTATAATTTATTCGCGAAAACTGATGAATTTTAACTTTTCTTGCTAGTTGAATTAATTTTAGGCTAAAATATCTTGAACTTTGACCATGTTTCAAATTAGCCTCTTGTACTTTTAATTGTTTCAATTATCTCCTTGTACTTTATAATTTTTTTAAATTAACAATTCTGTTAAAAATTTTACAAACTCTGTTAAATCTCTTCATATGTCTTAAATCTCAAATCTCAAAAATTTCTTCTCTCTTTTCTTTTACGTTCTCTCGTCTCTTATTACAATTTTCTTTGGATCTTTATGGAAAGGACTAAAAAGTGTTACATTATTCAGATTATGGAAAGACTGAAATGACCCTTGAACTGTCAATCAGCCCTTTCAACCCATAAACAAAGGAGGAAGATGAAGTTGGCAGCTTCCCAAGGGATAAATTTTTAGTAGTGGTTCATACTATATATACCCACTTAAATTATAACACATCGACTTAGGTGACATTAGAAATAAATAAGTTGTTAAGAAAATGAGTATAATTACGCTTAGGTGAGTCCATGTACTGTTTTTTAAGTGGATGTAGTGACTAAAAATTTATTCCCTTCTATTGCAATCCTTGAATTTCAAGAAGGTAAACGATCTGGTCCAGAACCCACCAGATGTTACCGGTGCTTGTTGCTCGAGAGGATTCATAAAGTTTGTTTTTTCACCTAATTCTTCAAATGAATCCACTAGGTTTTGAAGCCTTACCACAAATTCAATCACAAGCGATGTAAATGTCGTTAGAGATCACTAGCACTTTCAAAAGTTTTGGATTCTTCCTCTTTTGCCGCAGCATCCTCTTTATGGTAAATAGTAGGCCAAGATATCTGTTTCATGAACATGTTTTCAAAGGAAACAGCAACAGGCAAAGCAGTCTTTCCAAAGAAAATTGTAATATGAGATGGGAGGACGTAGAAGAAAATTTTGAGATTTGAGGCTTAGGACATGTGAAGAGGTTTAACAAAGTTTATAAAATTTTTAATAGAATTGTTGATTTGAAACAATTATAAAGTACATGGAGTTAATTGAAACAATTAAAAGTACAAGGAGTAATTTAAAACATAATCAAAGTTCAAGAGGATAACTTATATTTTAGCCTTAATTTTAAGTGTGAGATTCACTGAACTTTTAAATAATACTTGCATTTATGGTTTAGAAGAAATTATTTGTGAATGTATAATAAAATCGATTATTCTAAATTTATTTTTAAATATTATTCCTAAACACAAATTATATTTTTAAAATAAGTGATTCTTTCCAAATAAGTGATCATGATCCTCAAATCTGGCTATTTAAAGTTTAAAATAGAGTTGATGGCAAAAAAGAAGTGATCATGAATATGGCTATGGCGGACCGCATTGGCGGTTCCTGGTGGAAGGTGATGATCCGCAGGTCTGGACATACTACTCTTCAGATCAACACTATGGGATGCAACTTTTCACTTTTAGAGAAACGTGTGAAAAAAAGATGGGCTTTATTAATCTTATGTTGTAGGAGAGAAGTTCTCTCCTACCATAGAGACAATCATGGGTGGGGTCCACTCATTTATAAAAAATAAAAACTAAACTACACGAAAATCAACGAGTGTGTAGGAAAGAGTGTTATCTTATGTTGCATAAGAATAATATTTCCCAAAAAAGATACCCACAATAATTAATCTCTAGTCACATCAGCAAGTAATTCATCGGGAGCTGTAATTAAATAAAAACTTTTAATTAATTACTTGTTTATTCGTCCCACACTCCCACGTGGTTGAAATAGTAACTAGTAAATGTGTAGTGAGTATTACAACAGAAGCAAAAGTCATGCATGGGTCCTACAAAGTGGGACCAAGCACCGCCTCTCCAGCCTTCCAATAGCGACTCGGGTGCCGCCGCTGCAGGAGATCCTTCTCCCCTTCATTCCCGCCATGACACTGGTTTGTTCTGTTCCCTATCTCACCACACCACCATCCTCTACCTTTTATCACCCTATACCACGTGAATGATGTGTTTCAACCTTCGTGAACTGAAAATGCGTTGCATTGCATTCGCAAATGGCTTACATATTTTATCTACGCTTTGACTTCCATGCAATTTAGTCGGTTCCTGGAAAGATTTTGGGTGTATTCCTTCTTGCTTAGGTATGAATGATTAGGGGTTTCCTTACACTTACAGTGGTGAACCTTATTCGTGGCAGCATTTCTATTTCCTTTGGGTAATTCAAAAGACAATTTAAAGTTATAAATGTGTGTATGCTATGAAATTAAGTCTGTCTCTTGTCGTAGCGTGCTAGTCTTTCGTACATTGCCCCTTGCATTCGATCCCCATACCTTTGAATGAGTGCTTTGGTCAGAGATTCCCATTCAAGATTTGGGATCTTCTTCCTCAGGAACCGGTACCAAATGTACCGTTCCTCCCTCCATGCTGATGAGCGCAAGCTGTATTTTCTCACTATCGGCAATGTCATGAATCTCAAAAAATATTTCAGCCCTGGCTAGTGGCTATCCAACGCAAAGGGTCGTAACGTAACCTTCAAACGCTCGCAATTCTACCTTGGAAGTCCAAGTTAGTTCTGTCGTTGTCGTGGACCTATTACTGGTTCCTTTTTCCGGCAGGTTGGACCACTTGCCACAGAGCCTGGTTTTAAAAAAGTTTTCAGATGTAAAAGAGAGAAGAACAGTAGGCAAAGTACGCAGGTTGAAGAGAAGCACTCTCAATTACACAAGAATTATTCAAAAAACCCCTAAACAACTTCCTATTTATACGAGGATTCTCAAAACCATAAACTGAACTAACTTCCTAACTAACTCTTAAGTCTTCTTTGATACACTTTCCATATTCTAGGCCTTTCTATACCCTTACCCACCTTTCCATCCGTATGGGGGGATTCTTGTTCGGTTGGTTATTTAGGGATGATTCAGGTGACTAGGAAACTTCTGTTTTTTGTAGCTTCTGCTGTATCCTTAAGATTTTTCGCATTGATCATTGACTAGGGACATTGATGTGATACAGAAAGAGGATGCATATCTTCAAATTGTTGGGAATGTACTTCTTCACATTCAATCTCATTCTCCTGTTGTTTTGAAGCAAGCTACTTGGGGCATAATTTATAGTGGAAAAAACGGAGCAAATTGCTCACTGGCATTGTTGTATGTGGCTTCACAGTTTTGATCTGCCTGTCTCATTCTTTGGTGTGGTTTACTGCAAATTCGTGAACTTTGTTGCTTGAATCTGACCTTTGAATGGAAGAGATGGTTTCAAGATGGTTCTGACAAATGGTTGATGATGGGCAATGTACTAAACTTTTGGGATTCTGTGCTCCAATGATGTTTGTTGGTGGTTATTTCCTTATGGCGTACATTCTGGTCTTGTGCTTCTCAGTATGATTACTTTGTAAAGGGTGAAATCACTTTGATCTATTGTTTGTCGTGTTGAATAGGCATTTTCTAGGAATTAGAACATACTGTTGACCATGACCAGATTTTAAACTTGGTTCTTATTTTTTTAGCTCAGTACCAATTAGCATTGCTCCAAAATTTGAATTTGGATTTGGATTTGATATTTCAGATTCTTAGGTTAACTGTTTTGTACATTTAACCATGTTGTGGTCTATCTATGAAATAAGAGACAGTAATGGTTTCGGTTAAATTGGATCAAGGACATGGAGGAGGTACATTATGTCTTTAGTGTAAATGCTGACTTGCTAGCAGCTGACGTTATCTTTGTTGCTAAATGGATCATGTGTCTGGGTAGTGACTGTGAAGTTGTTATCATGTGAACTTCTTGCGCTCTTCACTCTTTTTAATTTGCGTAGGCATGAGGAGGAGGATACCTGTATGATGGTAACCTTCCTTTTGAAATGTCAAAGACCATTTGGCAGTTGCATGATCTCAAATACTTGACTTTTGATGCGGATTGCAATGCTAAATTTTCCTTACTGCTAGTTGCTTACTTTTCCTGGGCATGGATTTGTGCAGGGTCTGCTTCTGCTATCTCTATACCATGGAGAAACAAGTTTCATAGAAGACATCGTGGAAGATATGGTTTCTCCAATGAAAGAAAAGGGTTTGAGAGGCGACCACTATCTCCTCCTCATTAATGTACGTGGATCGTGTAAGAGATAATACAAGACGTGATAAAATTAGACGAATGCATTAGCTTGGGATCTGTAATGTCATTTACTGCTGTAATAACATTTGTTTAGGATTAGATTGTTTCAATTCCTGTAATTTCCAACATTATGGCAGCGCCTTTGAAAAACATTTGAACAGTTTGTATTGACTATTGATTTCCATGTGATGGTATAGAGATAAGATCCCTTTGTTTCTTTCCTTATTGGTCTTTTGTTCATGATTGTCAAACTAATTGAAAATGGAGTATATGTACCTTCTTCTTTTTTACGTCAAATCTGGGGAAAATGAATAATGATCGCTGCCTTTTATTTTAAGGTTATGTTTATCTCATTTTACATGAGATAAACATCTCTCCTACACACACAAAAAGGGTTTGGGTCCCACCACTTTTTTTTTCTCTCTCCTCTTACATGTGGGTCCCACTTATACTTTTATTTCTACAACATGAGGTAATTCTTTTCCTACAACATAAGAAAAATATATCCCTTTATTTTATTGTATCTCCCACACATAAAAAAGAATCGAACGGGTTTTTGACTTTTATGATAGATTACTGATGTTTCTCTCATATTGAGCTAATAATTATTGTTGTGACTTCCAGGGTTCGACTTCATAGAAATTCTTGAATCGTAGTGGGCGATTCCATTGAAGTTTCTAATTCCATTTAAGCATTTTTCACACGACACTTTCAGAGTAGTGTCAGTTTAATGGTTTATCTAGTAGCATGTTGCTCGTAGGGCCACCAAGAAGATGCCTCTGCCCTTTCCACCAGGTGGAGTGGAGTATGTTATCTACTCATTTCCTATGGGTTCAGGATGGATACAAAAATATAAACATGTCATATCCTTTTCAAATTATCATCATAGAAATATGTAGGAAAATATATATATATATATATATATATATATATATATATATATATATATATATATATATGGGGCAGGATATTATTACATCGGTGTAAGAGTTAGAAGTCTTACACTCAATCTTGACCATTGATCTACTTGTATCCAATGGCTCACATTACTAAAAAAATTGAGCCCTTAGATACAAGTGGGATTAACGGACAAGATTAAGAGTGTAACTTACACTGGTGTAAAATGATCCTGATCCTATATATATATATATATATATATATATATATATATATATATATATATATATTCTCATCCCATATATATATATATTATATATTGATGGACGGAAATCAATGATTGTCATTTATAGTGTAATTAATAATTAATTAATTAATATAACTTCCTAAATTATAACTGTTGGATGTACGGAAATCAACGGTTAGGATGAGGAGTAAGACTTATAAATCTTACTCTGGAGTCAAATGATCTCTCCCCATATATATATATATAAGGAAGAATATTGTAACAACCAATCAATGTTACTACCAATCAATTTCACCGTTAGATCGATTATGTTGATCCAACGGTTATATTTATTTTCATCTTTGTATTGTTATAATTTTTGATAATTAATATTTTATATTTATTTTCATCTTTGTATGATTATGATTTCTCATATTTAATGCTTTTACATTAAATATAGGGAATCATAACCGTACAAAGATAAAAATAAATATAACCGTTGAGTTAGTATAATCGACCTAACGGTGAAATTGATTAGTAGTAATATTAATAATAATACTAATTGATTGTTATAATATATTACCGATCGATCACCATTTTTTCTACTGGTCCCCGAAAAGAGAAAACTGTAACACGAAATCAAATTTAAAGAATATGAATATTTAACAATCGGAAGAATTATTGATAATTTCCCAATGCCGCTTACCTTGTGTAAGAAATTATAATTGGGTTCTCGTTTTATTTTGTTCACCATCTCAATCACTCAGTCACATTTTTTTTTTCCACGATACTGCGTCATAATTGACAGGGCAAGTGGCATAAACCGTAAAAAGGTTTGCTCTCCGAAGTCAACAACTTCGCTGGTACCCCTTTATTTTAGCGCCAAATTCCCCCTTCTTCTTTTTTGTGAATTTAACGCCAAATTCCCATCTTTATTTACTCTTTTTATTTGAAACAACCCATTGATCTTATGTGATGATCTGGCCAATCACGTAGTCACAACATGATGGCGCAGGCCATAATTGTGGTGGTAGCCGCAGGCGATAATTGTTCACAGGAGTCATTGACATTATTGACTCGTGAAAAATGGTTTTCTAATGAGGGTTTGATCTAACGGCTCAGAAGGAAAGGTGAGTGATTCTTCTATGAATTTACACCGCATGATGGGTGCTTTAATCAAGGACCGCACGATGAAGAGTACGGGGAGATCTGACCATTCAATATTTACAAAAATTGAATTTCAAAAGCTTGGGAGAGAGAGGGAGGAGAAGAAGGAGGGGGCGAAGCCGAACTCACAAAAAAAAAAAAAAAACGAAAAAAAAAAAATCCATCTTCATTTCTCTTCTCTTCTTATCTCTCCGCTGTAGCCTTTCACTCTGCAAATTGCAGCGTCTTCTTTGTTCTCTCTCGACAATCGCTCTCTCTCTCTCTCTCTCTCTCTCTCTCTGTTGGTGTGATTTTTGTTATTCGGATCGAATTGCGGGCACAGTTCGCCAAGCTTGGTGTCTTGATTCTGGAGCTGCACAGTGGCCTGCCGTTTTGCACTTTGGATCTGAAACTCACTTAATTTGAGCTGATTTTTCATTTTTCAAAAAATAATCTTGGGGATTGTTATGATTATTATTATCACTTTCAGAGTGTAATCGGTGTATGAAGTGAAGGTTGTTCTTCTTTTATTTTTTGATAAATTCATTTGTTGCTGTTGAATCCGATGGGTGAAGGTGAGGAAGGTGATTTCCCTTCCAAGAATGCATCATCCGATGCGGTTGCTCCTGCACATGCACCTGCACTGCCGCCCTCCGATGTTCCCGCCAAGAAGCTTGCCAGGCAGCTCGATTTCACCACCGGTATGCCGGCGGGTGCGCCTTTGTCAGAACGCCCTCAGTCGCAGCCGCCGCCACAACCACAGCAGCAGGTGGTTTTGACGCCGGTGCCTCCTCTTCCTTCCATGAGGGTTGGGTGAGTCGTTTAATACTACCTGCTTACTCTTTTCATTTCTGAAGGACATGAAAAAGCTGATATTGTTTTCTTTTAAAAATGTAGCCTTTGGAAATTCTGAGATTGTAAGTTCATGAACATAGTAGAGTTGCTTTATTTATTTCCTTCCTGTTTGGTTCAGTTTAAAATTATTTATTGGTGTGTCTGCCATGGGAATCCCAATTTTGTGTGCAGGATGTGATACTTCCAATGCATGCCCCTTGCTTTTGTTTGCGATTAACAAATTTTTCAGGCTCATCGTCATTCTCTTCCTATTTATTTTCTGGTTAATTTAGTATCTTTTGAATTTTCTTTTAAGCTGAGATACTTGTTAATTTTAGTTGCTATTCGTTTTTTGATCTTCATGTCAAAACTTGAGCTTAATTTTATGGTCTTCAATTAACGTTTATTTTATTCAGGAAACCAGAATCTCCAAAATCAAGATCAAGACCCAACTTTGAAATGAAAGATGTTACTCCAAAGAAGCAAAAGCAGTGCAATTGTAAACACTCAAGATGCTTAAAGCTGTAAGCAAAATTGTCGCTCACTTTCTCTCTGCACTTGTTATTGCTCCTTTAAGCTGTATGAAGCTAACGCTCAAAATGTCTTGAGCAGTTATTGTGAATGTTTTGCATCGGGAATATATTGTGATGGTTGCAACTGTGTAAATTGTTATAACAATGTCGAAAATGAAGCTGCTAGACGAGAAGCTGTTGAAGCTACTTTAGAACGCAATCCAAATGCATTCAGGCCAAAAATTGCAAGCAGCCCGCATGCAACACGTGAAAGCAGGGTATGTAGGTTTAACTTTTTCTATCGGTTATTGTTGGGTGTCATGTTTTATATTGTTAATGTTGAGATCAATTTAAGATATAGTGCTTATTGATTAGAACCTTATCAGGTTTCGCTGTGATCTGCTGATGCAAATCATTTGTCTTTTTCTCTTTGATTACTTTTCTTTTGGTTCATTGTAGTTTTTGTGCAAAAGGGATATTTTCTGTATTATGATGGGAGGTCACTTTTGCTCGGGTGACTTTTTTCCCCCATAGTATAAGTTTGTATTCCATTAGATGCATCATTCCATAATTATGGAATTAGGCCTTTTGTTCATAACTAAAAGAACCCTTTTTTAGTTTTACAATTTCATAAATATAGTCAAATTTCTTTGATATTAAATATTCTTGCTTGTTGTGTTAGTTGTCTTTGTCCCCTACCTGTCACTATGTTGATTTTCTTTCCTTTCAAAAAGTCATAATTTAGATAAATTCTTTTGCGTATCTCCTAGAAAATTTCCTAGTTGAAGAAGCCAATGCATTTCATTTTTTATTTCCTTATTTACATTTTTTTAAAATTTAGCAACATGAGGATAGAAAGTCGATGATAATTGGTAAAATTTAATTAGATGTAACTCGGATAGGTGATATATTTTGATCACATGAAAAAAAAAAATTAGCCCGGTGCTATAAAAGCTCCAGCTCTGCGCTGGGTCCAGTGAAAGGTGTATAGTAGGCACCGTTACCTTTCAGTTACGATAGGTTGATTACATTAGTCAACCTTGTGACCTTTGGTTTACAGCAACAACACCAACCATTGTGCCAAGGCTCCACATATGTCTGCACAAGAAGTTGGGCTTTTGATGGTATAAAATTGTGGTATGACAGGAGCCTATTATTAAAATACTTGGCAAATTCCTTTATATATGCTCTATAGTCTAAATAAATAAATTGGAAAATGTGTTCCAATTTTATTCTATTTTTTGTATTCTCAAAATGTCTTTGGTTTTTCTATTGTTGACTATCTGTGAACTTCAAAATATATGTAGGAGGAGGCTGGGGAAGTTTTAATATTGGGAAAGCACAATAAGGGGTGCCACTGTAAAAAATCTGGGTGCCTCAAGAAGTACTGTGAGTGCTTCCAAGCCAACATTCTTTGTTCTGAAAATTGTAAATGCATGGATTGCAAAAACTTTGAGGGAAGTGAAGAGAGGCAGGCTTTGTTTCATGGAGATCATAATAACAACATGGCGTATATTCAGCAAGCGGCAAATGCTGCCATAACTGGAGCGATAGGTTCCTCTGGTTATTCATCGCCACCAGTAACAAAAAAAAGAAAAGGTCAGGAACTCCTCTTTGGGCCAACTGTCAAAGATCCAATTGTTGGCAGGCTGGGACAACAGGTAAAACTTGATCATAGTATGAGTAGTTCAGGGATTTTTGTTTTAACTTGGGAAAGTCATTAAATTGGAGAAATGGAGAACAGTTAATCCAGTTGACTTCGCATTTTAAAGTCATGTAATATTTTCCCCATTAGGAGTAGACCAATTTTCCCAATTAAATTTGAAAGATGCATTGAAACTTGATTTGACTTTGAGTTTCTATTAAATTGATATTGGCTCCCTTTCATTTGGTCCAATGTGTCTAATATGATTCAAGCCCATAGGATGACCTATCCCAAAAAGCTAGTGTATTGGGTAGGAGGACTTCATGGCTCAAGTGCTATATTAACCTTCTATATTTTCCCATCGTGGTATATAACATTATATACTCGTCCAAAAGCCAGTGTCTCTAACGGCCCATTCTTGCTGCCCCCTTAGAGAGGATTTCACTCTTGCTCGTCTAGTATAGATTTTGGGTTTATGGCAGAGTAGCCCTTTCTTTGGTCAGGCCTTCTTAGGTTGCTTTTTTCCAGGTTCAGGTTGTCCCTTCCTTGTCATCTGGCTCTCAATGAAAGAACCATTTATTATAACTCCGTAAGGAGAGTCCATCCCAAAAGACTAGCCTATTGGGTGGGAGGGCCTCATAACTTAAGTACCACATGGAGCTTCCATATTTGCTTAGTGTGGGACATAATCAGTGTCAACATCTAAATAACATGGCAATCAATATGACAACATGGCGTATATTCAGCAAGCAGAAAATGTTTCCGTAACTGGAGCTATAGGTTCCTCTGGTTATTCATTGCTGCCAGTGACCGAAAAAAGAAAACATCAGGAACTGCTCTTTAGGCCAACTGTCTAAGATCCATTTATTGGCAGGCTGGGGCAACAGGTAAAACTTGATCATAGGATGGCCTATCCCAAAATGCTAGCCTATTGGGTAGTTAAGGCCACATGGCTTGAGTACCATATTAAGCTTCTATATTTGCTCAACATGGGATATAACATTGAACACTCGTCTGAAAGCCAGTGTCTGCGGTGGCCCATTCTTTCTGCCCACTTAGAGTGGATCTGACTTTTACTTCTCAAGGTGCATGTTTAGGGTTTCACTCAAAGTAGCCCTTTCTTTGGTACCTCCTTAGAACTTTTTCCCCGTTCAGTTCCGCCCTTCCATGTCAACTGGCTCTCAATGAAAGCACCATTTACTACAACTCAAGTCCATAAGGAGAGCCCATCCCAAAAAAGACTAGCCTATTGGTTGAGAGGTTCTCATGGCTTAAGTACACCACATTGAGCTTCCATATTTGCTTAATGATGGAAATAACAGTGTCAACTTCTAATTTGAAATGTGAATGAATAGAGATAAGGCAAATCTTTTGTTTCGATACCATGATGACTTGACCTCTGGTCTGAAAATGCTTATTCAGAAACTAAGTTGCTAGTTCATATTAGCTTGCTGCAGTTAAGAGTGAAAGCTATTAAGGACTTTTTTATTGCTCTATTTATATACTGAAGTGTCATAAATTATATATACATTTCTATTATTTACCAGGCAAACAATGTCAGAAGTCCAGCACCTTCCTCATCCTTGTCTCCTATCCCAGGTGCTCGTGTTGGACCTGCAACATTAGGTCCTTCAAAATTTATGTATAGGTAGGACTAGTTAAATTCATGAAATGGAGATATATTTACTTAGTTTAGTTATTAACTTGATTACTGTTGAAGGTCTCTTTTAGCAGACATCATACAACCACAGCACCTGAAGGAGCTGTGCTCAGTTCTGGTGCTAGTATCTGGACAAGCCGCAAAGACGCTTACAGGTATATTGACATTTTAAATTGCCAATCATCAATTGTGCTATTTGTTTGGGATGGACCGTTACTGTTTTTTTTTTTTTTCATTCTTCCTTGTGTGAATGGACTGGTATTAACCAAGAAAGGATCTTTCATTCTTCCTTGTCTAATTTTGGATAGAATCCAATGGTCGAAATGCTGGGGTATACAAAAATTAGAGTACTTAAGAAACCTCTATTTTAAAAAGTGACCTTTTAGTGCTTCTAAATTTTTAGGCTTGAACCTTGTAGTTTTCTGTTCAATTGATGATTCTAGTTGTCATCTACCAAGTGATATCAGCCTTGTCAATGTACATTATTAATTAATTTTCTCTCACCAATTATTATTATTAATATGACCAGACCAGAAAATTTTAATGGATAAGCATAGAGAAGATCAGACAGAAACTTCCCTTGCTGCTTCAACTCAAGAGCGATTACCAAGCCAAAAGGAAGCTGATGTTGAGAAAGCCATGGCTGACGATTGTTCGAGTGCAAACCAAACAGATAAAATCAGCCCTGATAATTCCAGTTCAGATGATGCTGATGTCCCAAAAGGGGGGCCAATGTCTCCTGGAACTTTAGCATTGATGTGTGATGAGCAAGATACATTCATGACTGCTGCATCCCCTATTGGGTCAATGGCCCATGCTTGCAACAACACATCTTCGCAATTGCCTCACGGACAAGGGATGACAGAGGTCTATGCAGAGCAAGAAAGGATTGTATTGACGAAATTTAGAGATTTTCTTAATAGGGTTATCACTATGGGAGAAATAAACGGCAAGTTAATATTTTCCTCTCCTCTAATTATAATTTTTCTTTGGTAAAATTTCATGAAAACCCATTCTTAGCTTTGGGACTTTAGTAAAATAGACCCTCTCAACTTTCAATTTAGGCAAGTAACCCTCCTAACTTTGACAAACATCTCAATAGCTGCTGCTATTTATTTTCCGTTAGTTGATTTGTCTTTGTTATCATCCCCGTACATGATTTTTCAAATGCTAAACGCCAATCTATTCAGATTCCATTGATTTGCTCACACAAAAATATTCATTTTGCTTAAACACCTCATATGGAATATGGATAGAAAATGGCCGTCTCTGCAGTTGGAACATAAATAAAACAGATAGCCAGCTGTTACTGACTTATTAATGCATTTGTCAGGCCTACTTTATTTAGCTATGTCAACTGAAATGGCTTTGAAATTTCTAATCGCCATAGTAGAAAAAAGTATTAAAATTTGTGTGCCATAATCAGGCAGAAAATGTATAATTGTATATTATACAGTTTAACATATTATATCTCATGTATTTTTGCATCAATTTCAGAAACGAAGTGTTCTTCATTAGCCAGAAGTGAATTAGAGACTCAAGAGGACCCAATCATCATCGGCACCGGAAACGCCTGTACTGAGACAGTGCATAAGCAGGCAGCCACTAGTAATGGTGTTGCCAAACCTGTTGTTCCACCCACGGCAACAAGTAAGAGCACGATTACTTCAACATCTTTGGTCCCTGGTAGTCTTGGTCCTGAAAATGGGGAAACTAAGCTGAAAGTCGAAAAAAAGATATGAAAGGAGTCTAACTTAGATGAGGAGAGATACCATTGGAAGAAAAATTAGAAGAATATTGTGAAGGTATGCAGGAACTTCTTGTAATATATAAATACTGCCATTCTTCATTTTCTGGCTTGGTGTCAAGCATGCAGGCCCACCACTAATCCAACTAGGATCAATTTTTTCTTATCAATTTTCTTGTTTAACTTCGGTCATTCATATATATCTGAATTATTTGTTCAGCTTCGACATAGCTTGTACATTACAAACTTGTAATTTCATAAAAGAAACAGTGTAACGTAATTCGCCTTTCTAGTGCTTTGTTTTCTTCTTTCCCTGTCTTTTGCTTTGTTCAATAGTGTATTCATATAAAAAGAATTTCACACTTTGACCTAGAGCGCATTATAAATTGTAGTTCTTTTAAGGTCTGGTTTTATCCAATTTATATATGCTCATTTTACATGTGTGTTTTCAAAGCAATAATTGCATTCGTGTTCTGATTCGTTGAGCAGATCTTTGGTGCTAGGAGAGTATGTATTCCTTTATTAAAAGTAGAAAAGGGTGATGGTTTTGGAAAAAATAAACATACAAAGAAAGGTAAAATAATAAAAGAAATATATTATATTTTTCAAATTGAGTAAATGATGCACCGAGTCTTCAGTATTTCTGTACTACAAGATATTTCTGTTCATGAGATTTTTGTTTTTAATTTTTTTTTTGGGTAAAAAAAAAAAAAAAAGTAGGCTTCTTGTTATCATAGGCTAGACACTTTGATTGAACTAGAATTTCATGAAATTGCTTGCAATTGCAAATACAACGTATGGCTTTATATCTGGCTACATGCACTCTACAGATTATTAAATCACGTATTTATGATTATGAATTTTAAATTTAATAGAAAAATATTTATTGCACCTTTGAATTATTTTATTTTACGTCAAGAAAAAAAAATTAATTAAAATATTTCAAAGGTAATGTTTGGTTAAAAATGTTAAATATATTTCGTATGAATTATAGTGTAGAGTTAATAATCATATGGTTTTATTTTGTTTCATTTGTTTATAACAACCGGGATATATTTTTCTTACTTTATATACAGAGTATAAATAAAAAATGACATTATATTTATTTTAATATGTTAAATAAATTCTTTTATGACATGAAAATATTTTTATTTAAAAAAATAAATTATATTTTAATTACAATTTGATAATTTTTCTTAAATACATCATGTACTAACTAATTTTTTTTTCTTGTTATCTCATATTTTTAAAATAATCAACGCATTTTATTAATATTATTAATGTTAATAAAATAGAATTATATAATTAGTGAAATATACATAAGTTAAATAAAGGACTTCTCTTTTCTCATGCCACATGAAGTGGCATTTCTCATATAATAGACACAACATTTGATGGGGTTCATCACTTGTTAAAAAAAAAGTAGTACGAATTTCGATATCTTACAACATGAGAAAATTATCTCCTATTGTATGAGAAAATAATCTTTATTAAATAAAAGTATAATATTTAAATATTCTTTTTTAGTTCAAGAGAGTATTCAATTAGAAAATTCAAAAGAGGGAAAGGTTATGGACCGAACGCATTGTATGAGGGAAAAGTATAATATGACGAGGTCTGAAATAGCTTTTAGCATCAATAAAGCATGTCAGTTCATGCATAACCCACTCGACACACACTGGAAAGCAGTGAAACGCATACTTTGCTACCTGAGTGGTACCGTGTCACATGGTCTGGCTATTGAACCTTCCATGCACTTCCATCCTGTGGCTTATTGTGACTCCGATTGGGGCTCCGATCTGGATGATCGCTGCTCTACAAGTGGTTTATGTATTTTCTTTGGGTCCAATTTGATCACATGGTCCTCAAAGAAACATGTGGTCAGCCGCTCTATTACCAAAGTGGAGTATCGTTGTCTCGCGACCATAGATGCTGAGCTCACTTGGATTCAATCTCTCCTTTCTGAGCTACACATCATAGTACCATGTCCTCCATCCATCTATTGTAACAATCTCTCTGCAGTTCTCCTCATCGTGAACCATATCTTCCACTCTCGCACCAAACACTTCGAACTAGATCTCCATTTTGTTCGTGAGAAGGTCGTCTCGGGAGCTGTCTCAGTGCATCATGTTCTAGCACTAGATCAAATAGCAAATGAGCTCACAAAGGCTGTGCCCACAACTCAATTCGTTGACTTTAAGTCCAAGCTTCGGGTCTTGCCTCCCAAGCCCACTCACCTTGCAGGGAGATGAAAGCCACAAAGGTCCAATGACTTTTAGTTATTTATTTTAAACCAATTTCAGTTAGTTTGTTATTCTGTTAATTTAGCCCACTTGGGCTCAAATGTATAAATAAGGGACTAGCCCGCTCATATTGAAAATATTCAATTCATTCTAACAATTCAAGAAGTACATAAGCTTTGGCTCTCTCTCTTCTATCGTTCACCTTCTTTCTTTTCTATCACTTGTTTAATACCTCTAAGAAAAGAAAAGGGAAAGGTAATATTTGGAGAAAATCTCATTCTCCTAATTTTATTCTTTTAATCTATTACTATATTAAAAGTTGGTATTTTGAAGTTATTTCTTTAAAAGCTGTAAAGATGTCGTTACTCTGACAAACTATTTCTTCTTTTCTTTTCTTTTATCTTCTATCCTTGGTGTTATCTTCTACCCTTTGATTTTATTTTCTAAACTTTGGTTGTTGTGTATGCACATATTGTTATAAGAATGATGAGAATCAAGACTATAGAACTAAAGAATTCTTTTAGTACCAAATGAATACTAACGAAATATGCAATCTTTAATTGAATGATTTTTTTTATGTGAACTGGCTCACAAAGGTTTAGGTTTAGACAGTAATAAGGTAAGGGACCTCTTACTTGGCTTGAGCTCTGTCAAATAGAACATTTTACATGCAGAGACCCACAAAAGTTTGGGCTTTAATAGTTTCAGTTAAAGGTTACATGTTCCTTTCTCTGCTTGTTATTCCTACTATTATTTTCTTATTATAAACATGTTTTGAGAGATGATATTTTCTTGTAACGTGGTTGGATTGGTTATAGTTTGAAATTTTTAATATTATTGAGATTTATCTCATGTGTGTTTATGGTTATGATAACCTTTTCATAAAGTAAGCATATCAGTATGTGTATCTTTGGAGTAGGATGAAGCACCATAAGTAAAGACATTGAGGACCATATAAAGTTCAGAGTGATTTTGTGTACATGTGGAGTGACTTTAGTTTTCTACCCCAATAAAGTAGAAATGTTTTCTTTCAGTTTAGATAATGATATAATCTAGCCTATTCCATATGTACTAGTAAACTTGATTGATTGTTTAATATATAATTAAATTTTAAGGGTATTTCTTTTATATTCGCTGCTTTAGAATCTCGTATTCTTTATTGTTTTATAATTCTCATTTTTTTTTATTTAAAATAAGATTTAAGAAGTAATGTGATATCTTTTATGCTAGCCAGTTAAAGAGGATGTTACAATTTACCTATAGTAATATGAAATATATAAAGGCAACAACAATTGGCTAAAAGTTTGACCCGTACTTCATAAGAGTGTGAGTTCAAACCCCGTTGGCTGATGGGTAATACGTAATCCCTCTCAAAAATCCTTAAAGATGTTGGAAGGTCTTCGCTGACAATGGTGGAATATAGGTGTCTAACCCCACTTAAACTTTCTTCTATTAATAAAAATATAAAATATATAAAAGGATCAACTTTTTATATAAATTAAATTATATAAAAAAATAAATTTAATGTTTCTTCTATCTCATGAAATAATTTATTTATGGTTATTTTAAAATGATATCATTTTGAGATTCGGTAAAGAATTGTAAACACTTCCAATTCTATTTTTCACTCATTTGTTAAAAGGTTTAATGTTTATTATGTAACCGGATATAAGTTATCTTCGTAAAATAATGTCGTTTTGAGATCCGAATAAAAATATTTTTATAATTCTAATTTTTCTAAGGATATATTAATTTTAATAATTAAATTTGTTTTCTCCTAATTCTATGATGAGATCATTTTGACAAAAGAAATATTTAATCCTTTGTTAAATAATTTTATAATCTATATAAATTGAAGTATAACTGTAATTAATTTATTAGAAAGGAGGATACCAAAACAAAAAAATAAAATTATTAGAAAGGAGGTAGAGTAGCAGTTTTCTAAATTATGAATGTTTCTGATAAGATGTTGCAACTTGCAAATAAAAGAGAAAATTGCCAAAAAAGAAGAAATAAAATAAATGGATATGTTGTACCAAAACGACATCGTTGCAGTGAGGACCGAGGAATCTGGTAAAGCAAAGTGGCGGCGAAGGTTACATAGTGTTACATTGGCAGCGCGAAGAGCTGAACTGAACAACAATGGCGACATCAAAGGTTTTGTGTAGGTTGTCGTGTCGGTTACAGGTTCATGCTCATAACAAGTTAACCAAACCATCACTTTCTATGGACCTTTTCCACCTCAAACCCACCCCTCCTCTCTCTGCCACCGCGCGTCGCTTGTCTCCCACTTCCCGGTGAGACTCTCGATGCACCCATTTATAAAAAGATTACTTTTTTACATTAAAGTTTCGTTTTTGAGAAATGGGATTTTGTAATTCATTTATTTTAATTATACTTTTTGCAATTTGGTTGGTTAGGTTACCAGTGGAGTTGGGTAGCTGCGAATCAATGATGCCGTTGCATAGCGCGGTAGCTTCGGCTCGATTAGTATCAAGTTTGTCCATAGAGTCTCTGGGCTGGGGATTGGTTCCTCAAGGTGCGTTCTTTTATGATATTTGATGTGTTTTGAGTAATGTGTTTGTGGATTTGTGGCATAACAACAACATATGCGACATGGAATTTGAGGAAAAGAATGTTCTACCAGTACTCTTAGCACTGCACACAATTTGCATCTTCAATTGTGGATAGTGTTTTTTTTTTTTTTTTAATTACTCTAATGGGAAATTAAATACTTGATATCTTGTATTGCGTACAATCTTACTCTTAGTTTAAAACTCTATTGCCCATTGCTTTATGAATTTGAATCATAATTTGGATGACTAGGCCTGATTTAATTAGTCTTTCAAGAAGACATGGATTATAATGTTTGAAAATGCTTCCTCGCCTGTTTGTATGACCGAACTATTAGTTTCATGTTGGTTAGAGGTAGAGCTTCATTGTATAATTCTGATAGTATATACCATATCAGCACACAATGGGTCATACGCTTCCCTCAACCCTGCAAATAACAGTAAGTCAGGAACTTTATATCCATCATGTTTCCCTTTTATCCCATATTATCAGCACCTGGAATTTGGAAGTATTTAGATTTGTATAGAATTTATTTTGGTGTAACTGAACATGAGGCATGTTTTCCAGGAAAATTTTGTGCTGAAACCAAGGGATAGGAGCAAAGAGTTCTTCTAAATTATTTAATAAATTGGGCGTATCATTTTCATTTGAGCCCTTGCTTTTAAATTTTGGAAGCCTTGGATCTAATGCTATAATTAAAAGAATAAAAAGGCATTGTTAGTCATATCACAGAAATAAGATTATGATAGTTGCATTATGAATTATGACTTAAAAAATGCCAAAATAAATCATGTTGGTACGATTTTAATGAAGTTTTGCTGAAGTGACTCCCACAGTATGAGTGTTAACTAGAGATACGTCATGCCACAGAAAGACAAATTATACAAAATTATTTTTTGTAGCTCAACAAAATGAAATATCACCGTGTCCCCTATTATTTTGTTAGAAGGAGAAAAGTAGCCTGAATGAGTTAATAGCTAGCTTTGATTTAAGTATCACTTCAGTGTAGATTTTTGAGGAATCATTGTTTTTAAAAGTTAAAACACCTAGTTGGTAAGATAATTGAACATACTACATAGCACTTTTTTCCATCTAAATTGAGGTACCAATTTTAATAGCTGAACGGAAAGAACTTATGCAATACTTTTGTTTGTCTATTTTACAGGTATTTCCATGCCTTTATGACGTTATTTGTCTGAGGTTAGTTGCTACAAGGTAGCATTTCCATTTGATGGCGGACAAGGGCTCATGTTCTTGATTTCATTTTGTTGTAATGTTGAGGTATTTGACATAGGATCCTTCATCTGAAATCTTTGAGGAACATGCATTGCAACTGATGTTGCTTACTTATTGGGTTGATTCATGATATCTTCATATGTTTATGGAATATCTTTATTTGGTTTGTCTAGTCTCTGGATGAGTTTTTTTGTCAACTAATAATGCATTAAAGTGCATTATATCTGAGGATTTAATCCATTTACTTGTCAGCGTTTCCCTGATTACTACAGTTCTATGGTATTTTTAAATCATTGTCAAACCAGATACGATATTGTAGTCTATGATCCTTTGAGGAATTCATTGTTACATACTGCAAAGGTTCTGCATCCTTGGTTGACACAGGTGGAATCGTTGGTTGGTGGTGTTTTTTTTTTTTTTTTTATCAACCCGTTGGTTTGCATTATCAATCTTTTGTATCAATGTCGATGAAAGCAAAAATTGTTCCCAACCAACTATAGTCAGGTGCAGAATTTTATTTAATTTTTTCTTTTTTAAAGTTATTAACATAACCCTCGTGTATGTGCAAAATAATTTTATATAGGGAGCCAATATTCCAACTTTGGTAAATTCTAGAAATTGTGTTGATGAGTTTCGAAGTACAATGGACGTTTCGGCACATTATCCATTGTTGGAGGAGCATCCTTAATTTGTTGTTACTCGCATTTTCAATCAATTTAAGGTCAATTGATATTAGACACGCATGAACTCAATAACTGTTAATTGTCAATTGAGCTATTTAGCTTCGATTAAATATCAAACCATTTTCTTAACTGCATAAAGATGTATTCTAACCAAAAAAAATTAAAGAATTAGGAATCTAAATTTAAAAGTACACCACCGAAGAAACAAATTCCACAAGGAAAAAAAGACTCCAATGAAGGTTAATTCAACATTTCAGTTAACATCAATTATTTTTTATTTTTCTAAAGATGAAAAATGATTTATCGGTTGAGTGATTTACTTCGTGGCCTGTTGTTTAGGACATTATCCATTTTTGAGATTACGATAAAATATAGTTATCTTTTATAATTTAAAATGATATTATTTTGAGATTTTAAAAAAAATATTATAATTAAATTTATGACACAAGAATAAAATAAAATATTTAAAATACCCTGCTTAAATTTTAAAAAAACGTCATTTTACGATTGTAAAAAATAACTTTATTTATTATTAGAAAAGAAACTCTTTCCTTTTTTAAAATAACTTCATTTTTAAATCAATTTAATTTGTCGCTTAGGTTATCAGATAACAAAAAGAAAAGCATATCAAGATCGGATAGGGAACGGCCACACATGGCCACCTTTACCTTAAACTTGAACACTCTACATTTACAACAATCTCTGTCTTTCTCTCATTCTCTCAGAACCACCTTACACGGTTTTTCATCTACTTGGCCTTCAACCAACACCATCAATTGCAATGAAACAAACAAAACTGGAACTGTGTCCGTTAGGAGCTTCTCCAGAAGGGTTTCTTTGGACTCAAAAGCTAGTAGTAGCAGTTACAGGGTTAGTGAGAGAGTGAAGAAGAAGCCAAATGAAAATCTGGTGGACAAGAAGAATAAGGATACCCCACAAGCGAAGTTGCGGGTTGCTTTGGATATGTGTTCTAAAAGAGGGGATGTTATGGGAGCATTGTCCTTGTATGATTCAGCAAGGTCACAAGGTGTCAAATTGGGGCAACACCAATACACAGTTCTATTGTACCTTTGTTCTTCTGCAGCTGTTGGTGTCGTTCAACCAGCCAAAAGTGGAAGTGGTGCTCGAACTTTGAATGCATTAGTCTCATCCAATGAAGTTGTGACTAGCGAGGACCTCACTGAATGTGGATCAATAGACAGAAAAGACAGATATTTTAGTAATGCCATGTTGGACAATCCAGTTTTGAATGCCTCTGAGAAATCGGAGAAGAGAGAAGCCAACCCCTTTACAAATGATTCTTCATTTGTAAAACATGTTTCAAGCAACCAAGAAGACCAAGGGATCCTGGTGAGTGAGGATGTCAAGAAATATGCACTAAAGAGAGGGTTTGAAGTGTATGAGAATATGTGTCAGGATAAGGTCCAAATGAATGAAGCAGCCTTGACATCTGTGGCTAGAATGGCCATGTCAATGGGTGATGGTGACATGGCTTTTGAGATGGTGAAGCAAATGAAGTTCTTGGGGATAAATCCTAGGTTAAGGTCTTATGGTCCTGCTCTATCTACCTATTGCAATGATGGAGAAATAGATAAAGCATTTGCTGTTGAAAAGCACATGCTGGAACATGGTGTCTACCCTGAAGAACCTGAGTTGGAGGCACTCTTAAGAGTGAGCATAAGAGCTGGCAAGGGTGATAAGGTCTACTATGTGTTGCATAAATTAAGAAGTAACGTAAGGAAAGTCTCACCCTCTACTGCATATTTGATTATTGATTGGTTTAATAGCAAACATGCTTCGAGAGTAGGGAAAAGAAAATGGGATAAAAGATTAATAATGGAAGCAATAGAAAATAATGGTGGGGGCTGGCATGGGCAAGGTTGGTTGGGTAAGGGAAAATGGGAAGTTCTTCATACAACCATTGGAAATGATGGAATGTGTAAATGCTGTGGGGTGCACTTGGACACTATTGATATTGATCCTATTGAAACTGAGAATTTTGCCAAGTCAGTTGCATCCATTGCAATAATGCGAGAGAAAAATTCAAACTTTCAGAAATTTCAAGTAAGAAACTTGAATAATGCACATTATTTGTGATCTAATTATTGATTCATGAAATGGAATATATGAAATTGTGAATTGCAGAAATGGCTTGACTACCATGGACCTTTTGAAGCGGTGGTAGATGCTGCAAATGTAGGTCTTTTCGGCCAAAGGAGATTCATGCCATCCAAGGCAAGTTACTGAATGTGGAAAATAGTCTCTCTCTTTTTTTTTTTTTAATTCTGTATGTTGTTCTTATTTTGGTCATTGATTATTTTCTTCTGAGGTGAAACTTTTAGATCAATTCTGTTGTCAATGGAATACGCCAAAAGCTCCCTTCAAAGAAGTTTCCGCTTATTATTTTGCATAATAAGCGTATCAAAGGAGACAAAATGGATGAACCAATCAATAGGGCATTAATTGATAAGTGGAATAATGCTGATGCACTCTATGCAACGCCTACTGGATCAAATGATGACTGGTAAGAACAAAATGGGATAATATATTGTCAAAATGCTTCATTTACTAACCTGTGCTTCAGGTACTGGCTGTATGCAGCTATAAAATTTAAATGCTTAATTGTTACCAACGATGAGATGAGAGATCATCTATTTCAACTTCTAGGAAATGACTTCTTCCCCAAATGGAAAGAAAGACATCAGGTGAGAAAGCTCTTTAGAAAGAAAATTTTTATGTCAGATCTTTGTTCTTGTTGTCATGCTGATTGTATATATTTATGAAATAAGGTTTAAATTATGGTCTTTGATTTAATTATGTATAATTCTTGGCTTCATTTTCCTTTCTTTGATTGCAATTTACGAATAGGTTATTCTTAACATTGGAATCCCTGTTTTTCCAAATTTTAGGTACGCTTCAGTTTCTCTGATACTGGTCCAGAGTTTCACATGCCCCCTTCTTGTTCTGTTGTAATTCAGGTAAGAAATATATTACTGGAAAGCTCTTGTACTTTTCCAAAACAGCCGGAACATGAATACAAATTATATTATATTTTTGTCTATAATTCTGAAGTTGAAACAATATCGATGTAAAGAAAGAAAGAAAGAAAGAAAGAAGGAAATATAACATGGCAATTGTGGTAGCAGGAATCAGAGGAGGGCCACTGGCATATACCAATTGAAACAGAGCTTACTTATGAATCAGAAAGACGATGGTTGTGCATTACCCGTGCTAAACTAGACACGGTTTGCAAAGATTCTTCAACAACATCTGAAGGTAGTTGCTGGCACACTCACTGAGGATTGTATCTGGTTCACATTTACATGGTTACTTTTATAACTATATATTGTCTTCAGTATTGTTTCAATTCAATGAAATTACTGATATCAACATCATGATTTGTGTGCATACTGACATTTCTAAAAGAAAAATTAAACTTCGACAATAAAACTATAAGCAATAGAAACTAATTCATTATCCAAGTACATAGTATATAGTAAAAATTCATAATTTTCCAGAGGTTCTCTAATGCTTCTTGTATTAACTGTTCATAACATATGCTCTAATCTAGAACAGATGCTATAGGTAAGTACATCTGGATTCACTATAATATACACTCAGCTAACTTGTGATGTGTAATTTCTAAAAGCACTGGAAGTTCAGATAGTCAGGATCAGGGAATAAAATATGAAAACTTGTTACTCACTAAATTTATGTTGCTCTCATTTTTTACAGGAAGCTTGTGTCGAGGTGAAGAGAAAACACAAAATTGACTTGATTGGTTCTTCCTTTGTGGAAGGTTCATGTAACTTTGATAGTCTTTCTTTTGTATGTTTATCTAGGGTTTCTTTTTGTGTGCTTTTTTTTCTTTTCCTTTATCATGCACTGTCACATCTTCTCAATTGAGATCCCTCATATTACATTTTGTTCTAAGGGCTGAAATCCTCTACCTCAAAGTCCCTTTTAATTGGATTAGGGGAGGTTTTGAATTGTACTGATACAAATAGAAAGAAAAATAGAAATTTCATTTCATTTCCTCGAAAAAATACAAAAGGAATCAGAGTGCCATGAACTTCTCAGGGAGTTACCAGTTTTTTTAACTTAATTATTGGTAACTTTAAAAAACTGAGGGTAGCTCAAGCACAAAGGAAATGATCTATCTTGTTAAGTCCTTGTCATTTCTTCTCAATATTTATTCCCTGGTTAAGCTTTCCTCCTAACTATACTCAACTTTGAGGCTATGACCCTTGGATAATGTTTGCATGAAAGTGTCATTTAGCCTTATATACATCTGTGATGACTAGGAAGATTTCTATTACAGTATGACATACTTCAGAATCATCCGTTGAAGTTAATTTCAGTGTTCATTTCTGCTTTGCATCCATGCACGATTTCACAACTTGATGCCTACATTTGTATTCTATTCTATTTTAGAAAAAAACACTCCCCATGGTACCCTGATTTGCAAGGATAGGAATGAGAGTAATCCTTGTATGCAGTTTTGTCTTTAAATTTTTTGTGAAGAGGCAGTTTCCTAAATTTGAACCGGTGACCTCTTTGTCATCAAGAAGTAGCTTTAGGAATGCTCCCAATTCGTCCTCTTGTACCTTTGTATTCTATACTTGGGAAAAATCACTTCATGTATTATTTATCTATTGCAATTTGCAAAGTTATTCCTTGTAGAAAATTAACATTGGATATAAATTTGATGAATTAACTTGGAAGTTATACTGACGCCCTCCTCCCTTTCCCTTCCTTTCATTAGACTCTAAACCCCTGCAAAATGGGGAATGAACAAGGTCAGCTACTAGAATTGCGTTTGCAAAGGAGTTGCAACATCATAATATTGTCAACAGCGAAGAAATGTAGGAAATACCTCGAGAATTGTACAAAAATCTGAGAGATACATTTTTAGCATCTGTATCCTCAGATTATAACTCCATATTCTCTGAAATTGAGGCTCCAGAGTTGATTGGTGGTTGTACCATTGATTTTCAGATATAAAGTTTCCTTTCCTGTTGAGTTGATTATCTTGAGCTATACATTGGAAAATTAACTGAGAGGACCGGTCTGAAGCTCCAATTTAGTTTTATATTGCAGGGAGAAATATAAAGGTTAAGGTGTAGTTCTAAATTCTAATTTAAAATAATGTTTTCCATTCAAAACTTTTTAATCGCTGCTCGCACATGAGACGACATAGAGATTGATTAGTAGTTTAATTGTTTAGCAAAAAAAAAAAAAAACATTCTTCGGAAAGTAAGTGTTAGCAGTATTCAATGACTTAACCTACATCAATCGAGTGACAGAAATTAGTAGTGTTAGACACGAAAAGTAAATCTTTAACTGCTGTAAAATAACTTGAAGTTTTAATTAAACGGTTCTTTGTCATGATTCTATAACATGTTAACAATTCATAATTAAATCAAATTTGAACAAAAAGCATCTGCATGAAGCATACCTTACTAGACAACATATAAATAAACGTGGTCAATCTGTCAGCTAGTTTGTAACTCAATATGTACCGACCAAGACTTTAAAACTTGTGTGCTGTTGATATTTGAGGTTTGGTCTCTACCAAGCCACCTCTTCCGCTCTCCTACCGATTACTCCTTATGGTTTATTAGTTTTCTATGTTCTAGTCATGTAGTAAGAACAACTATCGTTAGTTCTTCCTTTCATATACTACTCTTTTCGGAACTAAACTTTTTGAGGTTATTCATTGCCATATTCTGTTTATAATAACCATTCACTCAATTAAGGAGCACTAGGGGAGCACGCTCACATGAAGGCGTTGCATGTGCACGTGCTGTTTGAGTCATACCCAATAAGCTCTCCAACAGGTCATGTGCCTTTTAAAATATAAAGAAACAAGTAATCATAGATTTCGAATTCCTCAGCATTATTTAAGTAATAGCATCGACGATTTACCAAAAAAAGAAAAAGAAAAAAAGTAACAGCATCGACATGTATGTAACTTGTTTTTATCAGAAAACTCAGATGACAATCTCACTGAGTAGTTTAAAGCTACTGTTAATTACATGATTGTCAATTTTTAAACGAATGAAGTGCTGGTAGGGACTAGGGTCTGTCATTACATTAAACTTTGAGCCATTACTTTGCCTTTTTTTATTGGGTTCTATTTTTATTATGCCGTTGGATATAAGTATCTCCTACCATACACAGATGATATAGTGGAATCCACTATCCATTAAAAAAAAAAGTGATGACACAGCTTTTTATGTGAGAGAAACATGAGATAATCTCATGTAAAATGAGACAATGATTTTCTTTTTTTATTTAGTAATGCAAAAAGGTAAGAAACAGAATATCACGGGACTGAAACTGTTTATTTGTCATCATCCTCTATATTGTGTGTGCTGACTGGCCAAGGGTTGCAGAATCTGTTTTGTGCTTATAAGGAGTTTTGTTTGTTCTACCATATCACGAGCCTCCAAAAGTTGCATGAACCCTCTTTCTCCCTCTTATAATTAGTTGAACAAAACGAAAGCCTCATTCAGAAAAACCTGTTATTAGAGCTTATATTTACAAGCATTATTCTCACTAGTCACTATACCCCAACTGTTATTTCATCCCCAGAATCAGTAACAATATCATGGAGATGAATTTCAAGTCTTCTTTCCATGAAAAACCTGCAGAAGCTGATGCTGAGGCAGAAGAAAGCTTGCGCTTTGACAAGTCTCTTCAGGTTCATATTCATACTCAGCTATGTCATATTAGTTTTTCAGAAAAGTTGAATCGTTGTTCATGGTGGTTGCAGGAACTGAGAGAACTTCGGTGTCAACTACACAATGCTGCAGATTACTGTGAAACTACGTTCTCGAAAAGCGAAGAGAAGACTGAGTGAGTCCTCTCTAGTCAAACCTTATTTTTATCGAGTCAATCCTGAAGTATAATTGGTTGTTTCAACTTTCAAGTTTCAACTCAGCATGTTTCATTACTATCCATAATAATAAGGTCATTGTTATATGACCTTTTCATCCTTTCAAAAATTGATAAATTTGGTAGACTCGAATAACATTCTATAAAAAATTGTCTTTAGTTTGAATTTTTTTTTTTTTTTGGTGGCCATATGAATTAATTTGTTAACTCAAAAGTTAATAAATTAGATTGAATTATTAAAAAAATATAAATAAAACTATTAATATAATATTTATTAAATATGCTAAACTTTTAGGTTGAATTGCATGATATATGAGCTTGTGGATTAAATAATTATAAATTTAATCTTTATTATTCTCTTTTTATTAATAAATAATTAAATATTATTAAAGAAAATTAGCACAAATAAGTAGCAAGTCACATGTGCATGATTCATTCTTGGAGTGGAATAAACTCTTAGGGGCATTTGGTAAATGAGAAAAAAAAAAAATATCCGAAAATCATGATTTTTGAAAATGTTATCATAAAGTTATTTGGTAGGTTAAAATATTTCTAGAAATGTTGATTTACTTTTTTTTATGCCATGAAAATTTAAGATTGGATGGTATTCAGAAAATTTTACACATAAAATAAAATTTCAAGAAAATTTTTAAAAATCTTATACCAAACGTAAATAATTAAAATTAACACCCTCGGAATATTAAAAAAGTCTGGTAATTTATTTGCTGTTTCGTTCCTCTTACTTTTTTCCGTGCTTGCTGTATATGTTGACACGTGACAATTTGGAATTTGAAAATGTCGCAGTGTGCTGGAGAACACAAAAGATTACATTTGCAGGACCATGGTCACTGTTGTTGATCATCTTGGAAACGTCTCGGCCAATCTCGAAGGTCTTATTTCTCAGACAAATGCATTTTCTGATGCTGAGTTACGAATCCAATGCCTAAAACAAGTTAGTATTGCTTTGCACAAATCCCGAATGCAGATAATAGGATGTTACTTATATATATGAAACTTGTGAATTTGCCTAAATAAATGCCTTAATTTAAAAATCATCAGGCTCAACACATTTGTTGTTTTTTTCTTAACAAAAACGATATCTAATTAAAGATTATGCTTCTTGATAGAGACTTGTCTCGTGTGAACAATATGCTCGAAAAGCTGGCCTCACAAGAATGCAATGGAGTGAGAATGTGCCAAGATTCCATCCGCGTTATTTATCGTCAAGTAAAATGTTTCATGCGCTACCACCCTAATTTAAATCAATTACATTGTACCATTAACATTTTTTCCATTTATCTAATTAATTCATGTTTTATTTTATTTTTTTCAATTGCTTTCCATGATCAGCTCCTCCCCTTGGGAGCTCAAGCAGTAAAAAGTTAATAAGGTACATCTCCATTACTCAATATCCTCAAGAATTTAATAATTTAACAGTGACGTTATGCACACACATACACACAAAAAAATAGGTCCCTCGCAGACGTGACAATGTAATGTGTTCTATGCCTAATATGGCACACTCATCTATGAAAATGAAAGATATTTTAGATACTAGTTTGATTTTTTTCAAATCCAATGCAGAGGTAGTGAAAGTCAAGTTGCTTCAAAGATAGAGGATAATCATGTACCCAAGGCACATGAAGATTTGCCACTTTTTATGTACACCTACAAGCCACGTCCAGCTCAGAATTTGACTCCAACCACAGCTACACTTAACGGACACAATAACAATTTGGCCATGGGTAACATATTATGTTACTAAAACGAAAAAAATTAATTTTGTTATTGTGCATAATTTTTCTTTGGGGTTGCATCTCTAACATAATTTTCTTTTCCACTCCCTATCTTAAAAAAATAGCAGTACCTGTTCGGGACGGTTTGTCAGTCTTAACAAAGGTTCCAAATCCTACATTTCATTTCCAAGTAAGTGTGTACTCTATATGCTGTTCGTGACACATTGATGATTGATATGCATAATAAATTGGGATCACTCTGTCATGGATTTCTGATTGTGAGTGGCTTTGTATGTAGAGTACCAAGAAGGTTGGACGCCACAGAAGATCCTTCAATGGTAGTGACATCTTATGGCTCATAGGACGTACAAAACGAACCCAATGAAAAACTGGAGAACTTATTCATCTTCTATGGTCATCTTGGTTTATCTTGTTTTACAAATATTCCCTTGTATTCTTCATGTTTGGCAGTTTAATGTTAATTCTATAAATAAATTAAAGAATCAAACATTATAAGCAAATATTTCTATTTGAGGCACTCCGAAAGGTGTTTGTTTTTTAAGTAATTTTGGTTGGAAGGATCATCTGATATCAAGGATTTGGAGGCATGGATTTTCTGCAGATGAGACGTAGCTAGCTAGTTGTCAATAAAGTAGAGAACCTGCTTGCTTGTAATTTGGATTGAGGACGTTATTATAAATTTGTGATTACATAGTATGACATATATGGAATTTTATACATTTTATTTATTTTTTATTTTAATTAATGACAAATAATAATAATAATAAATGATGATGTATCAAAATATTGTTAAATATCAATATAAAATTTATTTGGACTTTTAATGCATACCAAATTAAAATAGTTTTACCCTTGATGCATCAAAATCTAACTCATTTCTTTGTTATGTAATCCAGTGTTTTTTTATTATTTTATTTTGACAGGTTTTATGTCAAGTAAATTTATATCAATGTTTTAAAGTTCAGACACTGATTAAACTTATTAAGTGTTAACTAATTATGTCCAATTTTATTACGCCTTATTATATTAATTATATAAATCAATTATGATTTAATCATCAAATTTATTATAATTAATCCAATCCGCCTAGACAGGACAAACATTTTTCTATTATTAGATATAGAATAATTTGAAAAACAAATAAATCAGTTAAACACCATGCACCATTAGACATTTCACAACACTTGAATGAAACAAGAATTTTTTTTTTATTTTTTATGTAATAAATTTAAATTTATATTAATTAACATCTCATTTAATGAGTTAATTTATATTAACAATTACAAAAATGTTAAATCAAATAAATAATATAATATAATACTATCATTAAATATATATGTATAACTCTTCTATTCAAAAAAATAAATAAATAAGTAAAAATTAAGATACAATTTCAACTGCAACTCACCACTAGTAGTATTCTTACACAATTGCAGTCTTGTTTGATTTGTCATTTATTTTAATCTAAGGGGGTTAATAACTACGCCCCAAAGAGATTAATTCAATAAAATCGTTCTGAAATTACAAGACAAAGACAAATCAGCCCAATACCAAGGCTAAATACCAGGGGAGGGTTTGAAAAAACACAAAAATTATTCTCAACAAGATAGTAGTCTAAAGGATATTTAGAAAGTCAATCTGCACAATTATTTCCTTTTCTAAAAACATGAACCAGGTGAACTTCCTAATTCTTTTGTAATCATACTCGAATCCGAGTCACTATGCGAGACTCTCGAGCTGCTCTTCCACTTCTGGAGAGTAAAGTGATAACTGAGCTTGAATCACTTTCTAGGATACAACGTCTCCAACCTCTAGCCCAAGCAAATTCAATACCCTTGAGGACACCCCCATCATTCTGCAACAAAAGCTAAACAATGGCCAATATAGTAAGCAAACTCTCCTATCCAATAACCATTTCCATCTCTTATAATTCCTTTATAAGCAGCACCTCTGCCATCACTCCTGGCTGCACCATCCGTGTTTAATTTCACCCAACCTGTGTCCAGAGATAACCATCTAATAGGAACAAAAATGTAATTCTTGGTCAGCTTTGTCCCTTTAGAAGTTATACAGGCTTGTGTATACTCACGAACTAGACTCTCTACGGACTGCACCTTGTATGTTTTCAACACCATGTAGCTTGTATGTTTTCCCGTTATTTTCAACACCATGTAACTGATTGTTTCTCCACTACCGAGCTAACTAAACAGTAATAGCAAAAACCAACTACCAGGGACATCAAAGCACAAAATATATTTTTTGTCATTTATTTGAAACTATTTGTACCATTTCTTAATGTAATATTTTTAAAGAGCTAGCTTATGTTATAATAGAAAATCCATTTTGAAAAAAAGAAGGGAAAAAAGAGAGGTAAAAACAAAAGCAAGTTCCAGATACACAAGTGATACTCAAATAGCATAAAATTTCTTTGTGCTTTTCAATCCCTTTTGTTTTTGTTTTTTTTGGTTAAAAATAACGAAAATCTTGTTATCCAAGCTAAAATTTTCGAATAACATCATGTGACTGCGTGGTAATTGCAACCGTCGTTCTATTTTCTAAGAGGAAGAAATGAATATTCTTGAAAAAAGGGGGGTGGTGGCCCGGTGGGGTAGGGAAAATGAATAAAGCACAAAAAAAAAATTGACACACAAAGAGCACAGGTAGCATTTTAATTATGGCTTGATTAATACACTTTCATATAGGAGAATCTAGAGTCGATAATGTTAGGAACGCAAATCCTATCGGAAGAGAAAGAACGAAAACGAAATGAACAAAGACCGATTCCGTATTTTGCATGTTTGGTAATTAAACTGAGTTTACATTTACTTATGTATAGAGTTACTTCACCCGTAAATCTCGCTAATAACAGCTCTCTTCTCTTTCTTATTTACAAAACAAGCCTTATTCACTTTCCTATTTACAAAAGCTACTTCCTACTCTACTCAGCACGTGACAGTACTACGTACACATTCACTGAATAGTCCTTGGCCCACTTTCGTATCAGAAAAGCTACATTTGATAGAGCAACAACTATACATAGCTCTTCCATGCTGCAATGCAACAACTAATATAATCTGCTTATACATGGAAGAAAATCACTCCAAGGGCATAAAATCAGTTCCTTGATATTGTAGATGCTTCTCTGATAACCCTGTTTCCTTCCTGTCTCAGATTGTACATAAATCAAGAAGAGTTACCCTTATAAATAAGAAAATTAAGTGTTTCCAGAGCAAAATAGATGAAAGTTCCTGGTGAATGAGTAAAATAGCACCCAAAATTGGATCCCACCACACATTGCCACCCACTCCCATACACCGTGTCAAATTCCTGAAAAAACAAACACCACCGCCATTTAATCAATGGAAAAAAAATAAAATAAAAAATAAATAAATGAAACATATTAACGTCAAAACCACAATTCAATTTAGGGGGAAAATAAAAAAAGAAAGAACCTTCTTGATATATGCTGCAATAGAGATGCAATCAGAAACATCATAGAGATCAAGGGCCTGAGAAGCAGAGGCCATAGCTTGGATTTGCATCTTCAGCGGCATGTCAGTTTCTTTCACCATAGCTTTTCCTTCCAACATCTTAATTTGCCCTCCTCAAATGATTCTTCTTGTTCTATATATATTGTAAGGGCTTAAAGATTCTGAATGATGAGATAGTACAAGATTCTATTATCTACTGCTGAGATTCTGGCTGGCATCAGAAAAATAAAAAAGCCCCCCAAGTTCAAGATGCAGCGCTATGCTTCCAAGTTCCAACAATGATATGATAGATTTAACAATTTGGGTGATTTTTATGGATGGAAATGGCACACTACTTTGAGAGTGGCACGTAACCTGGCCTTTTTGTACACCTATCTTGTGTCTACATCTGCTTCTGTCTTATCTCTTTTCTCAATTCATTTTTTGAATTTTTTTTTTTTTTGAAAAGTCTCTATTCTTACCCCCGTTATTTTCTATTAATAAATGATTTAATACGTAAGTTAAGGGAAGAAATCCTCTAGAAAAATTCTACCCAAAAAAATAAATAAAAATCCTAAAGGCAGAGAGAGAAAGGATGAATAAATTAATAGTTTTAAATATATATTTTTATTAGATGCTTTACGACTCTATTACATAAGTTGTTTTATAGGAACACACTACCTAATAATTTTAATAAAATATATTTTGTGTTTATCTATTATATTATAAAATAATCATATTAATAAGAAAAAATATTTATCATTTGGAAGGACATAATTTTATATTATTTTAAACAAAATAATTATATTTTATTATTTTTATACTACAATTTAAGCGGAAAGACAAAAGAATAATATTATGAAAGAGAGAAAACGTAAAAAAGAAATTAAAAATATATATTAAAACATAGTCATTCGCTTGAATTGACATAAAATTATATTTTTAAAATTAACAACGTTTTTCTTTCTTATAATATATGTTTAATTTGTTTTGCTTAATTATTTTTTCCATGAACTTAATAATATAGATATAAAGGCGAGAAAATCCTAAGGAGAAAGAGAGAAGGGAGAAAACAAAAAAATAAAAAATTAAGAGATTTAAATTTATGATTTTATCACATATTTTATAAAAGTTAAATTGGTTATTTTAAAGCAGAACACTTCCTAATTATTTTATACGACGTTTTTTCTGCGTTTATTGCAGATAAGTTATCTGCGGTAAACTTAATACGACGTTGTTTTGGGGCAAAAATTATGGTATTTTTATAATTTTAATTTATTTCATGTTATAATAGTCTTTATATTTATAATTTTTTAAGATTTCAATACCAAAATAACTTCGTTTTGAAAATAATTACAGATAACTTATTTGCGGTCACTGTCAAACTATTTTTCCGTAATTTTATATAACAATTGTTATCCATCCGTTATGTAATAAATATCCCATATTAATCATTTGTATTAAAAAAATTTAGAAAAATAAGCTTGAATAAAGAACACACTTTTAGAAAATTTATAAGCTCAAAAGAAGAACAATAAAAATAGAAATTCTAATTAAAAGTAAAATATGCGGTTAAAAAATTGTCATTTAATAAGTTGGAACAACTTAATTACTTGTATCAAATTGGAGTTCTGAATATACATTTACGTTACCAACTTGATAAGAAAACTTTATTTAATTGTGTCCTGACTTGATCGAATTTGTCAATCAATTAATGAATTAGTGAAAAAATTTAAAAAAAAAAGTTACTTTTTTAGACTAAAAAAATGTAGTGGAGATTGCTTAATTGAAAATGGCTCACGAGTCACGAGGATACGTATCTATCCTTCTTAATCCTAGGGGTAGAAAATAGAAATACGATATAGTCATCTGCATCCCCATAAAAATATATTATAATATAGTATATCAGCGCCCGGATTGCTGCAGAATGTAGATTAAGGGTGAATCCACGCACTGAAATCCATGGATTATCACAAATCAAAACCTTGTGCTGCTTGACGTAATTCGCATTTATCCCAATCCTTTCGTTGAGAAGGGGATTGAATTGTGATAAAGTGGCATCTCTCTTTCTTATGCGTCATAGACACCTAAGACTGTCTTGGACACGAGAGCTTACGGTATTGAATTGTGGCCCATATACGGGTCTGGTTCCATTTCATATTACAAAAAAATAGCCCTTTTCAACGTGTCTTAGGGGTAGTTTGTTAGAATGATTTTTTTAGTATTTTCAGGAAACTGAAAGTGATAATTTTATTTATTCATGTTTGGTACAAGATTTTTATTTCAAGAATTTAATTTTTCCGAGATTTTATTTTGTGTGTAAATTATTTTGAAAAAACTATCCAGGAATACCATTCAAAAGGTGGTATTTTAAGATTTCTATGACAAGAAAAAATTTAATACAACTAAACATAGCATCAAGAAAATCAACTCAATATTCCCAGTAATATGTTAGTCTACCAAATAAATTTTTGATAACATTCACAGAAAACTCATTTTCTCATTATATTCCTGAAAATCATAATTCTCGGGTAAAAAAAAATTTCTCCTCTACCAAACGCTTCCTTAGTGTCTGTTGGAATCTTCTATTTTTTAAGCTATAAATTACTTATAAGATAAAACTAAAAAAAAAACTTGAAAAAAATTAAAAGTTATTTGGTAATTATATAACAATTTTAACTTAAAAATTATTTAAAATCACATATTTCAATAAAATTCTTTCTCTATTTCTATATCTCTTAATTTAAAAAAAAAATACAATTCAAGAAAAGCTAATTAGAGTTTTTTTAAAAAAAATCTCCTTCTAAAAGCTTTTAACTTTTAATTTTTTCTATATTATTAAAAAATACTTTTTATTATAATAGCTTTTTTCAAAATCTATTTGGTCTAACTTCTATTTATAAGTAGCTTCTAATTTAAAAAAATAATTCAAACAGACATTTAGTACTGCAATAAAAGTATTAAACTTTCCTTAATCAGTGTCTATATAGATTTTTATTTTATTTTTGTAGAGATGTCTATATAGATTTTGGGTTTAAACGGATACATGCTTTCACAATGTTAGATTTTTTTATTTTTCAATTTTGGGTACAGATTTCATAATGCAAGACTATAATTGAGAATAAATTTTCTTGTGTTAAAATTTTTATTTGATCATGTAAAAAAAATTATATTTATTTTTCTCTTTACATTATCTGAAAAAAAAGATAGGCATAAAATTTGAAAAAAGTATTTGTCATTTTAAATGACATAAAGTTATGTTATTTTAAGAGAGACATAAAAAATTTTATTTAAAATTTAAATTAAAAAATAATAATTACTTTCTCTCCCACGATTTTCATTCATTGTGTCTCTCTCTCTCTTAAAATAACATAATTTGTGTCATTTAAAATAACAAACATCAAATTCATAAAATTTTAACATAATTACCCCATAGACTATCCTACAACGTATTCATTCAATTGTTTGACCAAGAAAACTTCGTACCTCCACGGCTCCACACAAGCTAGATTCTTCGTCTTGAAAGAGCCCAAAAAAAAAAAATCAATCGAAGGGACACTTGTAGAGTTGTGCGTAAAACAAGAAAAATAATACTATGTTTCCAAAAAAGAAATAATAATACTTTTGTCCCAAGGGCTTTTGACTCCAGTAGTTCGTTTTTGAAAATGTATCATCGGAACACATTCATGATGGAAGGATATACCAATGTAATGCATGATGACGTGGGAGGTGGGTTACCGTATTAAAATGCGTTCATAAAACAATCGTGTTCCATGGAACATGCAAACGGCCATGGCGTGGGAGTTGTAGCTGAACTGAACACGGCACCTGCGCAGCCGCGTCTCTGTGGTGTCAGGGCGTACTGACGCGGTGCCTGCGAAGCCGCATCCCCTCCCATTGTCGCTGATCTAGAATGCTGTCAGGAGATTTTTGTAAACAGAGAGCAAAGTGTATGGGTTCTGCGAAACTAAAACAACATATTGCAGAAGAGCTTAAGTCCCCGGTGTGGTGGGTCCCCACGTAAAAAAGAGGAATAAACATTGTGGTTCTTTGAAGAAGATAAGATCATTACTCGAGATCATAGGAGAGAGGTAACCCCTTATTTCTGTCCATGCATTACTTTGCTGTCATTTTGTTCATATACATTGTGTAGCGACTAGGCCCAAAAGAGTTATCCAACAGCCCAAACGCTTAAATGATTACTGGGCTCTTTAAACATTACTCTTTATGGAATGTTATTTTAATAGTCTATTAGTAATAATTGTACTAAGGAATATATAAAGAAAATACAGAATAGAAGAAGATAATCAGAAAAGCTTTCACAAATATCTCTCTCTCTTGTTATCTTCTTCTTCTTCCCGCTCTTTCTTCCTTCGCGCTACATTGGTGCTTTCATTGATTCTCCTTTGCTCATCCATGGCAGAGAATATCAACGCACGTTCTCGGGATTTGCAAAACCAGATCACGGAACTCCAACAACAGCAATTACTCATTCCAGATCTGATTCGGGAGCAAGTTCACTTACTTCGCTCTAATCTGCACACTGAAATGCAAACAATGGTTGAATCGGTCAGAACTGCTCATATCGGCATCCTGGGTTCCACACCTCTGAATTATGCAGCAACAGCTTTTGATAATACAAACCAACCATGTGCTCAGCGTCCTCAGTTAGCTTTTCCACGGTTTGCATCCGGCGATCCAACTGATTGGCTTTTTGCGGTGGATCGTTACTGCCTCTATCATCAGATTCCTAATGGTGAGCGCCTCTTACTTGCTTCCTTTCATATCGATCCACCAGCGGCGTGTTGGTTTCAAGGACTAAATCGTGATGGCTTGTGCACTTCCTAGGCGCATTTTAATGTTGCTTTACAGCATCGATTTGGACCCACCGGTTTCGAAGACACTGCAGGGTTGCTCACAAAACTGACACAAATTGGATGGGTGGGTGATTACTAGATTCAGTTTGAGAGTCTCTCAAGCAAGTTACGCGACGTTAGCCCAGATCTGTTGAAGAGTATGTTTATTAGTGGATTAAAACCCCAGATCAGACGTGCGGTCTTGACGATGCGGCCACCGGATCTTCATGGCTCTTTTGCCTTAGCACGGCTTTTTGAAGATCAATTTGCAGAGGAGAAACCTGCTCCTCGGCAATGGACGTCACGTACCCCAACTCCGGCAACATTACCAGCACTTGTTGCCTTATTACCGTCACCAAAAAAGAGCACTGACGCTATCCCAGCTATTCCTATTCGAAGATTATCAGCGGCTGAGAGACAAGCTAAGCGGGATCGTAATTTGTGTTATAATTGCGATGAACGATATACTTTTGGTCACTAATGTAAGGGTAAAGCTTCTCTGCTGTATTTTGCTGGATCCGAAGATGATTTGGATGTGGACAATGCGCCCCTCGACCCAGTGTCTATAGATCCGGCCATTACAACATCTTCTCCACCCGAAATAAGCTTGAATGCCATGTTTGGCCATCACTCTTCGCGGTCTTTCAGATTACAAGGTTCCATTCATGGCCACTGTGTTCAGGTTCTTATTGATTCAGGGAGCACCCACAACTTTTTATCCGCACGCATGACGCATTATCTGGGCCTTACCTTACACTCCATCACACCTTTTCAAGTGCAGGTGGGGAATGGGGAGTTAATGAATGTCCAGCTGCTTGTTATCAAGTGCCTCTTTTGCTCCAATCTCATCAGTTTGTCGCTGATCTCTTTGTGCTGAATCTCAAGGGTGCAGATGTGGTATTAAGTATTCAGTGGTTGGCAACATTGGGCCCTGTTCTCACTGATTATACTACCATGACCATGTCCTTTAAATTTCATGATACTTCAGCCCAATTGCAAGGTGATACAAAAATCAGCCCAACTGCTATCTCTTCCTCACAATTGTCCAAATTAGCAACCCATAATGGTCTGGCAACTTGTTTCATGTGCTTTTCGGCTACTCCTGCCAATGTTGTTGTGTCCGTCGATTTACATACAGATTCGGACACTTTCCAATTGGTTCCAGCTATGGCTAAGCTACTATACCAATTTCAGGACGTCTTTTCCATTCCCCAGGAATTACCTCCTGATAGGAATCACAATCATCACATTCCTCTGTTACCAAATTCTAAGGCTGTTCAAGTTCGCCCTTATCGCTATCCACACTTCCAGAAATCTGAGATTGAGCGTTTAGTTCAAGAAATGTTGACTAGTGGTATAATTCGTCCTAGTCATTCTGATTTTAGCTCTCTGGTTCTGTTAGTAAAAAAAAAGATGGCACATGGCGATTTTGTGTGGATTACCGTGCCCTTAATGCAGTCACTATTAAGGACTGTTTTCCTATTCCCACGGTTGATGAATTACTTGATGAGCTCCATGGGGCTACCGTTTTCTCTAAGCTTGACCTACGTTCAGGCTATCATCAAATTCGAATGCATCCTAAGGATGTTCACAAAACTGCATTTTGGACTCATCATGGACATTATGAGTTTTTAGTGATGCCTTTTGGCCTTACAAACACACCTTCTTCATTCCAGGCAACAATGAATGGAATTTTTGCTGCATTTTTAAGAAAATTTGTTGTGGTTTTTTTTTATGACATTTAGTGTATAGTCAATCTTTGCAGGATCACATTGAACATCTTGCACAGGTGCTACAGCTATTACATTCTCACAAATTCTTTGCCAAAAGATCTAAATGCAGCTTTGTTACTGCCACTGTGGCGTTTCTAGGCCATGTTATTTCACAAGAGGGCGTCAATCCTGATCCAGCTAAGGTGCTAGCCGTGAAAGAGTGGCCCATTCCCACTTCTCAAACACAAGTTCGCGCCTTCCTAGGCTTGTCCGGCTATTACCGACATTTTATACCACATTATGCTAGTGTTGCAGCACCCCTAACTGATCTCTTAACTCGTGAGGGTTTTAATTGGAATCCTACGGCCACTCACGCGTTTCACCAATTGTAGGAATTACTAACTACTGCTCCAACGTTGGTTTTACCAAATTTTTCCTTGCCCTTTGTTATTGAAGTTGATGCTTCTGGGGTTGGAATTGGGGTTGTCCTGCTTCAACAGGAACACCCACTTGCTTTTTTTAGCAGGAAATTTCCCCCTCTGATGCAGAGAAAATCTGCTTATATCCGTGAATTATTTGCCTTAACGTCATCTGTAGCTAAATGGCGGCAATACTTATTAGGTTCCAAATTTCTTATTCGCACGGATCATCAAAGCCTACATTGTTTAATGACTCAAGTGATACAGACACCTGAGCAGCAGCAATTTCTATCTAAATTGTTTGGGTATGACTATTCGATAGTCTACAAGTCCGGTAAGACTAACAAGGCTGCTGATGCCTTGTCCAGACACCCAGATCATGACAAGTTGGGCTCCAACCCTCACTTTGCAGCCCTCACGGGCCCTGTATCAAATTGTGGGTCCTTATTACATGCAGAATTATTACAGGATCCATATTCTACTAAGATTATTACAGAATTACAGAATGGCAGCTCTACTTTGCCACACTGGCAATTTAAAAATGATCTGTTATATCACTGGGGCCGTCTCTTCCTTCCGGTTGGATCCACGTTGATTCCCTTACTTCTGGCCGAGTTCCATTCCTCTACCTTGGGTGGTCACCCGGGTATTCACCGAACGTTGGTCCGTCTTTGTGCTAGTTTCACCTGGACAACAGTACTACAGGATGTTAAAAATTATATAAGGAACTGTGAAACTTGTGAAAAGATCAAAGCAGCAAATCATGCACCTTATGGGTTGTTACAACCCCTTTCTGTTCCAGTTGCTATCTGGTCTGACCTTAGCATGGATTTTATCACCCATTTGCCTCCGTCGGCTGGGTACACTACCATTTTTGTGGTCTGTGACCGTCTGACCAAGGGAGCGCACTTCGCCCCTCTTCCACAGCGTTACACAACATCTAAGGTGGCTTCGGTCTTTTGGGATACTGTCGGCAAATTGCACGGTCCTCCCAGATCTATCGTTTCAGATAGAGACCCTCTTTTGTGAGCGACTTCTGGACCGCCTTGTTCAAACTGCAAGGTACCACCCTTTGTTTCAGTTCATCATATCATCCCTAGACCGACAGCCAAACGGAACGTACAAATCGAGTATTAGAGCAATACCTGAGGGCTTTTGTTCATGACCAGCCATCCACCTGGGCTCGTTTTCTGAGTTGTGCAGAGTACCACTTTAATACTGCTTTCAACTGTTCGCTGGGATCTTCTCCCTTCGAAGCAACCTTTGGTCGATAACCTCCTTCTCTGGTCCACTATTCCTTAGGAACCAGCCAGTTGGAAGCGGTTGACTCTCATCTTCGTCTCCGATCACAGATCCTGGGGGCACTGAAACAGAATCTGAGGAAAGCTCAAAACTTTATGAAAGAATCGGCTGACAAGAAAAGGAAAGACATCACCTTTGCGGTTGGAGATCTTGTTCTCCTTCGTCTTCAACCATATCGCCAAGTTTCGTTATTTCGTCGATCTTCTGCTAAGCTATGCCTCAAATTTTATGGGCCCTTTGAAGTGCTGGAGCGGGTAGGTGCTGTAGCCTATAAACTCAAGCTACCGGAAGGGTCACGGGTACATCCGGTTTTTCATGTATCCATGTTGAAACCATTCTTGGCAGATCGACAATACCAGTTGCATAGTATACCCGACAAGTTGACTGTTGTTCCACCGCGCCATATACCAGTGGCTGTGATAGCAAATCGTTCCATTTGGCGCAAGGGGGCTGAGGTACACCAAGCCTTGGTCCAGTGGTCTGATTTACCGCCGGATGCTGCAACTTGGGAAGATGAAAGGGAGCTGTGTACGAAGGACTTTGGGAAAGAAGGATGTGAGAAGATGCAAGCTGTCTCACTGACCTCTTCAGCATCCACTGAGAAGCTAGCTGTACCACTTACCTCTTCAGCGTCCAATGAGACACTAGCCACCGACACATCCACCAATGAGAGGCCAGATTTTATTATCCCTTCCCAGCTACCTTCTGGAACCATCCCTTCTATTAATGAGGAAGCAAACCCTAACTGTCCAGCCCTGAACGGACGGGCCTATAAGGACCCTGCGGACACGGTCCATCTTGATGGGGGAGGCAATGTAGCGGCTAGGCCCAAAAGAGTTGTCCAACAGCCCAAACGCTTAAATGATTACTGGGCTCTTTAAACATTACTCTTTATGGAATGTTATTTTAATGGTCTATTAGTAATATTTGTACTAAGGAATATATAAAGAAAATATAGAATAGAAGAAGATAATAAGAAAAGCTTTCACAAATATCTCTCTTCTTATCTTCTTCTTCTTCCCGCTCTTTCTTCCTTCGCGCTACACATTGACCGGGTGGATAAAGAATACACCCACCATAAAATCAATTTCAATAGATATGTCAATAAATTTTGCACAGACTGATCGAGATAAGCATTAATCATATACTTATTGACATTATTACCTAGATTATGCTCATTTGAAGTATCATTTCTAACTATCAAGCAATAAATACATTAGTAGCTGTTGTGGATATTTCCTAAACTTGCAGCTATCGATATACTGATGTCATTTGCTCCATATCTGTTTGTTCATTTTGTTTGTGGGCTGAAGCTTATGTTTTATTAGTGAGGCCCAATAAGTATTACTCTTATATGTTAGTTATCTGTAGCCTAAGTCAATACGCTGCGTTTTTACTGCTGTGATAACAAAACTAAAATGAGTGGCTTTAAAATACGTGGTCGAATTCTGTTTAATGGTTAAGCTTTCAGATTGTTTTTTCCTCTCTCTGGTTCATTTGGGTTCTTTGAGAGAAAAGAAGACTTAGGGTTTGTCGAACATTTTGAGAGGGTTTTTGAGTGAGAAATACTGAGAATCTCACCTCAGTTGTTTGGATAGATTTGTTCCTTGTGGTGAGGCGCATCCTTTAATCGGTTTATTTCTGGAAGATACGGTTATCAGAAATTGAAGATGATTCAAGATGGTGAGCTCGTGGACTGATGCAGAGCTGGTGAAACCGTGTAGCTGAGGTGCTGGTGTTATTGGTGCTTGCTTGAGAACGGTGTTATCTTGTCTTTATTTCTTTTTCTGATAGTTTTCGTTTCTTGAGATAAATCATTTGTAATTGTGGTGCTCTTCTCCAGATCTGGTATTTCTCTGTAATTGTGAGTAGGTGCTTATTTGCATGTTTAGTATATGCTGTGTTAGCTGCTGGTATATGTAAATTGCTGAACATATTTGTACATATTACTATTCTGAATATTAGTGCATGCTAGGGGGCGTTTGACCCTCACTGGCCAACTTGGACGTAGGAAATTCTTTTACAAAGAATTTCTGAACCAAGTATAAATTCTGGTGTTGTTCTTTATGTTTTCTCTTTCTGCTAGTTGGTTTTCTGGGGTGATTCTTGGTAGCTCTATACCAAGAATTGTAACAAGTGGTATCAAGAGCTTAGGTTCTTGGTTCCTTTTTTTTTCTTTTGGTCAGTATCTGTTTCTGTTCCGTGTTTTTTGTCTTTTTCCCTCTGGTCCTCGTGCTATCTGCTGTTGGAAGCTGAAGAGGATGGGTATCACCAAGGTTGAGGTGGAGAAGTTTGATGGGAGGGGTGACTTTAACATGTGGAAGATCAAGATGATGGCTGTCTTGGTCCAACAGAAGTGTGAGGATGCTGTTGGTCCTGAAAAGGATCTTCCTAATTCCCTGACACCTAAGGAACTAAAAGACTTAATGGCTTTAGCTCATAGTCTAATTGTTGTAAATCTGTCTGTTAGTGTCCTTAGGCGTGTTTGTAAGATAACTAACCCTAGAGAGCTTTGGGAAAAGCTTAAGGCTCTCTATCAAACTAAATCTGCCCCAAACAAGATGTTTTTGAAGGAGAAATTCTTTTCCTTCAAGATGGATCCTTCTAAGTGCCTGGAGGACAATCTTGATGAGTTTAACAAACTCACCTTAGATCTGGATAATGCTGGGGCAACTGCCTCAAATGAGGATCAAATTTTGATCCTCTTGAATTCTGTTCCAGATTCTTATAGGGGTGTAAAAGATGCTATAAAATACAGCAAAGGGGGAATGGACTTAGATGAGATAACTGAAGCTTTGAAAGCAAGGGAGGTTGAAATACTCTCCCATAAAAAGTCCCATGCTGAGGGGCTGGTTGTGAAGGGTAAAGGGAACAAGAAGGGGAAATTTAAAAATAAATGGAAGGGAAACAATAATGTATCCCAACCTAACCAGAACACACAAGGTAATAAAAATAAGAAGCAGCCAAAAGGTAAACTTACCTGCTGGTTGTGTCATAAAGAGGGGCATATCAAGAAGAATTGCCCTGAAAATAATAAGGGAGCTGCAAAGGCAGCAACCAAAACTGAGTATGCAAATTTACTTAGTGGGTGTGAGGGTGCTGAAGTCCTTATGGTGTCTAATAAGGGCTTTGAGGCTGAATGGGTTATGGATTCAGGTTGCACTTTTCACATGACTCCTAGGAAGGAGTGGCTTGCTGGTTTAAGGTTCCAAAAGGGTGGAAAAGTCCTTATGGGGAATGACCAGGTCTGTCAAATAGAAGGGATTGGGGCTGTCAAGTTTCTAATGGCTGATGGCAGCCATAAAATCCTCAAAGAAGTGAGGTATGTCCCTGACTTGAGGAGAAATTTAATTTCTCTAGGTATGCTTGACTCAAGTGGGCTGTTATTCAAGAGTGAGCAAGGTTCACTCACTGTTCTTAAGGGTAGTGAAAGTTTAATGGAAGGAAGGTTGATTAATGGCCTGTATATATTACAGGGCCATGCTATTTCATCCGAAAGCTGTATAACAGCAGCCAAGGATGATGAATCTGTTCTCTGGCATAAGAGAATGGGTCATATTAGCAACCAGGGTCTGTCTGAGTTATGTAAACAGGGTATTTTAAGTCCTAAGAAAGTAACTTGTGTTGATTTTTGTGAAAATTGTATTTTAGGGAAAACACACAAGTTACCTTTTCCTAGTTCTTCAAATTTTTCTAAATCAGTCCTTGATTACATACACTCTGATCTGTGGGGATCACCTAATGTTCCCCCTTCTCTCTCTGGTTGCCATTACTTCCTTTCGGTTGTGGATTCGTACTCTAGAAGAGTATGGACCATGTTCTTGAAGCAAAAGGATCAAGCCTTTGATAGCTTCAAGAACTGGAAGACCCTTGTAGAGAATGAGACTGATAAGAAAGTCAAGGTCCTAAGGACTGATAATGGGCTTGAGTTTTGCAATAATCAATTTTTTGATTTTTGCAATGAGCATGGTATTAAGAGGCACAGAACTTGTGCTGAAACACCCCAACAAAATAGGGTGGCTAAAAGGATGAATAGAACCATCCTAAATAAGGTCAGATGTATGCTGGCTGAATCTGGTCTCCCTAAATCTTTTTGGGCTGAGGCTGTTTCCACAGCCTGTTACCTTATAAATAGGAGCCCATCCACTGTTATAGGTCTTAAAACCCCTATGGAGCTTTGGTCTAGTAAGCCACCAAGTCTAGGACACTTAAAACCATTTGGTTGTCTTGCATACATGCATGTAAAACAAGATAAGTTGAGTCCTAGAGCTGTTAAATCAGTCTTTGTTGGTTATCCTTCAGGTGTTAAGGGATATAAGCTATGGCTCATAGCTGAAAGGAAATGTGTCATAAGTAGAGATGTGATTTTCGAAGAAAACACATTCTATAAAGACATATCCAAACTTAGTGACAAAGAGCATCCTCCTAGGACTGTTGAGTTGGAGGTGGAGCTGCCCAACAACACTGGGCAGCAACCTGATGTGGCTGAAAATGAACAACAACACACTGTTGCTGAAGTTCAAGATGATGGGAATGACATTCCCATTGAGGAGCATGATGTGGAAGTGGATAGAGATAATCTAGAGGATTGTTTGCTATCTAGAGATAGGACTAGGAGGAATATAAGACCTCCAAGTCGTTTTGCACATGCAGATGTCATAGCATTTGCACTCCAAGTTGGAGATGTGCTGGAGTTTAATGAACCCAGCTCATACCAAGAGGCTATGAGGCTGGATTCTAAAATTCATTGGCTAAAAGCCATGAAGGAAGAGATGGAGTCTCTTGAAAAAAATAAGACTTGGGTTTTGGTGGAGCATCCAAAGAACAAGAAGGTGATTGGATGCAAATGGATTTTTAAAAGGAAGCCAGAAATCCCAGGTGTTGAAGCTGCCAGGTTTAAGGCAAGGGTTGTTGCTAAGGGTTTTTCACAAGTTGAGGGAGTTGACTACAATGAAATTTTTTCCCCTGTTGTGAAACATGTTTCTATTAGGCTCATTCTTTCAGTTGTTGCAATTCATGATTTAGAATTGGAACAATTGGATGTCAAGACTGCCTTCTTGCATGGCAGCCTTGAAGAGCTCATATTCATGGAGTAACCCGAAGGATTTATAAAAAAGGGGGCTGAGAACAAAGTGTGCCTTTTGAAAAGGTCCCTTTATGGGTTAAAACAAGCCCCTAGGCAGTGGTATAAGAGGTTTGATGATTTTGTTTTGTCCAAAGGCTTTAATAGGAGTAGTTTTGATCATTGTGTGTACTTTAAACAATTGCATGATGACTGTTTTATCTACTTGCTGATTTATGTTGATGACATGTTAATTGCATCTAAAGACATAAATGAAATTAATAATATGAAATCATTGTTGAAAAAGGAATTTGAGATGAAATTTCTTGGTCCAGCCAAAAGGATACTTGGCATGGACATTACAAGGACTAGAGATGAGAGGAAATTGACTCTCTCTCAATCTGAGTATGTGAAAAAGGTCTTAAAGACCTTTGACATGTACCTGGCCAAACCTGTAAGTGTCCCCCTTGCTGGTCACTTCAGGTTGAAGGCTGTAGATGGTGAGTTAGCCTCGGATGAGGCTTCTCTTATGTGCAGTATTCCATATTCTAATGTTGTTGGATGCCTAATGTATGCCATGATAGGTTCAAGGCTTGATATTGCATATGGTGTTAGTGTAGTAAGTAGATACATGAGTAAACCATCTAAGGAACACTGGAATGCTGTGAAGTGGTTGCTTAGATACCTTAGTGGCTCTGTTGATTGCTGCATTCATTATACTGCTGAAAACTCAGTTAATTGTGATATTACTGGTTATTGTGATTCTGACTATGCTGCTGATCTTGATAAAAGAAGGTCTCTAACTGGTTTTGTTTTTTGTGTGGGAGGAAATGTGGTGAGCTGGAAGGCAAGCTTGCAACACATTGTGGCACTCTCCACAACTGAAGCAGAGTATGTGGCTCTCACAGAAGCTGTCAAGGAGGCAATGTGGCTACATGGAATTGTCTCTGAGTTGGGTCTAGGTAAGGACCCTCCTAAGGTATTCTCTGATTCTCAATCTGCCATACACTTGTCCAAAAATGGTGCATACCATGAAAGGACTAAGCATATAGATGTTAGGTTGCATTTCATAAGGGAAATAATTAGTAATGGTCAGGTTAGTGTGAATAAAATAGCAACTGAAATTAATCCTGCAGATATTTTGACTAAGACTGGTCCTCTTAGTAAATTTAGGGAGGCTCTAAATTTGCTAAAAATAAAACCTCCCTAAATTGCATGCATAGCATAGGCCTTGGGTTAAACGCCAGAAAAACTCTGGTGTGCACTTTATTTTGTTGTATGTTTAGTAAATAGGTGGAGATTTGTTGTGGATATTTCCTAAACTTGCAGCTATCGATATACTGATGTCATTTGCTCCATATCTGTTTGTTCATTTTGTTTGTGGGCTGAAGCTTATGTTTTATTAGTGAGGCCCAATAAGTATTACTCTTATATGTTAGTTATCTGTAGCCTAAGTCAATACGCTGCGTTTTTACTGCTGTGATAACAAAACTAAAATGAGTGGCTTTAAAATACGTGGTCGAATTCTGTTTAATGGTTAAGCTTTCAGATTGTTTTTTCCTCTCTCTGGTTCATTTGGGTTCTTTGAGAGAAAAGAAGACTTAGGGTTTGTCGAACATTTTGAGAGGGTTTTTGAGTGAGAAATACTGAGAATCTCACCTCAGTTGTTTGGATAGATTTGTTCCTTGTGGTGAGGCGCATCCTTTAATCGGTTTATTTCTGGAAGATACGGTTATCAGAAATTGAAGATGATTCAAGATGGTGAGCTCGTGGACTGATGCAGAGCTGGTGAAACCGTGTAGCTGAGGTGCTGGTGTTATTGGTGCTTGTTTGAGAACGGTGTTATCTTGTCTTTATTTCTTTTTCTGATAGTTTTCGTTTCTTGAGATAAATCATTTGTAATTGTGGTGCTCTTCTCCAGATCTGGTATTTCTCTGTAATTGTGAGTAGGTGCTGATTTGCATGTTTAGTATATGCTGTGTTAGCTGCTGGTATATGTAAATTGCTGAACATATTTGTACATATTACTATTCTGAATATTAGTGCATGCTAGGGGGCGTTTGACCCTCACTGGCCAACTTGGATGTAGGAAATTCTTTTACAAAGAATTTCTGAACCAAGTATAAATTCTGGTGTTGTTCTTTATGTTTTCTCGTTCTGCTAGTTGATTTTCTGGGGTGATTCTTGATAACTCTATACCAAGAATTGTAACAGTAGCCTTAAGCCCAAAATTTTGATGAATCTCCTCTTTGATCAATTTAGCTACCGTCAGGTTTGATTTGTATTATTTTTGTTTAATCTTTAAAAGTTAGATCATTGTGTCCTTGAAATTGTGTACCATATGGTAGACAGTCAACAAATATTTGGGAACTGGAACTCATTTTTGTCGAGGAATAAGATTTGGAAATGAGTTCGAATTTTTTCACAAAATTTCTAAATTCTAAAGATTATAACAACGATTTAATACGAAAACGCGTTTAACATGGTAGAAGTGAGAGTTAAAACATTGGCCGCAAAGAAGATGAAGAACGATTAATTAGGGAAACTAATAGAAAGCATATAAAAAAAATATAGATGATGGGCTCTGTCCGGCACTTCAAATATTGATATATTGATATATTAATATATAATTTTAAAAAAGATAAATCAATGTGTACTTTGAGAACAAAAATAAAGAAATAATTATTTTTTAAATAAAGGCAAAACAATCGACGAGCCTTTAAACTTGTCATCATCACTGTGTAACTGAAGTCATGCGTGAGAGGTCATTGAGTCATTTGTCGGACCACAAGGGAAGCATTCAAACAAAAAGATATGAGAAAGGATATATATTTTTTATAATATTATGAAGAAATACTTAAGCATATGTAACATGAAAACGTATTATGTAATTCAATCAACTTAATTGTAACAATAATTTACCGATATATTTAAATATTAGTAATTAAATAATAATATAAAATAAAATGTTAAGAATATAACTCAACAAAGTATATTTTATGAGTTTAATGTCTCTTATGTTATAAGAAATAAAATTATTTTTAACGTATATATAAAAATATGTGAAATTAATATTTTTTCTTTCCTTTCTTTTTTTCATACTAATCCATAGGAATGAAAAACATTCAACCCATATTTTATATGTCATAATGCATATAAAAAACAAAATTGAAACTGGTCTTGACAAGTTAAATAAGTTTGACCAATTCTTTTAAAAAATCTGTTATGGAAAAGAATTAGACTGAACCAGAGTCCGAGTCGCAGGTTTCTCGATTTGAGTTTTACACTTACGTTAGACACGGTTCGACGTTCATATTTTTAATTTTTATTTATTTATTTTGGGTACAAGATTTAGCGTCCTTTATTGAACTTGATGCTATCATTTATTTCTTCATAACTATAAAATTCAATGGAAAAAACATTAAAAAGAAAAGAACAATGGATATTAAACAAGCATGCGAATGAAGTTCAAGAAACAAAAAAATCTCTTGACTTCGCCACGAAGATGGTAATGGTATCTTGCAATAGTCTATCCCTTCATCTAAAAGGCAAGAATCAAGCTCAGGGGCAATTTCTCTTCAATAAACTTGAACATTAATTCGACCAAAAATTGAAGTGCCTTACCCCTTAAGTCTATAATATATGTTAACCTCAATAGTCAATAATCGGTCCCCACTATATCACCATGCAACACAATAGTGTTCAGAAAAGCCAAAATATTGGCTAGTCGGCGACAACTCATCAACTACACTTGACAGTTGACACCGTAGTAGTACTTATGTATTTTCTTGCCAAAACTAACCTAACATCAGTAAAATATAGGTATTGTTGCATGGTATAAATGTATAATCATGCTATAATACATGCATTTTCTTCAAGTCCTCACATGTATCCAGCAACTCACGAAAAAAGAAAAGAAAATAAGCTCGTTCAAGTCACATGCGCCCTTTCAATTTCATTTCATCACCCAAAACGTTATTTCTTTTTTGTATTTTAATTTTTATACCATCAAGAGTCAACAATAATAAAAAAAAATATAAAAAAATTGAAATCCAACGTATACATAGGCAATCAGACAACAAGGTTTAGATTTTTAAAAATTTAGAATTATCTATTTTAAATTATTTTTGTTTGGACTAAATTAAATTAACCCAATCCCAAAAAAGGAAAAACAAAGGAAAGTGGGAGAAGAAAAAGAAAAAAGAAATGAAGAATTCTTTTGAAAATTTGTGATTCGTGTGTCTAAACTCTAAACACGGAGTTGCAGAAGGTGGACGAGGTAAGGTGAGACTTTTGGGACTTTGGAAACGGCGTCGTTATTGGTGTTCCTTCGGTGATGGCCGATGACAAGTCCTCGACGGTAATGGGCAACAGAGACAGAGATCGAGAGCTTCTCATCCCCGTCGCTGAATCCGGCGACGACGACGGCGCCGCATCCAAGCCTTCGTCTTCCACCTCATCCGTGCATCATGCTGGCCGCGAGGTGATGATCTCTTCCTCGTATACTCTAGGGTTTTAATTGTTCTTTACGCGTGCTGTATGCGTTGGAAATTTGAAGCAATTGATTAATATGGATTTTGGCTATGCTTGCTAGGATTCGGTTTAATTTGTTGCTTTTGGCCTTTAGGAAATTTCTTTGACTTTGATTGGGACTGTTTTTAGGGATGGTATCGATGAGAATTGGAATTATTTCTGTTTATATCACTGGATGAACTTGTTGACAACCTTTAAGCTAAAAACTAGTTTTTACCTTAGTGTGTTTGAAAATTCGTACCAATTTAAATGATCCGAATGTCCCCCCCTCCCCTTCCCTCTCTTCTTTCGGATTATAGAACCATTTTTTTTTTTTTTGTCTCTGTTTTGTCAAAATTACGTAATTAATGTAATTTTAAGTAGTCCAGACGTCTCTTACTCCTCTCGAAAGCCTCTATATACTTTATAATTTATGTATCATTAAGCATTGATTCAGTTTTTATGGCCATATTACATCGAAGCTGGTGGTGGCAACAATACAAACATAGGGGAATGTAAGGAAAAGAGATGTAGTTGTAGATATGGGATTTTAATATAAGGTGATCCGGTGAACTATGGGTAAAAGTACAGAGAGTTTCTTTTGAGCGGGGGTAGGAGACCTGTATTAATTTATTACGAACGAGTCTCTCAATTTCTTTTGAGATTTGCATTCATATATATCGGAATGTAATGTTTTTTTTTCATGAATTTGACTTGTGAATGCCTAAGCCTAACAAAGTTATCCCATTCTTTTAGTTGCATATTAGAAATTCTCTTCCTTTACATCTGAAGTATTTTTCTGACAGATTGCCACGTGTTGTTTCTGTCAATTTGTAGACTTTTTACAAAGTTATTAGGAGCTGGGCATCGAAAAAGTTCATGACTGGATGGTGCGCAATTCTGTATTCAACCCAATATCTTACTATTCTGAGACATAGATATACACTATGTTATTGTACACTCTTACATATCAAACTACTGCACACATTCCACCTTAATATTTCATTATCTTATCATTATTTCCTGAAGAAAGATGTCCTTTTGTATGCTTTGTATAATTTAAAAGTTTATTTTCTCTAATTTTTTATATCCATTTTATTTCTGCTGGTATCTTGGTGTTTAGGTGTTTGTGTCTGTGTCATGAACTGAAAGTCACGATTTATGATAGTTACTTAGTATATATTTGAAAGCTCTTACTTCCCTTATCCATTAGACACCGAGATATGTTGCTCGTAATATATTCAAAATGGTACTCCTTATTTGATGGGAAATCCCAATTGAATCGAACCCCTAGGTTATTAATAGTAAATCTTTATATTGCGTACTGAATTTGAACCATGCTAGTCAAATTATAACCTTTTATGTCTATTCCCACAATAAAATAAAATAAAAACCCACTCTCCATTAAACCTCGACTAGCGAGGGTGGGGTGAGGGCAATCGTTGTACGTAGCTTAACCCTTGCAAAGAGATTGTTTCCAATAATAATTTGAAGGGAAAAGTGTTTGTCATTTTAAATGACATAAGGTTATGTCATTTTAAGAGAGAGACAGACACATAAAATTTTTTTTATTTAAATTTTAAATTAAAAAAAATCACTCACTTTCTCTCTCCCATGATTTCCGTTTTTCTGTGTCTATCTCTCTCCTAAAATGACATAACTTATGTCATTTAAAATGACAAACACTAAACCCTAATTTGAATAAAACTATAATATTTTCATTGCTATCCCTGTCACTGGTTTTAGAAAGATAAGGTGATGGAGAAATAGATTACTATTTTAAAGTTATTAAAGATGATTCAGTGTAGAATAACTGCTGCAAAGAATTTTTGTTCCTGTCCAGTATTCTCCTTTCTATCTATTTGCACAGATCTTAGGTTCACAAAATTATTGTCCTGCTTCATGGTTGACCGTCTTAACATTTGAGACCAGTTGTTGCTTTGGCTTCTTTAAATTCGTAAGGTCCTTTATCTTTGTGGTTTAAGTTGTTTTGTTTGGCAATTTGAATTTTTATAATTGGAGGCTTTGAAACTAGATAGTTGACGACTCAGATTTTTTTTTTCAGTTTTGCACTCAGTATGCCTTCTTTCCTTTTCATCAGCATGCTACTACATTTGGTTTTGATGTCTTTTTAGGCTATAATTTAAGATGTAATCTGATACTGTACCCATATAATGGCACTTGCAGCTGAATGTAATGAATTCCTGTTTTTATCTGTCATGGTGAATTGGTGATAACTCACTGTTCTTTTTTTTAGTGTCATTCTTTTTCCAATCGCAATCACCTTCTACATAACATGGTGGTTTATTCATTTTGTTGATGGGTTTTTTTCTCCAATCTATGCTCAACTTGGCATCAATATCTTTGGTAAGTGCTACTGTTTTATGGTACATAACTATACCCCTTTACTTTTTTTCCAATGAGACTAAAGTAAGGGTATTTAATTTTATTGGATGGATAGTTTAGTAATTCTATATTCTTAGTATTCATTTTATTTAGGTTTTGCTATTTTCTGTTTCTGGGGTTTAATGGAAGTAGAAATGTGCAACAGAGCTACAAAACTAATACAAGTTGTCACGTGGAAATTAGATATATTATGGGCTATTGTTGTCTCTATCTCTAACCTACAAGGTTGCTCAGTGGATGTCATGGTAGCATAAAACATACTGAATTATTTGCTAATACTTCTTGCCTCTTGGTCAGGTCTTGGATTCGTAACTTCCATAACTTTCATCTTCTTGGTTGGGGTTTTCATGTCATCGTGGTTGGGTGCATCTGTCCTGGGACTTGGGGAGTGGTTTATCAAGCGAATGCCTCTTGTTCGCCATATCTATAATGCCTCCAAGCAGATTAGTGCTGCTATCTCACCAGGTGTGTTTGCCAACATGTTACTTTTAATTGTGATACTGATGTGAATGTAATGTTGGGTGAGAACTGTTTATCTTTACATATGTGTTATCACAGATCAAAATACACAGGCCTTCAAAGAAGTAGCCGTCATTCGGCATCCACGCATTGGTGAATATGCATTTGGATTCATAACCTCATCTGTTGTCCTTCAGGTTTCTTAGAGACTTCTATGTTTGATAGCTTACTTCAGAAAATTTTCTTTCATCATTGCTTAAATTGGTGCTTTGGTGTCACTGCTTTAATGTTGCTTATACTGTGATCATTATTATTTTCTGATTCAGCTGTGTCAGTCTGCATGGGAATAGTTTGGACTATTCTGTTATTTCTTGCTTGATGATAGCATGTTGATCTATGTGTTGCTGGTGTGATATACAGGTCCATATGATTCATCTGTAGCATGTGGCTGATGCTTGTTTGGCTTAGCTTGGCTTGACTAAAAATTGAAATATTATCTTACTTATTGTTGCCAACTAATAATTGACTAATGGTCACTTATTCTTGCCAACTTGCATTGACTATTTTGATGATCTTGGTTGCCATGTAGCCTTTTAGGTTCTTTTTCTTTAGTTGTTTATCTGTAAAACCATATAATATTGCAAAATCCCATTTCGATTTACTCAAAGGTTTGTGCTGTACTCCATAATCAGTTGCCATTTTTTCTGAATGCTCATTCTAAATGCCTTCTTGATGTTAACTTGTGATCAATAGTTTAAAGTCATTGGAAAATTTCCATATGGATAAGCATTTGATGTATTGTGTTTGACAAGGCAGGTTTAATGTTAATAATGAAAATAATCTGAGATTATCAGAGCTTTAAATAACTTTACATGTTGAATTTAACTCTCTTAATTATATTATCATTTCACAGAGTTATTCTGGAGATGAGGAGCTATGCTGTGTCTATGTTCCCACAAACCATCTTTATATTGGTGATATATTTCTTGTCAACACCAAGGATGTTATTAGGCCAAACTTATCAGTCCGGGAAGGAATTGGTGAGTTGTTCTAGCTTTTATAGTTACCCAGAGTCTTGAATTATAGAAGAAAAAGAAGGCTTAATTACTTACTTTGCACTCTGTTAATATTATGAAGATGGTTTGTTATTTAGAGTGAACTCCTTTTTGGGGCTCCCGCTGCTTGTGGTGCAGTAAAGTTGGAGCCAAGGTTTTTGGTCTTACTATGGAATTGGGGTATAATTATTAAAAGGACTGAGTAACACTAGTTGTGTATACAATTATACACTTCACTCGCATATTCTTCATACTTTTTGTGTAAACGATTGCATGACACACTAATCCTGTTGCAATTTTATGAACAGTCCAGATTCTACACATACCTCATATAGTATGTGCTACTATCATCTCTAGGCTAGCTCATGTTCTTCCAGTTGCGAGCAGTGAATATTTGTGCATGTTGGTGGACATGCTAAAAGTCAAAATAAATAAAAATAATCTAATTTTGAATTCATTCCTGTATATTTTTAACATATGCAAAGTTTTGCAGAAATTGTCGTTTCTGGAGGCATGTCAATGCCACAGATCCTATCAACGCTTGATTCACATGTTCGAATGGAAATAAGTAGACCTGATAGAAGATGAGAGTGAAAGGTATTGTGGCTGTTCTTTTAGTAGCTTACTTTATTTCATATGGAGTCATCAGAATGGCATTGAATTTACATTGTTGATCTATAAGAAAATATTAGATTCTGATGGATTCATTTCTGTGTAATAGAATGTATAATTTAGCGCTTGTTTAAAAATATAGTTTGGGTGATGATACATGCGTACAAAATTCTACTGTGGTAGGAGTCTCAAATCTTCACCTGTGCATATTATGGTGGTATCCACTTGTTATAGCAATTCAATTTTGTACTGCCGATTACTGGCTTTCAACTTTGATGGATTTGACTCGTTTAAAACAACACATACTTTTTAGATGATAATATGCGAAATTATAATTCTAGATTCAAAAATCAAAAGGGAGTAGATTTCAACTTCATAGTTTGTTATATATTTTATTACACGTTGAATTTTTAACTAATGGTTATAACTTCTCACTTTATTCTCTAAAGTACATCTTTTGCTCTAGAGGAGCCAATCAGCCAAATTCCAATTTAATCGATGTTTCTGTGTGGTTTTCTATTCATTAGCCAGTCAATTTGAATGTTACCATTGTCGATGTTTCTGTGTGGTTTTCTATTCATTAGCCAGTCAATTTGAATGTTACCATTGTCGATGTTTTGTTTGCTATAATTTACTTGTATTTATTAAAAAAAAAGTGCAACAATTTGACATTTATAATTTAATAAAATATTTTTTTAGAAGGTTCTGCTATTCCCTTTTGTAGCTTATTGTGCTTATAAATATTTTCGTTTTTATTTTTTATTTTATGAAATAAGAGAAAAAACAATCGCCTTTTGTGAAATATTGTTGCCGATTGTTTTAAGGGATTTGCGTCTATCATCTTACATGACACCAAAAAATTTCTTACACACAATATTTTGTGGGGCTTACACTTTTTAAAGTAAAATAAATAATAAAATTAAGGCACGCAAAACGAATCTCTATAACATTACACAATCATTTTTCTTTCAACATAACTCTTATAAAATCCTTGTTTTAAACCCTATTATAATAAAAGGTTAAGATTTCTTCATATTATTCTTTAACCTGATAATGACATCGTAAGAGAGTGAACTTTACAAAAATAAGTTAAATAGATTTTATACAAATAACAATAATTTTTATACAAAATTACATTAATAAATAGTATAAGAGAATTTAAATTTTATTTTAATTGTCATCGATCTAAGTAATAGGCTAAAAGTATTCAAGGAGTTGGACGTTTGAGATTTGTAAAACAAATAAGGCATTAGTACGAAAAGATTAACAATAATAATATTTTTATCCAAAATTAGTAGATGAATTCAAATGAAAAGTACCAAAAGATTGAAGAAAAAAGTGTTAAAAACAAAATTATATATATATATATATATAACATTAGATATTAAAAAATAACAATAAATAATTAAAAAAATAAAGAGATATAAATCAAATAGGAAAGAAAGAGAAGTAAACAAATAAACATAAAGAGATATATGAGAAAAGGAGAAAAAAGAAAAAAATTATATTTATGAAAGAAATTCTTATGATTTCTTAGTAAAATAAGTTAATAATTTTTTTGTAAGTTCTAATCCAGAAAAATAGTGCCTGATATAGTCTTCTTCTTTTTTTATGTTTTTTTTTAATCATACCCATGCTTGATTTTTAAGTAAGATATATATTAAGAAAAAAAAACATAATATTAATTTTTTATAATAATTAATATCTGCCATTTTAATTTTAGAGAATGACAATTTTATTGAAGAAATATAATCACGTTTTCATTTATTTGTTTTAGTTATTATCTCTTATAAATAATAAATAGGCGGGCACGTTAACAAAAGGCCCATAGTCCGCACAGTCTAGAGACTTGTTTGACGGCACTGTTTAACCAAAACCCTAACCCTATCCCTCAATTGCCCTCTTTATAAACACTCTCTATCCACCTCCTTACGCCCTCATTGTGCCTAGGGTTTTCATAGTTCAGCTGCAATTTCAAACATCAAATCTTTTTTTCCTTCTTTTTTCCCCTTCTTCTTCTTCTTCTTCTTGCCTCTTCCCTGATATTCACCGTTGATGTGTTCTCACAAATCTTGGGACGGTGATGATTTCTGTGATTAAGGTCTCGTTCGTCGTAATTGGCCTAATTGGCCTTGCCGACCATCCTGCTATATCACCACCCATATTCTGAGTCCCTGTCATATCCAATTTGTTTTTTTCTACTTTTTGAAATTCCTTTAGATTAGTAATTTTTTTTTTTTTTTTAATCTTCGTTGTTACTGTTTTATGGTGACGAGGTTTGTGCTTTATAGATCGGCCGATGATTAAATCATAAAAAAATAGACAAGCATATGTCTGAAGTAATTCATGTAGATCAATCTAATCTTCTCTATGAGGCCATTCATCTATATGTTTCTTGTATTGATTTTTTTTCTAATTTCTTGCTTTAAAAAATCAAGAATAGATTATTTCTTTTGGTAAAAGTTTTTTGTTTTTGAATTATTATTTTTTGCCAATGACGAAACATATGGTACATATGTAATGTATGATTTTTCATGATTACCATACCATTACTGCCTTCCTTCCGAGGCTAAGTTTTTCATGACTCTGTTTTTCTGGTGTATTGTATTTGCATTTTATTCGTTTTTTGTTTGAGTTGAGTCTTTTGAATTTACTTTTTCAGTGTATTGTCTCCTTTGATTAAATTATCTATAGAGATCTGTGGTTTTACTGTTGTAGTTGTCATGGGAGGGTCATATGATGATTAGAAGCATAGTTCAGATGATATGTCTGTGATTATTTTATTTCTTGTCTTTCGCTCCTATCTGATGACCCCTTTATATTTTAGCGTATTATATTTGTTGTTCTGTGTTGTTTGGTCACTTTTATCTGATATCCAATGAGCCGTGTTTTCTTGTATTGGAAAATGTTTTTATCTTTGTGTATAGCTGTGGCACGATCCATTTGTTTCATATTTTGGTTGTCTTGTAATGGTTCTCGTCTGGGATGATATCTCTTAAGGCTTGTTTCTCAAAACATTCGCAGTGGCTGCCTAAGAGCTTTCGCCTTCGCCAGGCTTGAGAGCTAGTGCTGCTTTTATCCTTCCTTGGATGTCTGAGACTTTGTAACTTTTATGCTTATTTTAAATCGTGTTTATTTTTGGTAGGGATGTTTTGGTGTCTTGTTGAAAAATTTAGTAGCTTATGTTCATATTGTGTTGGATTAGCAAATGTTACACGTAGTGTTTTCATGTGTTTAATTACTCAATGATGACAAATCCAAAGGCTTGTTTCTCTAAACATTCGCAGTGGCCGCCTAAGAGCTTTCGCCTTCGCCCGGCTTGAGAGCTAGTGCTGCATTATCCTTCCTTGGATGTCTGAGAGTTTGTTTATTGTGTCATGAATTTCCATGCTTTTTTATATATTTAATTGGGCTTTGTATTTTATTCTTGCTTTCACGAGATTATATAATGATTATTTGGTTGTGTTATATGTCTTATCTTCATTCAAACCTATGATGATAAATCCAAAGGCTTGTTTCTCAAAACATTCGCAGTGGCCGCCTAAGAGCTTTCGCCTTCGCCAGGCTTGAGAGCTGGTGCTGTTATTCTCCTTCCTTGGATGTCTGAGGTTAAATGTTGCTGTGTTAAAATTTTATGTTTGCATTGTTTGGGACTAATTCACTGAAGTTAGTAGCAGCAGATGATGGGCTATGATTCTCACTAATCTTTGCATGTTTTTAAATATACTGTTTCTCAGTTCTTTGTTAGTTGTTATATATGGCGAGTCCCGTTAGAGGAACAAATGCTGCTCTCCCCTCTGATTGCTAAAGGAGGTCCTTGTGGTCGGGCAGAGTGGTTAAATTTGCCCAAGCAGCGTTGGAGATACAATGCTTTTTTATATGCTTAATGAATAGTAGTGTAGACAACGATGTCAATGTACATTTGCTCTTTCATTTTTTTATATTAACGAAATGCATGATTGAATTATATTTCTTTTTTTGGTAATTTTTTCTCCATGAATCTTTTAGAAATGCACTAATTTTACTCAGGAAGTGCTTTTGCAATTATATAGTGTTTAGGGTGTGTTTAAATGTGTTTTTGTTTTTAAAAACTGTTTTAAGAATGAAGTTTGAAAACTGATTTTGAGAGTAAAAGAACAAGAAAACTTGTTTCGAGAAGATGTAATTATTTACAAAAATGTCATTAATGAATTCTTAGATTTACAAAAATGCCGCCGCAAAATAATTTAAAATAACAAAAATTGATTTAATTATGAAAATATTATTAATGAATCCCTTTATTTACCAAATTGTCGCTGCACAAAACTAAAAACCATAAAACAATTTTGAAAAACAAGTAAAACTTGTTTTGCTTTTTTGATTTCCAATACTAAAAAGCAGACACGGTTTTTAAAACAGGATGAATGAAAACAGATTTTTAAAACAGGATGAATGAAAACAGGTTTTCAAACAAGGTTTTTTGTTTAATTTTTTTAAAAACTAAACTGTTTTTGAAAACACAAATCAATCAGGTCCTATAGGAAGAGTGTTTTTCCGGTATATAAAGCTATTTTCTAAATGACATTTTTTGGGTTTAAGATTAAAAATAAAAATTGTTTTAATAAGTTAACTATATCAAGTGTAAGGAGAAACATTAATTATTTATATTATTACAAGAATGATTGGAGAGATAATGAATTTGTCATTGGGCCAGAGATTAATTAATTGAACATGATTAGTTAATAAATTGTAAATTTAAAATGTGTCAATGAGTAGAAAAAAATATTAATATTCATTTAATTGATTTTTTGAAAAAGTCAAGTCTAAATTTTCTTCAAAATTTAAATTTAATGATTTTATTTGCTTTAATTTTATCGTATTGTTTTTTTGTTTTATAAAATTGTCAAAAATGAAATTAGTGGAATATATTTACCGTAATGATTGCCAAAAATAAACTATTGGTTGAGAAATCAAGAAAAAATGTTAAATTATTTTTAATTGAAATTCAAGAAACGTTTATCTTAATTAATTAAACGCATAATAATGAATTTTACTAGCAATTAGGTTCTTAAAAAAATTAATTCAGAACTATACAGTATGTCATGAAAAAAGAATGAAATAGTTTTAGAGGAATGAATGTCAAGAATTAAAAATGTTTTAAAATAAATTATTTTGAAGGGAAATTAAATTTGCGATTTTCTTCTTATTACCTCTTATTTTTAATTTTATTTTTGTTAGATCAAAATTAAATCAACAATTTTTTTATTTTGTAACTGTTGATTTGAATTTAATCTAAAGATAACAAAATTAATAAAAAAATAAAATAATAGTAAGTATAACTTATCCTATTATTTTAATATATTAACTTTAAAATTGTATATTCCTTAAAGTAAATAAAATCCTTCGACAAATTGCTAAAGCTGTATATTTTCTGTTACTATTGCATCTGAATTCTGAATAAATACAGTCAAAAGGTGATGAACAATTACACGAGTCATTATGTAGAATGGAAAGGAACTTAAAAGATTTTCAAGCCAAACAAACGTCCCATTTCTTTTTTAAAATTGATAAAATTAATATTAAAAAGAACGTTACAAAAATGATACAATTCACAACAAATGATTGGTGTGATGGGATGAAGAGTGGTCATTGAGAGGCTAGAGTAGTCTCCTGCTTGGTTTCAATAAGGCAACCTTCCTTAGAAATTGTGCCGGCAATTCTATTTGGTGGCCAATAGCGGAGTACTGATCTACCTATTATATTCTTGGCTGGCAGGGGACCCCTAAGAAAATTACATTCCATTCGCAACTAAATTAGTATATAAGGAAAAGAGAATACTGAAGATAATGAATTCATCTTTTGATAATTATGATCTTTAAATACATTACCACACATGGGAATCATAGCTGTTATTGCGGTTGTCTCCCATCACAAATACGTAGTTCTCTGGCACACGCTGCACAACAAATATTTTTAAACTAAATACAAAAACATGCTATTAACTTTAGGACAGGGCTAGACATTATAAGCCCAAAACAAAAACTTTAAACCTTTTAAACTATGGTACAGGATATTATAACAATCAATTAGTGTTATTACCAATGTTACTACCAATCAATTTAACTGTTAGAATGATTATATTGATCCAACGGTTATATTTATTTTCATCTTTGTATGGTTATGATTCTCCATATTTAATGTGAAAACATTAAATATGAAAAAATCATAACAATACAAAAGTGAAAATAAATATAAAGTATTAAATATGAATAATCATAATCATACAAAGATAGAAATAAATATAACTGTTGGATCAACATAATTGAGTGAAATTGATTGGTAGTAACATTAATTGATTGTTACAATATCTTTCCCCTTAAACTATAAGCATACCTTCGTTATAATTTAAAAAAAAAAAATCTCAAATATTTTCAATTGAATTTATACTTTCTAAAATTTACCTGCATTTAAAAATATCCGTGGATACTTAGCTAGTTACTATCATATTCGTCCTAGCATTTCAATGGAGGACTTAACATATCACAGTTATGCAGTTCCTAGAGAGAAGGGGAGGAGAACTGAGCCACATTATAAAATGATAGAACTTACTGTGGGTTTCATCTCATAAGAAGGTGGTTCAAAGATGAACTTTTCATTCCTCTCAATCCCATTAACTACAAGATGCCCTTTACGAACCTGCGTATAATTCAATTGCTCACATTTAAGTGACCAAGTTGCCAAATCAAACACCAAGAATCCGACAAAAGTTATAACTGTATACTAACTGCAATATTCTCCATTCATGCAAACATTTTGAATTCCAAAGTACATGTAACAACCAGTGGCCCCTGGCCAGCTAACCAAACTTTGTAACAGCTAGCAAATAAGAACAAAGTCACCAAACTTACCCCCCAAAACGAGAAAACTAGCAAGGGGAAAATGAGGCCTTTGACGAATAAAAGACAAAAACCAGACCACGAAAGAAAATGTAACAAGACATTGTGATCATAAAAGAGAACAGTGCACAGTAACATTAGTTCAACAAGGCAATGAACAAACAATGAAAAGCCAGCATCATAAAATAAGAGTATGAATGTTAATCTCCAAAGATCTTACCTCCACAATATCACCTTCCTTTGCAACAATACGTTTTATAAAAACATCATCATCCGTATATCCAACTTCTTGAAGGACTGGAGGGCTTTTAAATATCACTATGTCATTTGCGCATGGCTTTCTAAAATAGTATGAAACCTGAAAACATGAAGATGTATCTTTACAATAGAGATGCATCATAACAAAAAGTCTAGTCGATGCTGATGTCAAAATCTATTTAAAGAGCATAGCCATATGTTAACATGATTTTGTCTCACGAGTATTACATACTTTTTTGTGAAGTCAAATTTAACATTAAGCAATTCTCATCACAATAAATAGCTACAACTCTGAGACTGTTATCGGTGAGGAACTAAGCCAGCATAGGAACTAGGAATTTGCCGATTTAAGTATAAAAAACAATACTTTATGAAATTAATGACGAATGAGCTTACGATATAAACTAAAATCTACTATACACCCTAAACTTGGAACCTTATATATGTCCAACATTTCAATCACTAATACTCACAAACACAGCAAAACATTTCACGTTTTCTATTAACCTTGCCAAAAGTAGTGTCTAAAAAAAACCTCAACTCCTATGTTCCCTGTAGAAAAGCACTGAATCGTCTCATCATATTTCAACAAATAGCTGAAGTTTTCATATGAAGATGTATCTTTACATAGAGATGCATCATGACAGAAAGTCTACTTGAATGCTGATGTAAAAGTCTAGTAAAAGAGCATAGCTATACACTTAATTTTTTTGTCTCACAAATGTGGAGGTCTAAAGTTTCACACTACATTTTTGCGGAGTAGCTAAATTTAACATAAAGCAAATCTCATAATGTTTCAAATAATAGCTGAAATTTTATTCATTTTAAAATTTTATAGTCGACATATTTTTAGTTAAAATAAAAATAAAAATGCAAAGCTAGTCATAAGTGAATTGACACCCTCCTGAAATTAAAAGCTTAGGAACAAAATTACTACCTTTTCAGCAACAATTCGATCTCCAACATCAAATGTAGGATACATTGACAACGAAGGAATGTACCTCGGCTCAGCCACGAACGTACGAAATGCAAGCGATATTGCCAGAGCCGCAAATACCGTCTTTGCGTCATCAGAAGTGAAATTCAACCATTCTGGCAAAGGCCCCGAAGACCCATCTTTTTTCTCCACCTCTCGCTCACCCCCACCATCGCCACCTCCACCGCCGTCGCCGCCATCTCCTCCGCTATCCGAGTCCAATACCGCCTTAATGTCTTCGCCGGAATCCTTCAAGGCTTTGCAGTGGATTCTACGGTGAAGAGTGGTAGTGGTTTTGTAGAGGTGCGAAAAGTGGCGATGACAGTGAGCTGATGAAGGAATCGTTGAATTTAAACGGAAATTGAGGATTTTGATTGGTTTGAAGAAGTGGGCATGGTTCAAGTTAGGGTTTTGAAGCGAAGGCAGTGAAGAGAAGAGAGAGAGGGATGGCATATCTTCGTTCTTGTGTTAAGTTCAACTTCGACTTTGAGATATGAAAGAAAATCATAAAATCCTATTATTCTAATTATGATCATATTTATATGTACGGCTAAGATGGGAGTTTGTTTGTTTCATTGTTGGGTAAAGTCTCATTTTAAACGACGTAAAGTTGTGTCATTTTAAATGAGAGAAAGAGATAGATAAATGAAAAGAGAAAATGAACAAAAAAATATAAAGATATGAGTCCTACTCTTTGTGAGAGTGAAATGATATAAGTTGTGTCATTTAAAAGAACAAATACTTTTCCTTTTATTTTTTTTTGAAAAATATATCTTCTCACCTGATAAAGTGGTCACTTGATCATATTATTTGATCACAATCACTTATTGATGATGAAATAAGAGAAAAAAATATATATAATTTTTAAATAAGTGATTGTAATCAAATAATATGATCATTCTTTTTCACACGAGCATTCATTTCCTTTGATTTCGATATGTTGTTGGTGTTTTTTCTTTTTCTCTCTTTTATTCTTTTTCGTTTAAAAACTAGAGTAAACACCTTTTTTAATCCCTGGCAATATCTACGAAGTCCTTTTCAGTCTCTGACAATAAAAAATGACCAAATTGGTCACTGAAAGTATAAGAAAAGGGCCACTCTACATATTTGGGAGTTGACATAAGGACTAACATGGCTCCTTTTTTTGTAATTTCAGGGACCAATTTGATCCTTTTTTATTGTCAGGTACTAAAAAGGACTTCGTAGATATTGACAGAAACTAAAAATGGTGTTTACTCTAAAAACTATTATTTTGAATACAAGGGTGGGCGTGGCAGTTGGCACACTGAACTTCACCTTATGTTTCATGCCTTTGAGTCTGTCTTTGTATATTTATTCAAAGTTGTACTAAAACAGAGTAAAGTTTAGGGTGTGATTATTTCAATATTGGAGGAAATAATTTTATTTTATATATATTTATAAAAGTGTATGAGGCTCATACAGGGTTATATGAAGAGAGAAAAAAAATTTGATCTCACATATTTATATATATATATATAAGATATATATTTTTGTTTTTGGTAAAGGGAGGGGCAAAGTCCAAAAAAAAATTAAGAAAACACAAACAAAGCAAAAGGAAAACAGAAAAAAAAATTATTAGTATAGAAAATAATTTTATCTCATGCAATATGAGAGATATTAAACCCTAAAATTTAATGTAACTTTGGGAGAAATTAGTCAAATAAATTTGAATTAAGATGATAAATATAATTGCCATAATTAAAATGCAAGGCATGCCTTTCCGCAATAGTGTGATACAGACCCCAATCCCAGGGTAGAAAATTCAACAGGACACAATGTTTTTTTGCCTTCATAAACTAGATTTTCTTTACATCGATGTAAAGGAAATTACAAATATGAGTAAACTACTCGGGAATTCATATACAGAATTGAAAGTTACAAAAACTAAACCAGAGTAATGCAAGCACTAAAAATTATAAAGTAATTGGAGAGGCTTGACTCTCTCCTAGCCAAGAGTTCTCAATTCCCAATTTCTTACTTGATGCCTCCTTCTATTCTTCCATATTATTTAACCAACACTTTAGTAATTACCTGACCCTTCCATGCCTTCATTCCGTTGTGGTTTAGCATTGGTGACCATTTGAGCTAACTCATCATTGGTGACCCCATATTTTTATGGTTTGAGCTCGCGAAACTTTGGTCTTAAAAAATTAAATCTCTGTTTAAATATGTCAAATTGGTCTAGCCTGTAACCTGTTATGAATATAATTATCATCGTGTAGCCTGACTTATTTACAAAAAAAAAAGCTTGACTTAACCGATTAAAAATAAAAATAAAAATTTATCCAAACAGAATATATGATCAACAACACTAATAATTCCATAGAGATTTATAAATTCAATGTACATTCAAACAGCATAAAATAGAACAAAATCATTCAAAAAATCTGCTTAACCAATAAATTAAAGTAATACAAAATTATGCATATCCAAAAGAATAAAAGATTACAAATTTTGCGTAAACAATTTAATATACTCATATCAACATTATATTAGTATAAAAAATAAAAAATAAGAGAGTAAGTAGGCCAGCCTGACGGGCTTTAAGACCGGACTTTTGAATTGGAGCCTAAAGCTTTTATACAAGTTTAAGTCTGGATCTAACAACCAAAATACATAGACTAGGCCAAGCCTACACGAGTCAGGCCAAAGACCCCTAGCTCTTTTAAACCCCTAATCTTTACGGTCTAACTTATTGGATCGAACAATCACGCATACACAATCGCAAAACAGAAAGTGAGAAGGGAAAAAAAAGATGAAAATACAAGATTAGCCCATAATTCACTTAATATTGACTACGTCCAACAATATTTTATTATATTTTTCTCACCACATTCATTATAAAGCACTTTATTTATAAGGGGAATATAAATTGGCTTAGAAACACTAAGTAACAATAGCTATTCATGAGTCCAAACTCAAATTACTAAAAAGAGAAGAAAAAGAGAGAGACCCGTAACAGTATAAGGTCTCCATAGTCTTTGGAGTGCTGCCCTCACACTTCAATTGGGATCCCGATTTGCTTTCTTTGCGTCTCACCAATAAGAGTCATTATCTAAATGCGAAGTATGAGTCATATTCATTATAATTGTATCAGAGTGTAGTTAACTTAAATATTGAGTAATGTTTATTGGATCACTCATACAACTTTTTGGATACAATGATGAATATGAGATTTGAACTTATAATCTCCTGCAGATTATCCAAATCCATCATCACTACTAGACTATTACTAATATAATAAGGACGCTGAAATTAAACTAATGATTTTATACAAATAATATCACTTTTATAGGCTTTTTGACCCTTATGCCCCTTAATTAATAATTAATTACCAAATTGCCCCTCATTCAAAACTATTTCGAAAATTTACCCTTCCCAACAAACATAACACCAATCTGCCCCTGTTTGACCGTTGACCGCGAAGCCTACCCGGGTACACCATTACCTACCCGGGTAAATTTTGAAACTTTTTATCTACCCGAGTATGTAGGGGTGTACCCGGGTAGAGTTCTTGAATCTGGGAAAATGTTTGAATTATTTACCCGGGTACGGAGCAGTGTACCCGGGTAAACATCGACGGTAGGGTTTTAAAATACCCCAGCAGCCCCATTTCGAAAACCCACAAAAGGGGTACCCGAGTAGAGCTGCTGGAGGAGTGTCATCTTGAGCGATTTCAGGCAGAATCTTGCACTAATTCGTCTTGTTTGTGATCATCATTCGCGGACCTTGCAACCTCTCTGCCTTCTACCGATTGAAATCGATCAAAGGTGAATTTTTTTTTTCAGTTTTTTCAATTATGTTATGATTTCTGTTCTGATTCATTGTATTTTCGTTTATATCATTTGATTCTGTCCGAATTATTTTATCAATTTGTCTAACCCTAACCCTAACCCTGAATCTAACCCTAACCCTAACCCTAACCCTAACCCTAACATGTATCTAATTTCTGATTTTGGTTATTTTTTCAGTTTAATAGTGTGACACAATGACCTCTCGACGCGTTTCAAAGCTGCCAGTGACCCATTCCGAGAGAAGAACCAAGAGTCGTCACGATGGGTCGTCATCCTCTCAGCCCCAGGCTGCTTCGAGTCAGGCTCCGGACTTGACGTTCGGATATTTGTTTGAGGATGACATTCCTTCACACGAGAAGTTCGTGAAGTTTTTCATGACCCGGAAGATCTGCGAACCGAAATCATTGGATTCGGCATTCTTCAACCTAGAGCGTTTTGACATCGTGCCGCTTCTTGAGCAGACACATTTACTTCACCTGGCGGAGATGCGGTGCCCATACTCGGAGGTTATGGTAAGAGCCTTCTACCAGAACCTTGGCTACTCGCAAGGCGAGCTGACTTCCCGTGTCTGCGGGATTGATATCATCATGACTGCTCCTATCTGGACGGAGCTACTGGGGTTCGATTTTGATGGTGTCACAGGAGCAGCACTATATGATGGAGACAGCCATCATATATTTGGTGATTATAACCGGGAGACCATTGTTACAGAGACTAGGAGGGCAGACGCTGAGCCCGGTCATTTTGCTCATTATCCTGTTAGCAACTTGTCAGTTTCTGCTCGCATTCTTCATTATGTGGTGACACATATTATTTTCCAGCGCCCGCATAATCACTCAAAGGTGCCAACTGAGCATCCGGAATTACAGTAGGCCCAACAACGGATGGAATCAACAATTCATTGCCAATAGGAAACCAGTGTGCAGCATATACTTTAGCAATGGTTGGAATTTTGAAAACATGATCCACATAATCATAATGGTTTAGCTTGGCCACCTTGCAAACTGCTAATACATGACTGCAGGGATACCTCCTTGCTGTAAACCTACCACACTGACATGTACGATTGATTAAGTCCACTCTCATTTTTGCCTTCCAGGCCTTCCTGTACGTTATGTTGTATCCATATGTTCCCTGTATCCTCTCCTGTATCAGAGCTGGTCTTGTGGATGGATCTTCCTTTAACATATCTGGAAAAAAAAAATTAACTTTACCATATTCTCAATTAATCTGAATCATTAAATAAACAGTAGAATACATACTCATTATAGCCGCACAAATGACATTTGAATCCAACTGTCTATGATCCTGTGCTAGGCCTTGATTTAGGCATGTGTGACCTTGATCCTGTGCTAGATCTAGGTTTTGGGTTTGGAGGTTGGTTCAGATTTTTTAGCACAAAATGGGAGTGTGGAGATGTAATCTCAATGTCCCCCCAAGATTCAGCTTTCTGAAATGATGAGATGAAATATGTGTGATGTTTCGGATTAGAGAGGGTAAGAGAGAAAGATTTGGGGTTTCAAAAACCCTATACCTCGCAACAATGGCTGAAACCCATACATATTGGGGTTTCTGGACGCGATTTACCCGGGTACACTGCTACGTACCCGGGTAAATAATTCAAACATTTTCCCAGATTCAAGAACTCTACCCGGGTACACCCCTACATACTCGGGTAGATAAAAAGTTTCAAAATTTACCCGGGTAGGCTTCGTGGTCAACGGTCAAACAGGGGCAGATTGGTGTTATGTTTGTTGGGAAGGGTAAATTCTCGAAATAGTTTTGAATGAGGGGCAATTTGGTAATTAATTATTAATTAAGGGGCATAAGGGTCAAAAAGCCCACTTTTATAACATTCTTTCACTCTTGGCAGCTTATTCAATCCCACAAAAGCATGAAAATTTAAAATTTTGCTTCTGTCTCATTGTCAACTAGGAATCTAGGATACTGACAGCAAAAATGAATAATCAACGTGCTTCACAATTCTAATTTTCTAAAGAAAGTCTCTAAATTGCTTGTGTTGGATTTGACTGATTTTACTAATAATAATTAATTTTATTGCAAGAATTTTCATAATAAAAAATACCACAACTATTGAAGCATGCATGATAGATAAAACATCATATATCAATAATGAGAGATTTGCATATTGATTAGACCATCTTATCTATTGTACAAATAATTTTCATTTGATTGCTAGAATCTTTATCTAAATGACATATTCTGAAAATGACAACATTTGTGCGATGAGAACATGATAACTCGCAGGGCTTAATTCTAATATAAATAAAATAGAGAGAAATCTAGCATAATCCTAATCAACAATATCTCTACTAGATCCACTTATCACGGAGTCACATTCGGTTAATCGTATTAATTAAAATTGAAATACTCATTAACCTGATTAATTTTAAAATAATATATAAAACTAATTACTTGATATTTCTTGCATATATGAAAATTTCCAACATTTATTCCTTATTCAATAAATAGGGTAAAAATGTTTACTTATCAAGCAAAATTTCTATGAGTTTAAATAATAAATACTTGTATTGGTAAATTAATTGAGTTTGGAAAATGAAAAAAGGTGACATGGGTGAGAAAGAGAGATATAAATAATAGGGGTATGTTCTCATTTGTGATATAGTCATGTGCGATTTGATTTTATTGATTTGGTTATACCTTTTTTCGTGTTTTCGTTACAAGTATTTATAAAAGTAACATTTCCCAACAATGTGCAATATGCACATTAATACAAATCAATTAATTCTGCAGTCATGTATATTGTACATTTCATTGGAAGTGAATACAAGTTGCAGATATCAGTAGGAGTACTGTGGCAGTGTCTAGATTAGGCAGTTAGGGTGTGTTTGGTACAGGAGAAATTTTTTGGTGACCGGGAATCATGATTAATGGGAATTCAGTAGAAATTGAGTTTACTTGGAATCTTACGAAAGATGTGTTTGGTTAGCCAAAATATTACCGGGAATACTGGGTAAAAATTACTGATTTCATATTTGGTTTAGAACGAAATATGACTTGGAATATGAGGTTATTTTACAAAAATAACCCCAAACTATTTTTACTTTTGTAATTGATAGATTTGGTCTAGATTTTTATGTGTATTGGGGTATTTTTGTCTCAAAATTTATTGTTGTGATTTCCCTTTACTTGGTATTCTGATTGGTATTCCGAATTACCATATTATTTTTGGTAATCTGAATAGTGACTTTTCTTTATAAATCAAATTACCGGTAATCCTTGGATATCCGGGAATCGTAATTTATTCCTTCTACCAAACGTGGTAATTACATTTACCAAAGAAGGATTACCGGTAATCCTCTCCAAAAACTTGAACCAAACACCCCCTTAGGGTCAACATTTAGTGGCTGTTTGATACGCCTTGAGCAAATAGAGTTTTCTAGACTAAAAAGAGCAAAGATTTGATATTAATTGAGTGATAAATGTTATTATTTATTAGAATTATTGACAATCCAAACTCAGACATGCTCTCATTAAATTTGTGTTTTGCAGAAGAAAAAATGCATAAAAGAGGATGATCTCACAAAAGAGAAAGCGACAGTACCCCAGTCGCGCGAATGACGCGAATCGTGCCAAGAATGTTGAATAATAGCCAAATCCACTGCCTATCCGCGCGGTAACGGCGCGGATGCCACGTGCATTAATTATTGGATTGGGTTTTTATTTGAAAAGGGACTCTAAATCAAAGATTTGACCAAGATATGGAAAGATTTGATAAAAATCTATAAAAAAAGGGGATTAAAAACTCTTAGAAGGCATCTTTGGCTGGGAGTTTTGAGAAATCAAGAAATTGAGAGAGTTCTGAGAGATTTATGCTGGAGATCAACACTAAGAGAAATTGAAGATTTTCTTTCTTCCCTTCTTTGCTCACTAGGAGCCCACATATGTGGCCACATCAGCCGTATAGCCCACACGCAAGGCACATCCATCCCTCAACAGCACCACAGAGAGCATCACCACAGCCTCTTTATGCAGATTCCCCCATCATCCAGCGCATGCAGGGACAGCTTGACAGATTGAGCATTCAGGGCGATTACTGGGCACACATACTGGAAGATTTTTGCCGAGCAGGAGGAGCTAATACTTCTGGTTATCGACCACACCTTACACCGATACCAACTTCAGAGGATCACATTGAGCCCACAGTCCCTACTAAGCCAGTAGCTGAGCATATGGAGACATCACAGGCTGCTGGAGGCGACACCATAGATGATGCATGGCTTGATGACTGATTGCATTAACCCCACCATTTATCTTTTGTTTTTATTTTACATTCAGATGCTTTAATTTCTGTTTTTATTTTGAGACAACTTGGATGTTATGATGTTCTTGATATACCTGGTTAGTTTTATTTTGATATGATGGTTAACAAGTGTGAATGTGTTCCAACTGCGCAGAAGTTTTATTCTTCGACTAGTTTAGCTTTATTGCTGGGGACAACAATTTTTTAAATCTAAGAATTGGGCGCACCACATGCGATAATGAGGAATCACGCATAAAAGACATCTAACAGAATTTTTTTTTGATTCAGGGGAGATATCTTAACCTCTTTTCTCAATTTGTAGTTTGTTATTTTTGTTTTTAGTAGAAATAATTCTCTGAAAAGCATGCCTAGATGTTCATGAGCAACTCATCCAATAAGTTGATTAAACCTTAGAGAACATATGTTATATTTTGTGAGAAGTCACAATAAATAACAGTCAGAATATTGTATTGGAATTGCCTGAGTTATGATTACTTGTTTGGTTGATTTTCTTGTTGAGAATTGTTAAACTATATTTGATGTAAACTGAGAATTTAGATTCTAGCTTGATTAATTAACCTGTGAGATTTGAGCCTATATAGTGAGTATTTTTTCCAGAGAGACCTCACTGTGATAGTACGCTAGAACTTGATCTGTTTCTCTATGATGTTTGCATGAATTGAAATGATAAAGGCAATTTTTGTTCTTATCAACCACTTGGACAAATAGCTAACCTGAAAAGTTTTCCATTGCTAACCTTTTGAGCCTTAGCCTGATTTCTCTTGATAAATTTCCCATAAATTACTTAGCCTATATCCCTGTTAACTCACCCTTGAATGAGATTTGAACACTGATTAATAAAATTCAAGGTAAAGTTCTCATAAGTGATTGTAAAGGAAAAAGTTGGGTTCAAAGGAAAGAAAGAAAATTATGAAAATTGTGCAGCAGCGAAAAAGTACAGAAAAATGGTAAAAAAGGGATGAAAAATCTTGAATTGAAACGAAGAAAAGCAGTTAACAACATTGTTTGAGTTATGAACAAACCTTGCGGTAATATCCGTGTTCCAATGTCAACAATAATTTAACTACTTCCCAAATATTCCTAACCCCAACCCAGGCCAAGTTACAGCCCTGCAAGACCTTTTGATCAGTTGTGCATGTCGTCTGTGTTAGGAACCTGATAATGGGATCAAGCTTATGGTAGTACTACTGCACTGATGGATTGAGAGATTAAACCCAAAACACTTGAGTGATGAGTGTATTGCATATCTTGGTACGAGGTAATTAAGTTAGGCTCTAAATTCCTTTTTGAAACTGATTTTGAAATTCTCAAAACTGGAAACTATTCATGCTTAACATAATAACTCTGAAATTATTCAATGCAATGTTATGCCTAAGCCACATGAATTCTTATCACAGATTTAATCCTTGTTGCCTATTGTTTGATCTTGTTTATTGCTGAGGACAACAATGTCTAAATCTGGAAATTGTTTAATATGCCTCCAGCATATAGAGTCTTCTAGACTAAAAAGAGCAAGGATTTGATATTAATTAAGTGATAGATGTTATTATTTATTAGAATTATTGACAATCCAAACTCAGACACGCTTTCACTAAATTTATGTGTTTTGTAGAAGAAAAAATGCATAAAAAAGGATGATCTCACAAAAGAGAAAGTGACAGTAGCTCAGCCGCGAGAATGGCACGAATCGCGCCAAGAATGTTGAACAATAGCCAAATCCATTGCCTATCCGCGCGGATCGCACGGTAACATTGCGGATCGCACGGATGCCACGTGCATTAAATAATGGATTGGGTTTTTATTTGAAAAGGGACTCTAAATCAAAGATTTGACCAAGATATAGAGAGATTTGATAAAAAGCTATAAAAGGGGGATAAAAACCATTAGAAGGCATCTTTGGCTGGGAGTTTTGAGAAATCAAGAAATTGAGAGAGTTCTAAAAGATTTATGCTGGAGATCAACACTCAGAGAAATTGAAGATTTTCTTTCTTCCCTTCTTTCTTCTTCTTCTTGATGAAATCTTTTTCTTTCTTTATTGTGTTTAAGTCAGATATGTCTGGCTAATTTTCTTTTGTAGTTAAGATCATGGATCCAATGTGAAACCTTATTGAATTCTGAATTGTTTTTATAATTATTTTAATGCAATAAGTTTTATTTTACCTTGAATGAATTTTTCATATCCTTATTAGATCTAATCAATTTTATAGGGTTTTGAGGGTTAGAGTTCACAATAGACATATTAGGATTTTAATCCTGACAAAGACAAAATAACAATTTATGCATAATCTAGACATAGGCTTGTATGGATTGCAGACTTTTTAATTCATCAACTTAATGTTTGATTCAAGGGGGATTACTAGGACACTAGGATTCTAATTGGGTTAAAGGGTTAAATATACTAAGACATTAGGGTTTAACTAATTGATTTGAGAAAGATGAATTATCTGAACTATTGAGTTAATTAATTATAAGAATTAATTCAGATTTATAAAGGAGGATCAAAGGTGAAGTTTATCCTAGCTATAGTTCTTTATTACAGTTCTTTATTCATATCTTTTCATACGTTCTTGAATGTTCTTGATATTTAATGCAGTTAATTTTAATCACTTTTATTTTAATCCAAAATCTGTTTTCTAAACCAAATCGAATTTTTCAAATTAAGAGGACTAGTTATACTAACACTTGGTGCTTTAATCCTTGTGGGACGATACTTTGCTTCCACTTTTACTACTTGAAATCGATCAGTATACTTGCCGTAATCGCAATACTGATTTGTTATTTTCCTTTTGTTTTTGGGCTTTTGCCCTCCACATCTATCAAAAAGAAAATAAAATTATTAACGGTGTCAATTAGCATCACCATTTCATTTTATGCTAGACCCATATAATAGACCCCTTCTAGCCATACAAAAAAAAAATTGGGCTTTATCTATCATCGCGTAAAATCCCTTTATAAATAAAGAGTTAAACCTCACAAGTTTGCACTTTTGAACTCTAATTCTTATTCACTTTTTGAACTCTAATTCTTATTCACTGTCATTATGCACACATCACACCCCTTTTGATTTTCTGCTTCCTCATAGTACACAGTGATCGGCCACCACTTGCGCATGTCTTTCCCATAGACATCGACTAGTTCATAAATTCAACAGTAATCTTTAATCCTTCGGGATCAAACATCAAAATTTAAAAGAAAATTCATTTTCTTTCTTTTGCTGTATATTACTATTTATTTCAATTTTTAAATTTTAATTTACATTTTTCTGATTTTTATCCTTTTCAACATATTAATTTTTGTATTTTTTAAAATAGAAATTGAAGTGCATTTATTTTCAATAAATTAAAAAACTATCTGGATACTTTATTTTTTTCTTTTAAGTTATAATTATAATGAAGTTAAATAAATTTCCGTGAGACGATATGATAGTAAGGCTATGAAAAATGTAACGAGATTATGCAATTTAAAACCTTACAATGCGTTACCTTATTTTCTATGGGAATACTGTCTTGAACTGAAAAGGAATATTTAAATATACTTTTATTTAACTTATGTATATTTCATTAATGATATAAACCTACTTTATTAATATTAATAAAATTAGGATAAAATGCGTTATTTTTTTTTTTTAAAAAAGGGATACCATAAGAAAATAATATAAAAAATAATATACGCCGATTGAAAATGGCGGGTCCAACACTTCATTAAGGCTAGACACGTTTGTGTTTTGGAACTTGAAGCGAGGCTGAATATAGTGAAGAATCTGAAGATGCATCGTTTAATGCGTTTTGACATCTAATTATATATACATTCGAAGGTTCTATATTTTCCTTCAACACTGTAGTTGTAAAGTGAAGAAGATGCGTAGTTTAATGTGTCTTGACACGTAGTTATATATTTTCCTTCAACACTTTAGTTCTAAAGTGAAGAAGATGCATAGTTTAATGTCATCAACACTGTAGTTCTAAAGTGAAGAAGATGCGTAATTTAATGTCCATCAACACTCTAGTTTTAAAGTGAAGAAGATGCGTAGTTTAATGTGTCTTGACATCTAGTTATATATTTTCCTTCAACAAGGTGTGTGGTAGGAGGTGGAATTTTTTTTTCATTAAAAAATAAGTTAGGAAAAATTATTTGCTTATGTTTAGTAAGAGGTGAAGTAAAAATATGACTGAATTTTTTTTTCCATCATTTGTTTTTCTATGTAAAATAGTTGGGGAAGATTATCATTGAAGAGGTGAAATTGTTTTTTTCCTACGTGATGAAAAAATTAACACACAACATCAATAAAATTAACTCAACATTCCAAGAAAATTTTTGACTTACTAAACACCTTTTAATAACTTACTTAGAAAAAAAAAATCCATCACATTCCTGAAAATTATTTTATCCTGGTAAAAAGAATTTCTCCTACCCGCGTAGTTCTAAGGTGAAGAGAATAATATTTTCCGATGCATAGTTTAATGTGTCCTGACATCTAGTTATATATACATTTGAAGGTTATATATTTTCCTTCAACACTGAACTTGCCATCAAAGTAGTGTTAGCTCATGTGGCCTTATTTGAAGAGATTATTGTTGCCATCAAATCAAAGTAGTGTTAGCTATGCGTATTTGTTGATTTCGTTCATCAAAGTGGGGTGTTATGCGGAGTGTTGGCAGCTTATGTGGGGCCTTATTTGAAGAGACTGTTGTTGATTTCGTCGTTGTTGATATTGCCAAAATGTGCCAAGTGTTAGCCATTGAATAGTCTTTTTTCGTTTATGAAAGTAGTGTTAGCTTATGTACCAAAAAAAAAAGTGTTAACTTATGCGTATTTGTTGAGTTCGTTCATCAAAGTGGTGTTATGCGTATAGTGTTGGCAGCTTATGTGGGGGCCATGTTTTGTTTTGTTTTTTGGTATTCATTGACACCTAGTTGTTATTTATGCATTTGAAGGTTATATATTTTACTTCAACACTGAAGGTGCCAATAGGGGTGTGCATAAGTTACTTCGGGTCAGTTTTTTTTGTGTTGACTTGACTTAACTTGATTTTTATAGGTCAAAGAGTTAGATATAAAGTCAATAACAAAGACTATTATAGCGAAACATGGCAGCAATAACGTATTCAGGCATATCATATCATATGGGTTTAAATCAATCAATCAATCAGCTCGGGATTGAACACAAGAAAAGTCGAGAAGCATACCTTGAACTGCAATTGTGATTGCGGTGGCTGATCCTCTTCGGTGCAGTGGAAGAATGTTGACAGAGATAAGAGAGAAGTGAGAACCCTAAAAACGAAAACTGCAATTGTGATTTTTTTTTTCACATAATGGATATGGATCAAGTTTTGAGTTAATGAGTCAATTATTAAAATAAGTTAGGTCTAAAACTGACCCAAATAAAAGTGGATCAGTAATTAAAACTAGTTCAAAAAAATAAGTATTTATGAGTCAGGTCAAAATCAGATCAAGAGCATGGCAAATAAATCAATTTTTTTGCACACTGCTAGATGCCAACAAAGTAAAGTGTTAGCCATGCCCATCAAGTAGTCATTTACACTGAAGCGAGACAGAATATAATTGGCGGATAAAAGAATGCGATTATATTTTTTTATGTAACATGAGATAAGATATCTCATGGTACACTCAAAAACTTATGTGGGTCTCATGAGAAATTTTTTTTTGAAGTGGGTCTCACATTTTTTTGAGTGTGTAGGAGAGATTTATTGTCTTCTCCTATCACATGATGCTAATATTTTCCTAAAATAATTAACCTAAAAGAATTGGGATCAGTTTCAGCGTAAAAGAATTATTAAGGGTACGTTTGTATCGACTTTTTAAGAAAGTCTTTTTTATCACTTCCTTATTTTAAAAGTACTTTTTATAAAAGTTACAGTTATTTAAATTTTTTAAAAAATATTTGATTTTTAAAAAAAAATATTTGGCTTTTGATTTCTGCTTTTTTTAAAAGTTAAAATTGTTAGTTTTTGAAAAAATAAGTAGATTTTTAACTTTTTTTTTTTACTTCTGCTTTTTTTAAAAAAATAGACTTTTTTTGAAAAGTGCTTTTTTCACTTAAAAAAAATAACTTTTGAAAAAAAAAAAACTCATCCAAACAAACTCTGAGTACGCTAAATTGCTAAAGACATGACTTGCTGAATCCAGTTTACCACATGACTTGCTAAAGCTCTGAAACAGGTCGTTGGAGAACACCGGGAAGTTTCGCAATTTTGGGCTGAAACATAATATTTTTTAATTCATTAGAGAATGTATGAAAGAGAATACAGTTATTTTATCTAATTCTCCTTTGCACACCCTCTCAGTTAGTCACATACATTCTCAGTTAGTATTCACCGCGTGGAACTCCCAATCAATAATCGATTGACAAATTAAACCCGTAGACAGCAGGTAATAAAACAGAAAAACAGCAAACCAATTTTTTTTTAAAAAAATGTCATCGCTTTAATAAATAAAATTGAAAGAGAAGGGTTTCAATTCTTTTTTTTTTTTTTTCAAGTGTGTTTAACTAACAGAACGGTTTAGTTAAATTGAATCTAGGTAGTGAAGAAATTATTATGAAGGAGGAAGAATCCCTTTTTATTATTCCACCACGTTTCCACGTCATTTACCTTTAGTGCCTTGGGGAGCCTTATGTGTTATGTTTGGTTCAAATTTGACATTAGTGTGATCCTACCTGTATATATATATACATTTGAGATGTGATCCTGCTATATATATATATATATATATATATATACTTTACTTATGAAGGTTATATATTTTCCTTGGACACTGAACTTGCCATCAAAATAGTGTTAGCCTCTCAAAGGATGACAGACAACAGCACCGCAGCCATAACACCACAGATTCAGACACCGGGGTAAGTATCTTTTACTAGACTTTTATTTCTTTTTATTGCTTTCACGGAAGTTCTTTAAACAAATTATAATATGTGCTATAGTCATATCACAAGCACAACTATAACTTTTTTCTCGTGTGTATATATAAAGGGTTTTATAATTATCATTTAACATGAGAATTCAAATTTTCCTACCCACTCTTCGATTTCCGTGCTGACACGGGTCTTACATATAATTTTTTCTAACACATGGGTCCCACATATTTTTTATCTCTAACATGAGAATTGAATTCTCATTTAACATGAAAAAATCAAACTCCATATATAAAACTATAAAAGTAACATTTCCCAACAAGGTGCAATATACATAATTCTGCAGCCATGTACCTTGTACATTTCATTGGCTAGTGAATACAAGTAGCAGCAGTTCAACAAATGCAAGTTACACCACCATTTTGTCAAAACTCTATAGTGTATGATCTGATTTCTGAAGTCCCGGAATGCAATTTACATCAGCATGGTGTACTTTCATGGAAGCAAATAAATATATTTCAGACATGATATGTGTTTCATCAAGAATTAATATAAAGATCACCACAGCTGAAAGTCACCTCAACAATGTATTGACACTACTCTGCAACAGTTAAGGAAAGGCCTAACAATCTGATTTTGAATTTGCTGCTTACTTAAAATCAATGGCTGTACCCAATATGAGCTTGGGCGAACAAAAACCATGGAAGGGTGTTATATACTGTTTGATCGATTATATTGATCTAACGGTTATATTTATTTCCATCTTTATATGGTTAATATTCTCCATATTTAATGTAAAAGCATTAAATAAGGAAAAGTCGTTGGATCAACATAATCGATCTAACGATAAAATTGATTGATAGTAACACTAATTGGTTGTTACAATATTTTTCTCCCAGGAAAAAAATAAAGGGAATTTAAAAAAATATATTTTATTCTTATATTATGAATTTTGTTAATTTTTTTTCCCAAATTCCATAATAACGTTGTTTTGAGGTTTCAAGAAACATTAATTCCTTTTTATCTGCACTCTTATATATTAAGTTAAAGTATATTTTAAAGTGACTTAATATTTGAATTTATTATCTCCTTTTTTGTAAAACTCAATTTTTTGTCTCCTAAACAACAATACATGTCCTTCTTTCTTTCTCCTTTTTAAATTAAACTTTAATTATTTTAAATTTTAATTATGCAAATTTCCTTTAAAGTTTTACATGTTTTTTCTAATTATGTTGTTTAGATTTTATTTAAATTTAAAATATTCATATGATGGACGAAGATAATATAAGTTTACTTTTGATTTGTCACATTCAAATTGTAAAATTTTTGTTTATTATAGCACACTCAGACTCCCAATCTTCACTCCATAGTATGACGGTTATATTGACGATTGCCCACGGCCCACGTCAGAAACTTACACCGTCCACACATATCACCTTCTTTCTCATCCTTAAACAGAAAAATTGTCATAATCAATTAAAAGTTAACTATCATCAAGAGATAAAAAATTTGTTAACAGAGTCAATTAGTATCACCATCACATTTTATCATGGCCCATAAAATAGACTCCTTCTAGCCATATAGAAAAAAAATGGGCTCTATTCATCATTAGGTAATTTTTTTTTATAAATAAAGGGTTACATATATATTTTTAAGTTCTATTAATAATAAAGTTTAAATAAATTTCCGTGAGACGATGTGATAGTGAAACGTGAAGGTATGCAAAAAATAATGAGTTTATGCAATTTAAAACCTTACAATGCTTTTGGTCCATGACCTTATTTTCTATGTGAATACTTTTATTTAAAAAATATATTTAAATATACTTTTATTTAACTTATGTATATTTCACTAATGATATAAGCCTATTTTATTATTAATAATATTAGTATAAAATCCGTTTTTTTAAATGTGATACCATAAGAAAATAACAAAAATAAAAATAAAAATACGCCGACCTGAATCCACTTTTCGAATGACTTGTTAAAGCTATGAAACGGGTCGTAGGAAAACACCGGGAAGTTTCGCAATTTTGGGCTGACATCTTTTAATTCATTAGAGAATGTATGCAAGAGAAGAAAAGGGTTTCAATTTTCTTATTTTTTTTTTTTTAAGTGTGTTCAAATAACAGAATGGTTTAGTTATATTGAATCTAGGTTGTGAAGAAATTATTATGAAGGAGGAAAATGTGGCCTTTTTTTTTTTTTTTTGGTATTCATATTGACATCTAGAAATAAAGTTTTGGTGCATCATACGAATTAAAAATTTAGCATATCCGTCCAATTATTTTGTGACATGTAAATAAAAATATTATTATTTATTTTTCAAATAATATAATATTTTTTTATCCATATATCATAAAAAAAAATACACTGAATTCAATGGATGTGTGATGTACTAAAATTTATTCCACATCGAGGTATATATACATTTGCCACGAAGTTAGTGTTAGCCATCAAGTAGTAGTCTTTTATCGTTGACTTCATATTTATCTGATATTGTCATCTAGATTCTTGGGATTTTTTTTTTGGAAAATGCATTTGTCATGTTTACATGACAAATAAATAGTTGTTATGATAAGAAAAAGATAAATTATATAATATTAAAAAAGTGAGAGAACACGTTATTCAATAAATTTATCTTATCTTTTTTTTAACATAACAACTATTCATTTATCATGTAACATACAAATACATTTCTCTTCTTCTTTTTTTGGTTTTGACAGGTTTTTTTGGTATTTCATGATAGGTTTTTTTTTGGTATTTCACGATATTGGACAGATTAACGGGTCTTATTTTGGTATTTCACGATGTTTGACGGATTGACGGATTTTTTTTTGGTATTTCATGATAGGTTTTTTTGGTATTTCAAGATGTTGGACGGATTGACGGGTTTTTTTTTTTTTTTTTTTTCGGTATTTCATTATTTTTGGTTCATATTGACATCTAGTTATATATACATTTGAAGGTTATATATTTTCCTTCAACACTGAACTTGCCATCAAAGTAGTGAATTAGCTTATGTGGCCTTATTTGAAGAGATTATTGTTGCCATCAACAAGGAAGTAAAAAAAGGAAGGGTCGGGTCCGATACGCTCTGACACGGCGACACGCTCTGACACGCTCCGACACGGTGTCGGACACGCGGTTGACTTTTTCCGACACGTTGACCATTCCGACACGCGAATTTGACCATGTCCGACACGGTCAAATGACATTTTCGTAATTTTTTAATTTTTTTTTTTAAATATTTTTTTTTAAAAAGTTAAAATATATTAATAAAGCTTCTACCTGATCATATCAATTTTATCTTTTTGTCTTTTTTTCCCTTAAGTAGATAAGAGATCATCTCAGCATCATTGTTGTCAATTCCTATCACGCTCTTATTGTATCTTCTTCTCTCTGATTTCTCTCTAATATGATTTGATCTCTCTATCTGATATTATCTCTCTCATCCCAGTTCTTATTTTTTTTATTAAAGCTTCCATCTTTATAACGTGTCGATGGGTATTATTAATATAGTTTCATTTTTTTTTAAATTATTAAATATTAAATGAAATATACACTATATAAATTAAAAATATTATTTAATATTAAAACGTGTCCTAACGTGTCGAAATCCATAATTTTTTAGGATTGACGTGTCGGAGTGTCGTGTCGTGTCATGTGTCGCGTGTCGTATCGGTGCTACGTAGGCCATCAACAGTACTTATGCCTATTTGTTGATTTCGTTCGTCAAAGTGGTGTTATGCGTAGCGTTGGCAGCTTATTTGGGGCCTTATTTGAAGAGATTGTTGTTGATTTCGTCGTTACTGTCTGATATTGCCAATGTGCCATCAAAGTAGTGTTAGCCATCAAATAGTCTTTTTTCGCGTATCAAAGTAGCGTTAGCTTTTATCCAATAAAAAAAGAGAGTAGTGTTAGCTTATGCCTATTTGTTGATTTCGTTTATCAAAGTAGTGCTTATGCATATTTGTTGACTTCGTACATCAAAATCGTGTTATGCAGCGTATTAGCAGAGACTGTTGTTGATTTCGTCGTTACTGTCTGAAATTGACATATTGGTAGGTTCAATTTTTTTTGTTGTTGGTATTCATAAGATGTCGTTTTCAATGTCTGAAAATCGAAATGGGTGCGTTCCATTCTGTCTCCTTTTTTTTGGCTTCCACTAGTTGTTATAAATGCATTTGCAGCTTATATATTTTACTTCAACACTGAAGGTGCCATCCAGAGTCTTTTATGGTCGTCTCTAAGGAGGACAGACATAACACCACAGATTCGGACACCGTCGTCTCAAAATATGAGAGACAACAGCACGACCATAACACCACAGATTCAGACACCGGGGTACGTATCCTAATACTTCATCTTTTTATTTTTATTTTTTACTGTCGCCGGAGTTCTTTAAACAAATTATAATATGTGCTGTAGTCATATCACAGCACAACTATAACTTTGTTATTCACAGTTACTACTGTTACAACATATGACAGCCCAGATTCCCCCTCCTTCTTCTTTTTTCAACGTGGGACAAATTTCCTCTTCAAGTTTCCAACTTCACGGTTCCTTGGAGTCAGATCAGAGATAAGAGTGAGAGTGGGGGAATGTTTACCATCTCCGCAGCCTCAGACAAGGAGCAATATCCTTGTAGGACGCTGCGGATGGGCTGTACTGTACTATGATATGTTGGAATTGTGAATAAGAACCGTGTCTGTGCTCTATATGTTGGAACCGTGGAGTTGGAAAGTTGAAGAGGTACATTTGGGAAATAAGTCGAGGAGAAGATCGGTTTATGAGACCCTCCTCACTTTTACTATATGAGGATATTCTCTATGCATTTGTATGAGAACCTAACTTTTGTGAAGGAGAGGAGAGGGTATTGTCTGTGGTTTACTTTTACTATATGAACAATCCATGTGATATTCTTATAGGTATTTGGGCTTCCTTCCACAGCTAATAGGCCTGCTCTGCAGCTCTGGTATGGGAGCCCATTACAGTTTATAAGATTAGCAGTTTGTAAAGTATGAAAAATATTAATTTAATTATTGAATATATGACGTGTAAAACAAGAGCTATTTGAGAAACATTAGTTGGTATGTTTGATTGTGTTGTCGTTTTTTTGTTTTTAAAACTTTTTTTTTAGAATAATTAATAAAATGTGTGTTTTCTATATATTTTTTGTTTTGGAAATTAAGAGTTAAAATAAAAAAAAAAATGATTCAGATATGTTTTTTAAATTTGATTTTAAAAAAAAAAGAACGGTTACAATTTTTATTATTTTTTTTATAAAACAGATAGGTTTGGTGTTTAACTTTTTAAAAGATATAGAATATGTCATTTTAAGTGAGATAAAGATACAAGTAATGAAAATCATATGAGAGAAAATAAGTATTTTTTGTAAATTTATTTTTAAATAAAAAACACTAATTTATGTTTTTCTCTCACTTAAAATAACATAACTCTATATCATTTAAAAGGGACAAATATTTTTCTCAAACATATATTATAAAACGGTTTTTTTTTTTTTTTTTAATTCTGAAAATCAAAAAACTATTTTTCAAAATAGATTTCAATCATGCTATTTATACCCTTTATTTATTGTTTTTACCGGAACACACACTTGAAAACAAAAAATAAATTGGACCCCTTCTTTTTCAATTTTATTTATTGACGTTGTTTTAAAAAAAAAATTGTTTGCAGTTCTGGTGTTTTTCTCCATGCAGTGATTGCTGTCTACGGATCAGTAATTGCACTATTGGTTGGTGTGAATGGAATTAAATATGAAGGTTTAAGTACCCATCCTTATCGAGAACCAGGCATAATCATGTTACTTTTCCTTATAGCTATATTGGCTCATGCCATTGCTACGGTTGCAATAATAATCCTTCAAAGAGATGAAGCATGGCCAGCTAATATTATCCTTCATTTTTCTGGATTACTTGCCATTGAGACACTTCTCTGGACCCTCCTCGTTGCATTCCGGTTGTGGATCATCTTCAATGGTATTATGTCAGTGGCAATAGCAATATGTTTCTACAAATATATATGTGTTTTCCTCAATAATCAGCTACGTACATGTCGTACATGTTTTCTACGGATTACTGAAATTGCAAGAAGATTCGCAGAAAGGTACCGATGCTCAAATAATTCTTTTTTTGACCTGTACGTGAGTACGTCATTTATTCAATCATTACACTTAACATTTTTCATCCTTCACAGACTGCGCAGGTGATATACAAATTGTAATGGGCTCTCATACCAGAGCAGACCCATTATCTGTGAAAGGAAACCCAAACACTTAAGGTATATCACATATAGTGGCCCAATCCGATGTTGTCATTTTATTGCACTAGGAAGCTATACGTAACGAGTGTGTTCAGTTATTTCAGTTTCGGTTATTCAACAGTTGCAAGCAACCTGTGGTGGCCCAATCAATTGGCAATAAGGTATAGAACATAGATGCTCAAACGGAAGATGTAGAAAACAAAAGCAACAAAATAGACAGTTTTCAAAATAGACATTTCATATGTACCTTACAATTTAGCTTTTTCTTTTTTTACTTTTTCATTTGGTTAGCTTTTGGTCACTGTAACTTCGAGACTTTTCCATGTTCTAAGACTGTTTTGCTTTACAGACCCATTCTTCATTTCACTGTTAATGGAAAGATTTCTTCTCGTTCTCTGTTCTTCGTTATAAGAGGAAGCTATACGTAATGAGTGTGTTCAAATTTCGGTTATTCAACAGTTGCAAGCAAGTGGCCCAATCAATTGGCAACAAGGGATATATAGATGCTCAAACGGAAGATGTAGAAAACAAAACAACAGATGTAATTGAACCCGTTCAAGCACAGATGTAAATTAGAATACTCATTAACCAATTAATTTTAAAATACAAAACTAATTAATTAATATACCGACATAGATAAATTTCCTACATTTATTCCTTATTCAATAAGTTTTACTTATCAAGCAATTATGAGTTTAAATAATAAATACTTGTATTGGTAAATTATTAGAGTTAGGAAAATAAATAAAAAGGGTGACATGGGTGAGAAAGAGAGATATAAATAATAGTGGTCTGTTGTCATTTGTGATATAGTCACGTGCGATTTGATTTTATTGATTTGGTTATACGTTTTTTCCCGTGTGTATATATAAAACTATAAAAGTAACATTTCCCAACAATGAGCAATATACATAATTCTGCAGCCATGTATCTTGTACATTTCATTGGCTAGTGAATACAAGTAGCAGCAGTTCAACAAATGCAATTTACACCACCATTTTGTCAAAACTCTATAGTGTATGATCTGATTTCTGAAGTCCCGGAATGCAATTTACATCAGCATGGTGTACTTTCATGGCAGCAAATAAATATATTTCAGACATGATTTGTGTTTCATCAAGAATTAATATAAAGATCACCACGGCTGAAAGTCACCTCAACAATGTATTGACACTACTCTGCAACAGTTAAGGAAAGGCCTAACAATCTGATTTTGAATTTGCTGCTTACTTAAAACCAATGGCTGTACCCAATATGAACTTGTGCGAACAAAAACCATGGAAATGGTAGCATTCCGCATGCTGTTAGATGCTTTTACTACCATTTGGCTCCTTATGTTGCCATTAATTGTTCTTTCTGGATGAGCTACCACCACTTCAGGTACTTGCAGCAGATTAGAGTGAGAAGCACTGAGTTTCTCTTTCTTATAAATCCTCTCCAAACTCTGGACTGGTACTTTGTCACCATCAAATTTTTTATCTACCTGAGATACTTCTTCTGAACCATTTAGAATTCTGTTGGCTTCTGTAAGTAAACCAATGGCACGCCAAGCATCAGCAACCAGTTGAATAGTGGACGTTTCCGGAGCAACATCCCTCTCTTCCATTGTAATAAGTAACTCTTCTGCTTTCCATGGTTGTTTTGCTTCTCCATACCCCCACATTAAAGTTTCATAAGTTTTCAAATTTGCGGGAGTTCCCATTTCATGCATTTTCCCATAAAGTCTAATAGCACGATCCATTTTGCCTGCAGCACACCATCCACTGATGATGGTGGTGAAGATCACTACATTTGGTTGTACACCAAATTTGGTCATGGAAGTCAGAAGAGCCTCTGCTTTTAGTGGCTGTCCAGCACGCACATAGCCTTTTGCAAGGATGCTATAAGCATGGATGTCAGGTTCTATCCCAGCCTTTACCATGTCATTGAATATCTCCTCACAATTGTTCATAAGCCCTGCTGAACTCCATGCATTCATGATGGTGCTGAATGTCACTACATCTGGTTTGATCCCAAATTCTTCCATCAATGTCATTGCCTGACCAATTTTCATTTATAAGTTACTATTTTTATCACAATACTGGATACTGAATAATTACAGGATACAAGCACAAAATAAGATGCAACAAATGGTTCCTGTCTTAGGTTATTAATCTTCATTTTGTGTTAATGCTCCTTCAGTGCATCACAGCAGTGGGAAAAATAATGCATACAAGAAAATATTGATCTTATGAAAAGTATCAGATATCAGAACTCACTTCATCCACTCCGCTTGTGTCTGTCATGTCTAAATATCCTTTGATGAGAGAGTTGAAAACTACTGGATTTGGGTGTACTCCAAGCTCCTTCATTTTGTATAGAAACCTCAGGGCATCTGTCATATTTCCTTCCTTACAATAACCGCTTATTATGATACCACAAGTTCGTTCATTAGGCCTCACCTTGTTGTACTGCATTTTCAATATTAACCTTTCTGCTTTATCTGTCTCACCATTCTGAGCATATGCCCTTGCCAGTGTGTTGTATGTGACAACATCAGGCTGCAAGCCAGAGGCCACCATTTTATGCACAACATTCCACGCCTCTTCCAGTTCCTTCTCGGTACACCAAGCTTGGATGAGAATATTATATGTTCTCTCATTGGGTTTGACATTTTCTTCCTGATCCATCATATCTAGCAATTTCATAGATTCGTAAGGCCTTCCAGCAATTCCAAATCCTTTAATGAGGGTATTAAATGTACTAGTTGTAGGTTTACACCCATACTGCTTCATTTTCTGAAAGATGTTCATGGCTTCATCTAGCTTGCCAGAATCAGAAAAGGCATTGATCATGGCATTGAAAAGTATTGAATCAGGCTTCATTCCATTCTCTTCAACTTTAGAAAGAAGTAAAGGAATGGACTTGAAACGCTTTTGGCGGGTTAGGGCAGCCACAAGAGTTGTGTATGTTATAAGCGTGGGCCTATGTCCTTCTTCAGTCAAATTGTTGAAGATGGCCTGAGCTTCCTGTGGCTTCCCTTTTCCAATCAAAGTATTCATCAGTTTTGTTCTTGAATGAACTGTTTGACAACTTTTGTTCCCCATACAGATAAGGCAGCGGGATTGATTAAATGTCTCTTTTGGGGTAGACCTTATTTTTGATTGGTTGCTCTTGTATTGACGCAGTTCCTGTTTCGGAGTTGCCAAAATGTTGAAAATTATAGGGAAAGTATCAATACATTTGATGGTTATCTTTTAACACGACAGTTGTAAGGATACAATACATTAATCAAATATTAAATAATTTTTTAGGCCTTAAATTATATTAGCTGAACTATTCACTGGGAAGATGTCATAATCATGTAATGATTAGAAATTTAATGTTTCAACATTCGCTTGACATTACTAAGATGAACTGGAGTTACTATAGGATCTCAAGGCATTTAGATTAAGATCATCCTAAAGTTCCTGAAAGAACCTGATGTTGATCTTTATCAGTCTTATGCTCATTCGGTAACAGATTTCACTTAAATGGTTAAATGGCAATCAAAGGAAACTCTCATTCAGATCATCATTATAATTCAACGTAGTCTGGTTGGCCCCTCCCTATTAGTTTCAAATGTCACTTACTATAGTGGATAGCTCAAACAGCCATAAAGTCCAGACTAATACAAGAGTGATTATTTAATGAAAACATGTATCTTATAAGCATGAGTCAGACAGGTGCACATACTGATTTCACTAGAGGACCATATATTATACTAAACAAAAATCTATATTGTTAGTCTGACATTGCAATTCAAGTAGATAACTAAATTGTTCTGCCATAATTTGGATTTATGTTATCATTTTTATGATAAAATATAGGTGAAGTTTTTCTTAGTACTCTGCATGTTAGTCAGCTAAAATATAGCGTTGTTAAGATCAAAGAATTCAAGAATGAACAACACGAGATTGTACGAGCAAGTAATAGATTTCTATATGTCCAACATCATAGGGATAATTAAGCCTAATTACAGGATATAGCTAATGTAAAAAACTGTGCATATGATTTCTGACATCATTATGAGAAAAAAGTTAAATAGTTCACAATACCATGACTAATAAATCTTTAACACCTTCATTACTCATGAGGGCCCCCTTCTGGCTGCTATCTATAATGATGAATAGACTCGATCAGATTCTCAGAAATCTATGTTGGCTGCTTCCGAAAGCCTCAGCAAACTACCTTCAGATTCTGGCCACAAGACCCAGCAACATTGTTAGCTATTATGCTAGCATCATAAGAAGATGCCCCGTCCTGGATTTTTCTATCAAGACTACATAAGAGTATCATCCAGAGAAGGCTATCATCAAATAGCGTATTTAAAAGGACAACGATCATCAAAAGAACCCATGGCATTAATCTATAAATGACTAAACAAATCTTGGACAAGATGAAGATTAGTTCATATAAACTCTTTCTTGTTGCTCCATAGAGGCTCCAACTGATTAAGAGTTCTAAATGCATCTTACTGTCAAAGCATTTGCAGCAAGGAGAATCTGTGCTAGTGTGTACTTTTACATGGTCATGGGAAACTCCAAGTTGTTTGGAGAAAATAGATCAATTATGCCACAAAAATCCATAGACATTCTACATACTCATCCACATTAGCTCTAGAAATCTACATTTTATTAATAAACTAGTCTAATAAACAAAAACAGGCAGAAACAAAATCCATAGCTCGGCATTAACATGTTTGGGGTGAGAATTTCAGAAGCTGAACTTAGAACTGGATCACGGGAAGCATGACAGCATTTTTCTATCTCGCTCATTTGCTATTCATAGCAACAATATTACAAAATGAACAAAGGAATCATCCAATTGTTACTTAACAAAGCAAGGACTAAAGAGCAAAAATATCAATTAGAATCATTAGATGATTATGTCAGCTTTCAGCCCTGCATTGTAAACCAAAGACAGAGACCTCTCACCTCTGATGATAGAAAAGAGTATGAATTCCCAAATTGATCATAGAAGCTCCAAAAAACTGGAAAAATTTTCCAAACATCTCAGACCAAGTTTTAACAATAACCATAGTGTCCCAACAAATAATTAAACCAAACTGAAAACAGATCCAAACCAAAATCCAAATCCAACAGTGGTATCTAAGTTTGATCGTTCTGATCAACATCTAAATTTGGCATTGAAATACACACTATAAAGACTCAGAAACAAACTATGATATATACTGCATAGTTGATAACATTCGGGTAATGTTCACAATTGTTTGGAAACAAGTTGAAGCAGAGGAATAGGTACCTCAGTTGAGGAGCTTCTGGGGATAGTTGGGTCTGCATAGTTAGCAGCGAAGTTATGCTGCATGCAATGTAATGAATGCAGCAGAACCAATCATGGACTAGTGGGTTTCGTGTGTGAGTATGTGGCATACACACGGGAGATTCTTATCCACAAACATTTATCGTAATAAGATTTCGGGGTACTTTTTTGAGGCTGTCATAAGAAAACGACAAATACATGAGAAGATCACTTAAGAAGTGGATTAGGCCACGCCAGCATTCTATTGGCAAGAGCAAGATCACAATTTACCACGTATTTTTTTGTTCTCCACAAGTAATGTACCATATTAGCCTCAGTGGAAAGTTTTTTGATGTTGTGAGGTACTGCATGCTGAATAATATCAGGCTTGTTTTCCCATATAATTTTTTATAAATCATATGAATATTTCACGAAAAATAATTTTGTTCGATCCAAAAGTAGTCACATTACGGTAGGTTTAATTTTTCCAAAATATTTTTTTTTTATATTTAACCATAGATGACCAAGAAAAAAATGTTTGACAATACTTATCACTTTTGGTACTTGATAATATTTATGCAGATTATCTTTTCCTTTATTTTAATTTTAATTTTAATTCATTTTGACATTTATTTTAGAGATTTGCATTCATCATGTAACATGACACCAAAAAATGTCCCACATACAATATTTTGTGGGGCCCGCATCTTATGAAGCAAAATAAAAAAGTAAGATACGCAAAACGAATCTCTATAATATTACACAATCACTTTTCTTACAACATAACTATTAGGGGGCGTTTGGTTGAGGAAATTTTTTATGAATGATTGGGAAATGATATTCATAGGAAAATGGTAGGAAATGATAGGAAAGTGAGTTTGGTAGGAAAATATAAAAAAAAGTTGTTTGGTAGGAAAAAATTTAACTAGGAAAATTAGGTAACTTTTATAAAGTATATGTTTGGTTGTAGGTAAAATATAGATGGGAAAAAAAAAAAACAACCAACAAAATCCCAAATAGCCATGCAAATGGGGGGAATACCACATCTAAAGTGGGAATATTTGTCCATCAATTTTGATCCAAATAGCCATGCAAATGGGATACCTAGCAAACTCATTTAGGTGGGCAAATTTGAAAGCTTGTCAACCAAACATGGGCACCCAATTTCCCCACTTCACATTTCCCTATCATTCTCTTCAAAAACCTTCAACCAAACACCCCCTTATAAAACTCTTTATTTCAAGGGAAAAGCAAAGGCGAGGAAAAAAATATTTCCTCGTACTCTCATATCATTTTCTTTGTAATATTTTTTATTTGATATTTTTTTCTAATATTTGGCGGACTCTACCAAAGCATGTATGTGTAACATAATATTATCAATTTTTCTGTTACAAGACATTTACAAAACCCTTATTTTAATGTCTCTTTTTCATAAAAAATTTTAGTTGGTGCAAAATTTTAAATTATTAAATAATTTTTATGCTGTTCCCCCGCAGATGTGTTGTTACATTTTGTCACGTTAGATGTTTAATCTGCAATTTTTCGAAACAAATTACACAAAATTATTACTTATATAAATATATTTTTTATATATTTTTTTAAATCAAATCAATTGATAGATTATTTGAATATTTAAGTTTAACTACTATCGAATTTATATTATGGGTAACTCTTTTAAGAACTTTTTATTTATTTATTTCTAAGACTCAAATTTTGGTTAATAAAATAAGCTTCTTACAACTTGAGCCAATGACTACTAATAGAAAAAATTATAAACTTCAAGGATTTTTTTTTTTAAAGTGTCTTTGTATGATTTACACTCAAACATAAAAAATACAAGTGAACCCCTATTCAAAAAATAAATTGCTAGTGAAGCCAAGCCCAACAAGAGAGAGACACACACATGAAGATTAAACATGTATGTATAAAGCCCAAAGCCAGTTTTAACTGCAATACTGAGAGGCCTGTTCCCCAAAATCTGCAACATTTTTTACCTGCATATTGTTTTCCAAACCTCATCTTATGTTGTTACCTCATAGTCATAGTCATTTAGTACGAGCGTAAGTAACAAGATGCTGAAGCTATGGAACTGGTACCAGAATTGCCTTTCTGTTCATCCAGTGAAGACCCAAGTGATAAGCTCTGGCGTCCTCTGGGGCGTTGGAGACGTTGCTGCTCAGTACATCACTCACTCAGCTGCAAAAAAGCGTCTTCAACTATCTGTAAGAATAACCTTCACAACCCAATAATTCCCTCTTCCTCTCTTTCATCTTTCTTTTGAAGAATAAGGCCATCTCTTTCCAATTTTTAGTAATCACTCCCATCTGTTATGTTTGATTTGGCAGGATGCTGATTCTAAATTTATTATCAACTGGAACCGCGTGGCTGTTACAAGCATGTTTGGATTCGGTTTTGTTGGACCAGTTGGCCACTTCTGGTATGTGTTTTTTTTTTTTTTTTTTCCCATAATCTTGTAATTTACCTGTGAAGAAATTCTTCAATATCATGTCAGTAAGATAGATTTTAGTTTGCCAAGTATTGGAGCATGCATGATTTTTTTATTTTTTTATGTGGGGTTTCTGTAAATCAGTTTGTTACAGCATGAGACTGCACCCAATTTATGAGACATGTGGTCTATGTTTCACAGACACTTAACATGGGACACGACACAACACTTCGACGTATTAATTCTAAAAAATATTAGATTTTGACGTGTTAAAATATATTGTGATATTAAATAATATTTTTAATTTATACAGTGGATATTATATTTAATATTTAATAATTTAATAAAAACTGAAGATAAACTTATAATACTCATTGATTTTGCAAAGAAACATAAAATATCATAAATATTTATATTAAACTCAATAAAATGATAATCGTAATTCAACGATTATAACAGTTGTAACTAAAAACGAATGCAATTCTTGAAATCTTTTTTAAGTTTCTACAACACGTGTTGGAGTGTAGGAGATACACATCAGATTTTTTGTAGTATCGGTGCAAGATAGCATGCGGTCATGGACATTGGCTTGTGATTTTTTCTGTAGTAAGTGCATCATGTTTAGGAAACCCCTCCTTCTGTAATTGTTTATGCTTTTAGTTGGTAGGTCCTTCTTGGAATGGGGAAAAAGCATAGAAATCGACGTTAGGCTTGGATTCCAGTTTGGCTAAAATGTTGGCTTCATAGCTGCTGTGAGGACCTTTTGAGTCATGAGAATTACTTGGGAAGTTTTTTCTCGAACGTATATATGAGGATAGATTATGAACTATGAAGTGAATTAAAAAGGTTAGAAACAAGGGGGTATATATCATTGACAGATGCCTAAATAGGGAGAAGAAATTTTTAATCAAATATTTATATCATTTAGAGGCAATTTGTTGATCATATCATGTCAGCTACAAAGTACCTGTTTTTCTGATTTGGAAAACCTGAATGCACTTGAACCGATTAGGACCCATGTAACTGTTGCCTCTGTTAACTCTTTCTTGGATCTTAACTTCACATGAATATTTGATTTTTTTTAAAAGGTAATTGTAATTTCAGAAGACTTTGGGGTATGCACTGAGATAGCTTGCAAGTTGATAGCTCCGGGATTTCAAGATTGAGAAAAAGTGACGTTCATTTTTACTAAGAACTAATAAGCTTAAAGAACATTTTTTCGGAAAATAGTTACAAGCTAAGTTATAATTCCTGCTGCTTAAGAATGTGTACTCACTTGGAACCAACCTTCATCATGTCTTGAAGGTATGAAGGCTTGGACAAATTTATAAGGCTAAAGCTTCAACTAATGCCAAAGTCTGCTCGATCGGTAGCTACTAAAGTGGCAATGGATGGCATGATTTTTGGTCCCATCCATTTGTTTGTGTTCTTTACTTACATGGGATTGTGCGCTGGCAAGACTCTTCCTCAAGTGAAGGAGGACTTGAAGAAAAATTATGTCCCAGCCTTGATTTTAGAAGGTGGTGTGTGGCCAGTTTTGCAGGTTTTTAATTTTCGGTATATTCCTTTGAAATACCAGCTTCTCTATGTAAACTTTTTCTGCTTGCTGGATAGTGCTTTTCTCTCATGGTTGGAGCAACAGAAGGATGCACCTTGGAAACAATGGTTTGCTTCTTTTCATTCTTCGAATGATAAAGGAGGTCAATGCTGATGAGGAGATTGATGGAACTTTAAACATTGATTGATTAAAGCCTTGGAATATTTTGCTTCCCTGATGTTTTGAAATTTGTCATAGATAAATAGACTTGGAGTTAATTGTTGCAATTCTTTTAACATAGTTTTAAGTAGAAGCAAAGACAGATAAAATTCGATACATCTACAATTTTTGTTCTTTCGATTTACTTGTTGCTTCGAGGTGACACTCCTTTGTGTACATATAATTTGGGCAGTTCAGCGGTTAAGATGTAAATCACCAAAAAACTTGTTCAGCCTATTTATCATTCTCATGCTATACAAGCAATTACAGGATCCATCATTATAAAATTACTTGGGGAAGCATATACTTACTCTCAACAAAATTTACCACATTTACAACCAATCTAATCACCGTTGATTTCTGTCAATTTAACGGTTATAATTTATTGAAAATTAATTTATTAGAGATTATAACCGTTAGATTGACGGGAATCAACGGTGATTAGGTTAGTTGTAAAGGTGGTAAATTTTTTGGGTGGTAAGTATATCATGCCCCAAATTATTTATAGTATACATGAATGACAGATGTTAAAAAAACATAAAATAAAAGTACTCAATATGTTATATATAGGGGAAGATTATAATTATTACCATTTTATCATTAGGTTACCGTTGGATCAATTTAAAATTAATGACAATTGATTTTTTTTATTTTTCGATCGTTGATTTCAAATTGATTCAACGGTGATAGTAAGAGTAATAAGCGTAGAATAGTAGTAAGTATAATAACACTATGTTTATAAATAGAATAGTATTTTTTATAATGACAAACATTTTTTTCTTTATTTAATGTTTATATAAAATATTTTTTTCAGCCAAAATTACTAGTGTTTAATATTTTAATTATAAACCTCGTTTTATACAAAATAAGTTAATGTAAGTACAATATTTTAGATGAAGTTTTAATTTATTCAAGCTTTTTTATCTATAAATATGTAATAAAACTGATTGAAGTTCAATAAATGTCATTATTAAGTTCAAAATTCAAGCTAGTGCTTTATGTCTTTATAATCTCATGATAGGTATATTTCAGTTCTTCTTCTTAAACAAAAAAGAAAAAGAAAAAAGAAAAACTTTATTTCTAAGTGAAGCAATTTAGGGGCTAACGGTAAAAAAAATAAAAATAAAATAATACTATATCACACAAATGAGATTAGTCTCATCCAATTGAGTGTGGACACCTATTGGAAAAAAAAAATTGTATTAATTTTTAAATTGCAGGCTAAGTATAAAAAAAAAAATTATTATTTAATTTGTAACTTTTATTACTCAAACTATATATTTTACATAAAGACTATGATTTAAAAAATAGAAAGGTAATATAATCTCATAATGATTGTATGACTTGAATTTAAATTATGAGTTCTCCATTAATAAATGATATGGTCTAATTTTTAAGGTTTGGTAGCTTGCCCTCATCTTAAAATAAAAAGATAAGAGAGGCACACGATCATCTCGAGAGTGAGAGAGAAACGAGTTTCACAGTTTAGTTTAGACGAAAGAAAGCAGATTCAAATCACTGTCGCTGTGTCTTCTCCGATGTATGTAGCAACTCAACATCACATTTCCAATGAATGCGCTAATAAACCAAACCTCATATGAACCTTCTTCTTCTTGTTCTTGATGTTCTTCATTAACGCAACAAGAAGACAACCATAACCATGGGGATCACCAAACGCAACTCTCTCTCCATTCTTTTCCTATTCATCGCACTCTCTCTCTACCGTTTCCGTTTCCATTTCCAATTCCAAACCCTACCCCCTCCTAATTCCGCCGAACCCCGCCACAACCACAACCACAACCACAACTACAACTACATCGTGCGCTTTCTTGAATACAAGCTCGCCGAGCACCACCGTGCCTACCTGGAATCCAACCTCCGATCCCAAGGCTGGAAGTGGATCGAGCGCCGGAATCCTGCCGCCAACTACCCCACCGATTTCGGGTTAGTTTCGGTTGAGGATTCGGTTAAAGATGGGTTAACCGACGAGATTCGGAATCTTGAACTGGTGAAAGACGTGCATGTGGATATGGGGTATAAGAGGGATCTTCTCAAACACGAATCTTCTTCCTTTGTCGATGTAAAGAAGCGCCCTGGAAAGATATTCACGTCCATGTCGTTTAGCGACTCAGCAAACTACTCTTCGGGGAGGGACCTTTTGATGCAGAGATCTCAAATTACTTCCATGTTTGGAGCGGAGGATCTTTGGGCGAAAGGGTACACTGGTTCTAAAGTCAAAATGGCTATTTTTGATACTGGCATTCGAGCCAATCACCCTCATTTCCGTAACATCAAGGAGCGTACCAATTGGACCAACGAGGATACATTGAATGATAATCTTGGACATGGGACCTTTGTTGCTGGTGTTATCGCTGGTGTAGATGCTGAGTGCCTTGGCTTTGCACCTGATACTGAGATTTATGCATTTCGTGTATTCACTGATGCACAGGTAATGCCTCTTGGATATGTTATTCTTCTTTTCTTTGTCTTTCTCTTTATTGATGTGGGGTTTTAGTTTATTCAATATGCGTGTGTGTGTCTGTGTGTCCAATAAATGCATGATGTACTCATCATTAAGTTTAGTAGCCGAGCAATCATTAGCAAGATCTAAACTGGAGAATGCAGATGTATTTATAATTAAGTTGCGTAGTTTTTGCAATTCTTCAGCTAATAATATTGTTATGCTGTAATATTTTGCAAGATTTTGAGAAGAATTCATTCAGCCTATTGCAGGTTTCGTACACATCATGGTTCCTTGATGCCTTCAACTATGCAATTGCTACCAATATGGATGTGCTAAATTTGAGCATAGGTGGGCCTGATTATTTGGATCTCCCATTTGTTGAGAAGGTAAATTTATTTTGTCTATCTGTTCTAGCTCTGTAATTTGATTGTGTAAAATGTTTGATGTAGTTTGAGGTGGACAGCTACTAAACTGTATTGTTTATGAACATTGTAGTGTTTTTATCTACCATAAACTGTATATCCAAAGACAATTTTTGTTCATACATGGTAAATATTTCTTGCAGTAAACGCAGAAATATCCTTTTAGAGAAATTTATTATGTTAATTTGTTGATCAGATATGGGAGATAACAGCAAATAACATTATCATGGTTTCTGCAATTGGAAATGATGGACCACTTTATGGAACTTTGAACAATCCAGCTGATCAAAGTGATGTCATTGGTGTTGGCGGCATTGACTATAGTGACCATATAGCTTCCTTTTCCTCCCGTGGCATGAGTACCTGGGAGCTTCCTCATGGGTACTGTTTACTTATCTGTTTCTAGTACATCTTTGATTTAATGATCCTTCTCCAACCAGTATTGATTGAATACAAGTCTAATGAGGAGTTTTAGCATTTGTTCTTCGCATGAGTCTTAAATATCATATTGTTGAGGAAAATGTTTTTACTGGATGAAGAATGAATATATATATATATATATATATATATATATATGTTGAGTTCAAAGTCCAAACAACTTAAAACCCATTTAATGTATTCATATCCTCATCTTTTAGTGCTCCTACAGCAAAGAATGGTGATCCCTGAACTTTTTTATAAGTGTACAATGATATGTGGATATGAAATTTTGAAAATCATTTTAACCGAAGTTGGGTTCTGCAACAATTTAGATTTTTCATATTTCTGGCTATAATTGATTTGGTGCTTGCCATTCTTTTTTTTAAGAGATTGACATTCATATGCAAGTTTGGTTCCTTAATTCCGATAGATGTTTAAATTGATATTGACATATGTACTTTTGCAGTTATGGGCGTGTGAAGCCAGATATAGTTGCATATGGACGGGACATAATGGGATCCAAGATTAGTACGGGTTGTAAAAGTTTATCAGGAACTAGTGTTGCAAGTCCTGTAGTTGCTGGTATTGTATGCTTGCTTGTTAGTGTCATCCCTGAACCTGTTCGAAAAGATATCTTGAACCCAGCAAGCATGAAACAAGCATTGGTGGAGGGTGCTGCTAAGCTTGCTGGGCCTAACATGTTTGAGCAGGGTGCTGGCAGAGTTGATTTGTAAGTTCAACTATTTAGCCTGTCCCCTTTGTTTTGTTTTGTTTTGATATGGCAATGGTTGCCTTACCCACTAGTGTTTTTTTGTTTGATTCTATAATCTTTTAATTATATGTTCTTATTTGTTGCTGTAATTGTCAGGTTAGAATCATATGAGATACTTAAGAGTTACAAACCCAGGGCAAGCATCTTCCCCAGTGTCCTTGATTATACAGATTGTCCTTACTCATGGCCCTTTTGTCGTCAACCACTCTATGCAGGTTCTATGCCTGTGATATTTAATGCCACCATTTTGAATGGGATGGGTGTTGTTGGCTATGTTGAAGGTCCACCAACGTGGCAGCCTTGTAGTGAAGAAGGGAATCTTTTAAGCATTCATTTTACATATTCAGAGGTCATCTGGCCTTGGACTGGTTATTTGGCACTTCACATGCAAATCAAGGAAGAAGGAGCTCAATTTTCTGGGAACATTGAAGGTAATGTGACTCTCAGGGTTTTCAGTCCTCCAGTTCAAGGAGAGAAGGACCTTCGAATCAGTATCTGCATGCTTCAATTGAAGTTAAAAGTGGTACCAACACCACCTCGGTCAAAACGAATTTTGTGGGATCAGTTTCATAGTATTAAATACCCACCTGGTTATATTCCAAGAGACTCTTTGGATGTTCGTAATGACATTCTTGACTGGCATGGTGATCATCTGCACACGAATTTTCACATCCTGTTCAACATGCTACGAGATGCTGGTTACTATATTGAAACACTTGGCTCTCCTCTTACATGCTTTGATGCTCGTCAATATGGAACACTTTTGATGGTGGATCTTGAAGATGAATACTTTGCTGAGGAGATTGAAAAACTAAGAGATGATGTTATAAATACTGGATTGGGACTAGTTGTCTTTGCTGAATGGTATAATGTGGATACCATGGTAAAGATGAGATTCTTTGATGACAATACACGGAGCTGGTGGACTCCAGTTACGGGAGGCGCAAATATTCCAGCTCTTAATGATCTTTTGGCTCCATTTGGGATTGCTTTTGGAAATAAGATCCTGAATGGTGATTTTTCACTTTTAGGGGAGCAGAGTCGATATGCTTCTGGAACAGATATAGTGAGGTTTCCGAGAGGTGGTTACGTACACAGCTTTTCTTTATTGGATAGTTCAGAAAGTGGAGCCACTCAGAATGTGCTGCTTACTTCTGACATGACCAAGGTGAGCAGAGAGGGCATCTCTACATATTATTGCATTAGTTATTATTAATATTAAATTAATAGGTTTACAGATGGTGGTCTCTGAAGGAAAAACCATAAAGAGATTTATAATTCCTGAGCTCATTTCTATCCCCGAAAAATAAAAATAAAAATCATGAGCTCATAGGCAGGGTTTTCAACACACCAAAAGATTTACATATATGTAAGTCATTGGGCATGACAAAATTGCAATTTTTATTGTAATAAATAGTCATCACAATGGTTAATTCTCTGCTGGTTTAATTATATGATGTTGAATTTGATCCTTACAGAATGCCCATCTTTTAAACCAGTCTTTAATTTTAATGGTTTAGGTAAAAGATATCTTTCTATATTGAGATACTTTCTAATATTATATAGAAATTTAATGTCTCTTTGGATGAAACAGGCAGATTCTCCAATTCTTGGTCTTACAGTGATGGGTGAAGGTCGTGTAGCTGTGTATGGGGATTCTAATTGTTTGGACAGTAGCCATATGGTTACTAATTGTTATTGGCTTCTGAAGAAAATACTTGATTTTACTAATGGAGATGTCAGGGATCCTGTGCTTTTCTCTGATTCAGTTAAACGAGATACTCCATTGTATGAAGATGACAATCAATTGCCATCTCGCAGAACTGATGTCAATTTCTCTATATATTCCGCTGTTGCGGGGAAGGAATTGATCTGCAGGACTGACTCAAGGTTTGAAATATGGGGAACTAAGGGCTACAATTTGCAGGTTAGAGGAAGAAACAGAAGATTGCCTGGTTATCCTGTGATTGATTTGGGGAGAGGTTTCAATGCAACCCTTGATACTTCTAAGATAAGGCATCAGGAATTAGCTGTGAGAAATAAGGGTGACTCTCTTGGGAACAGGTACTTGGGCCTGTTCTATGGGGATGAGGTAATAATAAGAAATAGAAACAGTTGTTTGGTTTGGTTCCTTTGTGATGTAGTTCCCTTTATCTTGTTCTGTGTGTTTGTGATTTATCTTGGTCTATGTGTTTGTAATAATAATTCAGATGCTGCATATTGCTGATATTCTGATTCTTTGATATTTCTTGCAGCTTGATGCACCTATGCTTATTGGTAGTCAGTGGCTTGTTCCTGCTGTAGTTGCAGCAACTGGTTTGTAAACAACAGACATTAAATTTCCCATCCAAGTTTAAACTAGTGTATCTTCATGTTTCATTACCTTTATTTTTCTTTTATTGCAGGTATTTTGCTGTTGTGTTTTTGGCGCATTCGCCAAAAGCAACGTAGACGAAGGAAAGGATCAGGCTCTGGTAGATTGGCCAATTTATAGTTCATTACATTGCTGATTTATTTATTGTAACAATAGCCTCTAAAGAATTTTTTCTGTAGCATAGTCAGTGTGGTAGTAGAAGATAGCCACAGACAAGTTGCCTTTTTTGTCCCTATAATTACCTTTTTTTTGGTGGATGCTTTTCAATCAGATAATGAAATTGTGTATCAAATTACACATAACCGTTTATCATTTAGCTTTTCTTTTTTATTAAAACAAAATGTTTGGGTCCATATGCAATTAAACAGTAGATTACAATTACCCTCTCAGTAGATTGGTATATAAAATCTAGAGTTCGTTCTGAATAACAGCATTTGACAGAGGGACTAGTCGTCTAAATTAATGGTTAAATATCTAAATCCGTGTTACTTACAAAATTACAAATACTCAGTATGTGTACTTTTTAGTTCATAAACTGTGTGTGTGTACTCTTTAGTTCAAAAACTACTGAATTACAAATACTCAATATGTACTATTTAGCTCAGTAAAATTGAAACAAGATTTGTATGCCTTTCTTGTATATACATTTTAGCATAATGTGGCAGGAGGCCAAGATAGAGTCTAATTGCATGGCATGAGAATTGTGATGAATATGACATGATTCTGTATTTTTGAGAGCATAGATAGTATCTATGCATTTGTTGTATAAGCCTATATATATTTGTTTAGAAGAACATGTATAGGGTTGATTTGTTGTAAACATTGAATGCCATGGTGCATTGATTTAATGAAGCAAATAATTATATTGATATTAGAGGTATGAGATGTATGAAAGAACCTAAGCAATGGATTGATTGCTAGGCAATATGATTTTTACCATATAAGATTGTACGAATCCTATGGAGTTTAATGCTAAATTATGTGTCCTATGAGTATGGGAAGGTTCCTTACATTGCAAGTGCAGCCAAGAGCTGTCAAGTGTTAATGTTGACAAATACGGTCGACTTAGAATGTCCATACCTCTATCGTTCCTTAACGAAATGAGTTGTATTTTATATCATTTTAAGGCCCCAGGAGTCTAGTTTCTTGTCTTCGAGTTTGAGAATTATTTAGGCAGAGAAACGTTTCCAGTTTTGGTTAAAACAGAAGCTTCCCGAAAATTTGAAATATTAAAACTGAAAGAGTTATTTTGCGAGGGGACGAAAGCGTCTTTTGCTCAGGGGAGAGGAACATCTTCTGTTCAGGTGACGGGGACGTCTCTTATTCAGGGGATGGGAACGACATATAGGAACGCGTGATAGAACGTCTGATCATATTAGACACTGAAAGATGAAAATTATATAAGTTCCTGAAATATGAATTTTGTTGGTTCAATTAATTCTTGATGCCTTTAACTCATGGACTAATTGACCGACAAAATGCATATTTTAGAGACTTCTATGTGATAATTTTTATCTTTTGAGGACTAATATGATTGATGTTATAGCTTTCAAGCACTAGTTTGGCTATTTACTCTTCTTGAATGAAACTCTTACTCCTTAGTTTATCTTTAGTTGTATTAAGCATTATTCACTTCAATAACCTTCTTTCTGCAAGGTAGAAACCCTAACATGTACTAAATTAATTGTTTGTCATCCAAAATGTAAATTAATTGATTATCATCCAAAATGCTTAGAGGTGAATTGTATCATACAAAACTGCTTAATTATAATTAGGATGGAATTACAAACCGCTACATTGCCATACCAGAACTTAGCCCTGTTTGAAGCAGGGACATAGAACATAGTTTCTGCCAAAACACCACATTCTCCTCCAGAATCCATGTTCTGATAAAAGGATCCTGTCCCAGGCCAGTCTCGCTCATGGTTTCCACTGTAAGGACAACAGCAGCATAAGATTTCCATGTCATTTAAAAAGAAAAAAGAAGAAGCACTACTTCCTTGACTAATTTTTGGGTTAAGCTATTAAAAACCTTGCAATCATGTAAGGCACAGCTGATGCAATTGGCTCAACCTGTGCTGTAAACTGATCCCACTGAGAAATGTATCCATTTGCATAACATATATCTCCAATATGGAAAACCATGTCAATGTTTTCTAAGTCCTGGATAAGCTGCTTGGTAGTGTTAATGGAGCCCCGTTGGAAATTGTTGTATTCATTGGAACCATCCACTTCATCCTGCATGGTGAAATATGTATCAAATACTCAAAGAGAATTGCAAAATAAAAGGGTTATGGTTCACATTGAGGACACAATAGGGTCTCAAACCTTCCCCATATCACCAAATATGACTACACGTTGTAAAGACTTCTGCCCAGGAAAGGGAGCTGATCTAAACTGATAGGTTTCGCTCCAAATGTATGTACCATTGTTTAATTTGTGTCCTATCTTGTACTCATATCTGCACAATCCACAGCAAGCACAATCAACATTGATTCTATTTAATTGAACAACAATCATGACATCATTATAACAGACTCACTAATTTTAAATAGAAAAGATGACGCAACACAATAGGTTTCATTCTAGTTAGGAACTCAATAACAACAAAAATAGTTTATTTATTTTTACAACTATTGTTAAGGCCTAGAAGAAACCTATAGCAGATAATGACAATTCAAAAAAATTATTTGCACCTTTAGTCATTTTATTCAGATAATGACATAAAAGAAACCTATAGTGGTCCAATCTGATATGTTGTCATTTTATTGCACCAGGAAGCCATACGTAATGAGTGTGTTCAGTTATTTCAATTTCGATTGTTCAACAGTTGCAAGCAACCTGTGGTGGCCCAACCAATTGGCAACAAGGTATAGATGCTCTAACCAAAGATGTAGAAAACAAAATAACAATAAGCCGGTACAATTGATATAATGGTGAGGAATAATAGGTTCCAACCTCATTGTAAAAAAAAAAAAAAACAACAAAATAGACAGTTTTCAAAATAGACATTTCATATGTACCTCACAAGCTATTGAACCCGTTCAAAGCACAGATGTAACAGAAGAAATTTTTTCCAGTAAAATAAAATCATTTATTGTGTCAGATGCATCCAAACAATAGAATAAACGCGAAACATACGAATAAAGTTTAGTTTGTAATATTTTAAGACATAAAAAAAAGTGTACACAAGAAATAATCATTTGTAGGATTTTTATTTTTTGCGACAAAAAATAGTATACTTAATGTGTATGTGTATTAGCTTATTTTCTTTATCACAATTTTTCAAAGAGAATTTAAAAAATATGATTATTTTCTCATTTTTAATCTGAACCAAAGACGGGCCTCATACGATTATATAAAATGCTTACTTAATACTTACAGTACAGTACACTAAGCATGCATGGGGATAATTTAATTAAAAAGGAAAAAGAGTTTGTTATTTTAAATGACATAAGGTTATGTCATTTTAAGAGAGAAATAGACACAAAATAATTTTTTTAATTTAAAATTTAAATTAAAAAAAACCATCAACTTTCTCATGATTTTCATTTTCTTGTCTCTATCTCTCTCCTAAAATGACATAACTTATGTCATTTAAAATGACAAACATCAAACTCAATTAAAATTTTTTATATCTAAATATATACCTAACAAATATCAATAAGCGGCATAATATTTTTTTTTACCTTTTGCGTGTTATCTAATAAATGGAATTTATTAGAGATATCACGTATAAAAAAAATCATTCATTTATTTTTACTCAACAACTTTTTTTTTTGGTAAATTACTCAACAACTTTAACTAGTACTAATTCATAATATAGTATTATGTCTTTAGAATAAAATAATTTAGAATTCAATCATTGGTACATAAGTTTATGATTGTCCATCCTCTATTAGGCCATGTTTGATTTAAATTTGAATTATTTTGTAAAAATAACTCCCCAAATAATGATCATTTTTTAGTTTTTGAAACTAAAATTGAAGAATAACTTAAAGATACTTTCATAATTTTGTCATTTTTGCGATAAAAAATGTATAATTATAAAAATTTATTAATATTTTTATTAATAGCACCTTTATAAATAAATTTACTTTTTTAATTTTAAATCCAACTCTATTCAAATAAGTTTTTTTTTTAAAAAAAAAATTTATATTATAAAATAATTTTGACGATTTGTATTATAAAAAACATAAAATAAATTTCAAACATACCTAATTTTATATTTTAAAGACTTGCTTTGTTTGGATCTGAGCCCTGTTCTGGGATCAATTTGTTCTAGAGGCTTGGGTTCCAAATTTTTGCACTTCTCGAGGCTGTTTGGTAGAAGATTATTTTTAGATGCGTAGAAAAATAAGGGTGAGTTTTCTAGAATCTCATGTTTGATAGCACATTGGAGAAATTTTTTCTGAGAAAGTTATTTTCTGGATTTCGTGTTGTGTGTATTTTCTAAATCAAAATACCACCAAAAAATAACATTAGAGGGTGGTATTTCAAGAATCTCAGATGATAGGAAAATATGGATTAATTTTTCAGATAAAAATAACCAAACTTATTATTAGGAAAATTAACTCAATATTTTCGGAAATATTTTAGCTTGCCAAAGACCTTTTTGGTAATATTTTCGGAAAACTCACTTTCACATCATATTCCAGGAAATTGTGATTTCCAGACAAAAAAAATTTCTCTTCTACCAAACACACTCTAATATCAATCCCAAGTAAGGATGGCAAAGCGGGTTGCCTGTCCTGCCCCGCCCGTGCCCGCCATAAGCTCGCCAAAAAGCGGGCTGGCCCGTCCCGCCCCGCATGTGAAAGTGGGCAAGAAAACTCAGCCCGTCCCGTCCCGTTAGGGCGGGTGGGGCGGGCTGCCCGCCAAGCCCGTCAAATTTTACACTAAAAAAAGAAAAAGAAAAACTAAAAAATCCAGCCCATGCGGGCTGGCGGGCAGGGCGGGCCGGGCCGGCGGGCTGAGCCCGTATTGCCATCCCTAATCCCAAATTTGTCATCAATGCATCCATGGTTCTAATGTGTATTATAGTCTCTTTCTTCGTAATTGGGCTAAGGCCCAAAAATTTGTGATTGTTGACATTTTTCACTAACATTTTATTTTGGGAAATTATATCCTTCATGTTATATGAATCAAATTTTTTGTCATGTTAAAAAAAAGACAAGGTATGTAATATTAAAAAAAGTGAATGGGAACTTTATTTAATGAATTGCTCTTGTCCCTTTCTTACCATATAAAAGATTTGATTCCTACAATGAGATGAATGCATTTCACTTTATTTTGTAGGGCTAACTACCTGTTCTTTTATTGCTTTCTGCTAGTAACAAAGGTAACAGCTTAAAGGAGATTGAAGATGAGGCACCTTGAGTCTCAGTGTAAGGTTAATATTAACATATAAGGAGACTGAAATGCTGACTGAAATGCTGATGTGGATTTATCAGTTTCTCTTTCTGTTATAACAGATTGTAGTTAATTAATAAGTTAGTTAACCGTTATGTTAGTTAGCTTATTTCAGTTCCTTTTCTTCCGTTGATTGTACAGTAACTAGCTGATATATAAATCAGCTAATCTCAATGTAGTTTTTTTCAGTTTTTCAATAAAAGAATGAATGCTTCAATACTTTCCGCTGTTAATATGGTATCAGAGCTCTGACTAAGAGCTCTGGTATTCATCTGAACCTTTCTGTTTTCTTGTTTCTCTTCTCTTATCTTTCCTTTCGATTCTTGTTCATCTTGTGTCTTTCCAGTCATTTTTCCTTCATCACAAAATGGCAAATGCTCTTCCAGATTACTTGACAAATCCAGGAAATCCGTTCTTCCTCCATTCTGGTGAAAATCCTGGATTGATTCTTGTTTCAAGTCTTTTCGATGGAAAGAACTATTACTCATGGTCTCGTGCTATGAAGATGGCACTTCGCTCGAAGAACAAATTGGGATTTATTGATGGTACAATTCCAATTCCCAATCCTACAGATGCAATGTATGACCCATGGCAAAGATGCAACATGATGGTTTTATCATGGATCCATCGATCAATAAACTCAAGCATTCTACAGTCAGTTTTATGGACAGAGAATGCAATAGATGCATGGAATGACCTTTCTCAAAGATTTTCACAGGCAGATGCATTCAGAATTTCAGATCTTCAGGAGGAGATCTATCGCATTTATCAAGGTGAACGTTCTGTATCTGATTTCTATACTCAAATCAAGGCTCTTTGGGATGAGTTTGAGACTCTGCAGCCTCTCCCAACATGCATTTGCACTGTGCCATGTGGATGTGGCTTATCAAACCGAGTAAGAGAAAGAAGGGAGAAAGATCGTGCCATTAGATTCCTTAGAGGACTCAATGAACAGTTCTCAAATGTAAGATCTCAGATTATGCTTATGAAACCATTTCCATCTGTAAATGAGATTTTTTCTTTGGTGAGTCAGCAAGAAAGACAGCTTAACAATGAATCACAATCTGAGTTGAATGAAGGTCATAAAATTCTCACAAACACTGCAGTACAACAAAATTTTGTGCCACGTGGTGGGTTTAACAACTCATTTCGTGGCCGTGGACGTGGATCTAATAATGGTAGAGGCCGTGGAAATAGGTTATGCACATACTGTGGGAGAACCAACCATACAGTGGAAACCTGTTTTGAAAAACATGGTTATCCACCAGGTTTTGAAAGGAATAATTACTCATCAGGTTTCAAGCAGCGAAATCAAGTGAAGGCTGCTAATCTGATAATGAAAGAGGCAATGACTGATGGAGCTGACAAAGAAAGCAGTAAAGAAGCTGATGTGTTCTCTCAAATGCAGTATGAAAGGATCTTGAATATGATCCAATCCTCAATGAATGTTCCAACTGATACACATGTATCCAATCTTGTTCATGCGAACTCCTCACATACAGCCTCAAGCAACCACACTACCAATCCTCCCTCTGCCAATCCTAATATGACTTTATCAGGTAATCTCAGTACCAGATGGGTTATAGATACCGGAGCAATGGATCATATAACTCATCTTTCCTCATTTTTCAGTACCTTGACTCCAATTAAGCCAATTCCCATAACACTGCCTAATGGTTCGAAGGTCTTTGCTAAATCAACTGGCACGATTTACCTAACAGACAACCTTACCCTTCATAATGCACTATTTGTCCCTGAATTCCATGTAAACTTGATATCTGCTAGCAAATTATCACACACAGTACCTTGCTCTTTAACCTTTACTAACTCAAAATGTTTCATTGTTCAGATGAATACCAGGAAGATGATTGGTATAGCTAAAGAAGAAGATGGGTTGTTCATCATTGAGACTCCCAATCATACTAATAAAGCTGTTTTCAATTCCATTTCTCAAAATAAAGATTCTGTTTTATGGCATTTTCGCCTAGGACACATATCTGAATCTACTTTGAAGTCCATGTCATGTAAATTTCCCTTTATTCCAAATAAATCTGTAACTCCTTGTGAAATTTGTCATTATGCTAAACAAAAGAAATTACCATATGTTTCCAGTGTTACAAAATGTGTCCATTCTTTTGAAATGATTCATGTAGATATATGGGGACCTTATAAAACCCCCAGCATCCAAGGCTTTCGTTACTTTTTAACTATAGTCGATGACTATTCTAGATTTACTTGGATCATCTTCATGAGAAATAAAAGTGAAACTCGTGGTCACTTACAAAGCTTTATTACCTTAATTCAAAATCAGTTTAATACCACTGTTAAAATAATAAGAAGTGACAATGGTATTGAATTTGATATGCCTACATACTATCAACATAATGGCATCATACATCAAACCTCATGTGTTGAAACTCCAGAACAGAATGGAGTTGTTGAACGAAAGCATCAACACATCCTTAATGTTTCAAGAGCTCTTCTCTTTCAAGCAAATTTGCCTCTCCAACTATGGTCATACTGCATTTCACATGCAGTACACATAATCAACCGAACTACTACCCCTCTTTTAAATCATAAAACACCTTATGAAGTGTTGTATCATTCCCCTCCTATCTTAATTCATCTTAAAGTTCTTGGCTGCTTGTGTTTTGCTAGCTCTTTATCAAGTCATAGAACAAAATTCTCAGCTCGTGCTCATAAGTGTATCTTTCTTGGTTTCAAGGATGGAACAAAGGGGTATGTAGTTTTGGACCTTTCATCCCACAAGATATTTGTGTCTCGAAATGTTGTATTTCATGAAATGAATTTTCCTTTTTTATCTTCTAAAGATAATTCAAATCATGATTCTGTTTTCCCACTTTATTTTGATTTCAATGATCCATTCATTACTTCATTGAATAATTCCAATCCTACTGTCATATCAAACCATGATTTTGTTCAAATTCAAACTCAAAATACTATTGATTCTCACAATCCTAATGTCAATGACTCTCATAATGTCATTGAAAAATCTATAAGACAAAGACGTCCACCTTCATATCTCAATGATTTTTACTGCAATTTATCTTCTTCTACAGCAATGCAATCAGCTTCCACAGGTATATCTTCTAACACTAAAACTCCATATCCCATATCCTCTGTTGTCAATTTCAATAAATGTTCACCTGCTTATACCAAATACTGCCTTACCATTAGTGTCAATTCTGAACCAAAAACTTATAATGAGGCTGTTAAACATGAATGCTGGCGTCAGGCCATGGATGCTGAGATCTTAGCTCTTGAACAGAATAAAACTTGGAGTCTGATTGATCTTCCTAAAGGGAAGCAACCCATTGGCTGCAAATGGGTATACAAGATTAAATACAAATCAGATGGAAGCATAGAGCGTTATAAAGCCAGACTTGTGGCTAAAGGGTACACTCAACTTGAGGGTGTCGACTTCTTTGATACATATTCACCAGTTGCTAAGCTGTCCACTGTCCGCATTTTACTTGCCATTGCAGCAGCTCGAGGCTGGCACTTGGAGCAATTGGATGTGAATAATGCGTTTTTACATGGTGATTTAAATGAAGAAGTCCTCATGGTATTACCTCCTGGAATTTCTGCCTCCAAACCAAATCAAGTTTGTAAACTTGAAAAATCCCTTTATGGTTTAAAACAGGCCAGTAGGCAATGGTTTTCAAAGCTGTCCATTTCCCTTACTGATCTTGGCTATATTCCATCGTCTGCTGATCATACACTGTTTGTCCGAAACTCAGATCATTCCTTTACTGCACTTTTAGTTTATGTCGATGACATAATTCTTGCAGGAAATGATATCAGTGAAATTTCTCGAGTTAAAAGACATCTGGACAATCAGTTTCGAATCAAGGATTTAGGTTCCTTACGGTTCTTCCTTGGAATTGAGATCTCTCGTTCCTCTACTGGAATTATTATGAACCAACGTAAATATGCCTTGGAATTACTGGATGATGCAGGCCTTCTCGGATGTAAACCCTGCTCCACTCCAATGGATCCTACCAAGAAACTTCAACGCATACAAGGTTCACCTTACACTGATCCTTCATCCTACCGAAGATTGGTGGGCCGTTTGCTTTACCTTACTACCACCCGTCCAGATCTTTCCTTTGCGGTCCAACAAATCAGCCAATATGTATCCAACCCAATGGATGTTCATATGCAGGCTGCTCAACGGATTCTTCGTTATATTAAAGGTTCTCCAAGTAAGGGGTTATTCTTTCCTAGCTCAAATGACCTTTCCCTCTCTGGTTTTGCTGATGCTGATTGGGGTTGCTGTGTTGACACCCGCAAATCAGTTTCTGGTTTATGTGTTTTCCTTGGCGCAGCTCTTGTTACTTGGAGATCGAAAAAGCAGACAACTATCTCAAGATCCTTTACCGAGGCAGAATATCGTGCTCTTGCTAGCATGGCCTGTGAAATTCAATGGGTGAACTACTTGTTGCATGATCTTCATGTTCCTACATCCAAACCATCCTCTGTGTATTGTGATAGCCAATCTGCAATATATTTGGCACACAATCCCAGTTTCCATGAGAGGAGCAAACATATTGAAATGGATTGTCATATAATCCGCGAAAAGATCATCAATGGATTGGTTCATCTGCTGCCGGTTTCTACCAAGGACCAGTTAGCTGACGTGATGACCAAGGCTTTACATCATACTCCTTTTCATTCGATTATTTCCAAGTTGGGGCTCATGGACATTTGCCTTCCAACTTGACGGGGGGTATTAACATATAAGGAGACTGAAATGCTGACTGAAATGCTGATGTGGATTTATCAGTTTCTCTTTCTGTTATAACAGATTGTAGTTAATTAATAAGTTAGTTAACCGTTATGTTAGTTAGCTTATTTCAGTTCCTTTTCTTCCGTTGATTGTACAGTAACTAGCTGATATATAAATCAGCTAATCTCAATGTAGTTTTTTTTTCAGTTTTTCAATAAAAGAATGAATGCTTCAATACTTTCCGCTGTTAATAGTTAACTCATTGCTCACGAAAAATAATCTTGCCAAAACTCAAGTGGTGATCTAATAGAAACAATGATCAAAACTAAAGATTTGAGCATCTTGGCAATATTGGAAAAAAGAGAAAGAGGTGGTTTTTGTCGAATAGGTAGGCACATAAATTGCCTTTATTGTTTTGCTTGGTAAGGTACGTAATTGGATGCATGTTGGAAAAGGCTGCAACAGTTGATACATTAATATCACATGCTTTGGATAGATTACAGAACACGAAATTTAGGACACCGCGCGTGGAATGTAATAAATCTTTGGTACTATTGCTATATTTAAATTCAGTGCATATCATCAATGAGAGCAGTACACATCAGAGGAGAGAGAAAAGATTTGACAAAAAAAAAAAAGAATTTTAACTGATATGTAATATTGTCATTGGTAGAATGCACTGAATTTTTGATACAACAGTAGTACCAAAAATTTATTCCGTGAGATGACGCTGTCTTGATCAAGTAGGTGTTTCACAGGAAGGGTTGCTTGGAATTTGGGGCTTCCCTTCTTTACGTGACATGGACAAATGTATTTATTGACCTGCCTGTGTGACTGTGTGACCATTAAAGCATATGAACTATGAACCATGAGTGTAGTTGTGCAGCATATTCTTCCAAAGTCTGTCACTATCGTTTAGTTGGTTTTTTTTTATGGGAAAATATACTCTTATGTTGTATGAAAGAATTTTTCTCTCCTACACATACATCGATTTCCGTGTTACTTTTTTATTTCTTTTTTCTTTTTCTATAATAGGTGAGTCTCACACATGATTATTTCTATTGCATGAGAGAGTTCTCTTCTATTGCATGAGATTAATAAAGCCCTTTTTTTATACGTGTTTCGTTGGTTTTTGACTTTCGACTAAACAAAAGAAAGTACAAATTGCAACACCCAAACCAAATATAATGTTTCCTTTCTCTTTAATAACTTTAGTGTATAAGAAGAATTCACAAAACCTACACCTCATTCAGTTTAGGGCTAGGGTTATATTCATTAGCCTCTTGGAATCTTCACTTGGTAGTTATAGAATCTAAAGGTAAGGTTATTTATATGATAGTAAGAGAGTGCTAACACACCAACCATATTTTTCTTTGAGAAATAATCTGAAAGATCTACGACTAGTTAGACTCAAAAAATTTGTTCGTACAGAGAAGAACAGTTTATGGAGAATAATCAAACACGATGAGATATTGCATAGATGTGCACAATAAGATAATTCGTCATATTCCAAACAACAATGGTTTAAGGAGGCGTTTGGTACAGGAGAAATTTTTATTTATCCGGGAATCTCGATTTTAAAAAATATGATTTTTACATTCAGTTTATGATAATATCTGAAAATTTAAAATTTAAAAAATTCAGTTTCCCAGAAATCCGTGCCAAATCCCATAATTCCTTCGATACGACCAAGGATTTGAAGCTTCATGCTCTTTCTCTTTGGGTACTAACTAATTGATCGAGGAGTAAATTGAAGTCACAAAGCTTACGACTCATAATAAATAGAAATTCTCTAACAAAACTTACTAATCCTTTTTAATTCCTTGAAAGAGAAAGAAAGAAAAAAATCCAATTTTCATGCTCAAAAATATTTAAGTTCATACCTTTCTTACTTCCACAGTTCCACCCCTTCCCCCATTTTTAATTAGTAAATAGAATAATGTTTTTGAATTTTTTTAAAATTTTTGCTATTAATGCTTGAAGCTCCGCATTTCCTGTGTTTTAGGGATGAGTGTTAAAAAGGGAACTGAGAACTTTGTCGACAAATCATAAAAACCGGGTAAAGCAATATACGCAAATCGATTTTAAAATTTTAGAAAAGACTTGTTAAAAATTTCTTCGAGAATTCATAAAACATAGATTTTTTGCAAACACGCCATCGTACGATGTTGTGTGTTTCGGTGTTCTGACAGCCTGTCCTCCACTCAAATTATATAAAACAAAACCTATGGTTATGAAAATGTAAAATCATGTAGTGAAAATGAAGTTTTAATTTACAACCTAATATATTTGTATTATTTTATGATAAAGAAAAATGTAAAAAGAAATGAAGCGTAAATAATATAATTAGGTGAAGATAGGGGGCTATTAAGGGATGTTTGGAGAATTCATCAAAAAAAAAAAAAAAAAAAAAAAAGGGATGTTTGGAGGGAAGAGGGTCGAGTGGTATTTTGCCACGTCATTTGCATTTTCTTAAACTCGTTAGTCTTTCACTTCTCATTTGCCATTAAATGGGAAGCCGACAATTACTTTGCTTTAAGTACCGCAATTTGGCTCTGTCTGCAAACTGCAATTACACTCTCACCTAATTAAACTCTCTCTCTCTCTCTCTCTCTAGTCCCTATCCATCCTCATCCTCATTCTCCACCTCTTCACTCACCTACCAGTCAGAAAAAATTAATGGACAGCAATGGCAAAGAAACCACAGCAGTTACCCAGACTCGCCTCAACAGATTCACACTCCTCTGTGCTCTTCTCGCTTCCACCAACTCCATTCTCCTCGGTTATGGTCAGTTAATTTCCATCATCTCATTTTGTATATCCTTACATTTTTTTTTATTTTTTTAGGGGCAGAAAAACAAGCTAACCCAAATAAAATGATTTACTTTTATATTTTATTAGGAGTTTAATTAATTGATAAGGAAATGTGTGTGTGTGTGTTTGATGGATGGATGGATGGATCAGATATTGGGGTTATGAGTGGGGCAGCGGTGTTGATAAGGGAAAACCTAAAAATCTCATCAGTGCAAGAGGAAGTGTTGGTGGGAACCCTGAACGTGTTCTCTCTAATTGGATCACTGGCATCTGGAAAAACCTCTGATTGGATTGGAAGGCGTTACACAATTGTGTTGGCAGCTTCCACATTCCTAGTTGGTGCCATCTTCATGGGTCTTGCACCATCCTTCCATTTCATATTAGCTGGTAGAGTAGTCGCTGGTATTGGTGTTGGCTATGCACTCATGATTGCACCTCTCTACACAACTGAACTCTCCCCTGCTATGACACGTGGCTTCCTCACTTCCCTCCCCGAAGTCTTCATCACTCTCGGCATTCTCCTTGGCTATGTCATCAACTATTCTCTTTCGGGTCTCCCTCAAAACTTGGGTTGGAGACTCATGCTTGGCCTTGCAGCCATACCCGCTATTGGTATTGGTTTAGGTGTCATAGCCATGCCCGAGTCCCCTCGTTGGCTCGCTATGAAAGGAAGACTTGACGATGCAAAACGTGTTCTCCTCACTATCTCATCAAATCCTGAGGAAGCTGAGTCAAGGCTTCAAGAAATAACCAAAGCCGCATCCTTGCTCTCAAGCCCAAGCCCAAGCACAAGCCCAATTGGTAATTGGTCTGGCCAGGGTGTTTGGAAGGAGCTCTTGCTAAGCCCTTCTCGGCCCATTAGGCGCATGCTTGTTTCTGCCATTGGGATCAACTTCTTCATGCAAGCCTCCGGAAACGACGCCGTTATATATTACTGCCCGGAGATATTCAAAGCCGCCGGAATTCACAGCAAGAAACAACTCTTTGGGGTTAATGTGATCATGGGTTTGGCTAAGAGCTTTTTTGTTTTGCTTTCTGCACTCTACTTGGACAAGTTTGGAAGGCGGCCTCTTTTGTTGTTGGGCTCATTTGGCATGGCGGTGTCCCTGTCTGGCTTGGGCCTGGGCTCAAAGATTCTAGAGGATTCAACCAGGAAGCCCGTCTGGGCTGTTGTGTTGTGTATCGTGGCTGTGTGTGCCGATGTTTCTTTCTTTTCTATTGGGCTTGGGCCCATTACGTGGGTATACTCATCCGAGATTTTTCCAATGAGGCTTCGGGCACAAGGTTCAAGTCTTGCAATTTCGGTGAATCGGTTGGTGAGTGGGATAGTGTCCATGACGTTCTTGACCATATCCAAGAAGATAACATTTGGAGGAATGTTCTTTGTGCTGGCAGGGATCATGGTGCTGGCTACGGCTTTCTTTTATGTATTTATGCCGGAGACCAAAGGCAAGTCCTTAGAAGAAATGGAAACTCTTTTTGAGGATAATAATAATAATAATAATAATAATAATAATAAGAAACATAGTAATGATAGGGGGACGGAAATAGAAGTTGTTTAGGGGGAGGTGTTGCTAGATTCGGGTATGTGTTTCCTTTCTCCTTTCTGATTACCCGATATTTTATCTTAAATCGCAATTGCATTGCTGATTATATCTGAATCTAATTAAACAAATTCTAAGCACGATCAATTATGCTTTTAGCTACAAACATTTACGAAATTGTGCTTAATGCTAGAAAAAAGTACGAGGCAAGTAGCATTATACCCCAATATTAATGTTCGTAAGTAAGTGACAGAGAAATTTTTTAATGAGATGCCAACGTTCAACTGGATGGACAGGAAAATAAAGGACCAGAGTGCAAAAAATTTCAATCCCAGCGAAAAATATATATATATATTTGTAAGTCTCTTTGAGAATGAACAACACTAAGTACAATTAATCCCCACACAAAAAATCACCAAAACACAAAAAAACATATTACAAAAAGTAACTTCAAACTGTATGTTAAGAACCTTGAGGTCATCACCTTAAAAACTAGCTCAAAGGGTGGGAGTGACCAAGGCCTTATAAAGATCACATTAGTTGCTCATACAATCAATGTGGGACTATATATCTCAACACGCCCCCACACGCAAGAGCCCTTTGGGCGAGAAGCGTGGAATTGCACAGGCCCAATTTTTGGTTTACCTTTTTGTGCTTTTTATTTTAATTCTACCTGAAAATGGGAGGCGGTGAGGATCGAACTTGTGACCTTATAATCACTCAAGCTTTGATACCATGTAAAGAACCTTGGGATACACCACCCCAAAAGCTAGCTCAAAGGGTGGGAGTGCCCAAGGTCTTATAAACTCCACATTAGTTGTACATACAACCAATGTGGGACTATATATCTCAACACGCCCCCTCACACGAGAGCCCATTGGGCTTGAAGAGTGGACAATGCAACAGGCCCAGCCTACCTGTGCTAAGAAACGCCACAAGAGAAAGTGGGGGGCGACGAGGCTCTGATACCATGTAAAGAACCTTGGGATACACCACCCCAAAAGCTAGCTCAAAGAGTGGGAGTGCCCAAGGCCTTATAAAGGCCACATTAGTTGCACATACAACCAATGTGGGCCTATATATCTCAACACGTCCCTCACACGAGAGCCCAATGGGCTTGAAGAGTGGACAATGCAACAGGCCCAGCTTATCTATGCTAAGAAACGCCACAAGAGAAAGTGGGGGACGGCGAGGCTCTGATACCATATAAAGAACATTGGGATACATCACCCCAAAAGCTAGCTCAAAGGGTGGGAGTGCCCAAGGTCTTATAAACTCCACATTAGTTGCACATACAACCAATGTGGGACTATATATCTCAATACGCCCCCTCACACGAGAGCTCATTGGGCTTGAAGAGTGGACAATGCAACAGGCCCAGCCTACATGTGCTAAGAAACGCCACAAGAGAAAGTGGGGGGCGGCGAGGCTCTGATAGCATGTTAAGAACCTTGAGGTCACCACCCTAAAAGCTAGCTCAAAGAGTGGGAGTGCCTAAGGCCTTATAAAGGGCACATTAGTTGCCCATACAATCAATGTGAGACTATATATCTCAACACTGTAGTTACCAAGTTTTACGGTATTTAAGGAGGCATTTGATTCAGGTTTTCTAAATACTTTCCTATGCATCTAAGTTTGGCAAAGTGTGTAAGCCATGTTTGGTAGCGAGATTTAAAATTCCCCCCGGGTACCATATTTGCATAGCGTTTAGAAATGCTTGCAAAATTCATATAGAAGTCATTATTTAGAAAGACAATTTGGAGGTGGTATTTGGGTTTGACAAGTTAAATGGGCAAGAAGGGAAAGCTGATGCAGACCAACACACACTGGTTTGAGACTTTACACAACGGATGTTGTCCAACACACACTGCACTAAGACTTTACATAACGGTAATTTACATTCAAAAAGTTTTAAAAGGGGTATTTTAGTATTTTTAATCAATTTTTCCATCAATATTTTACTTTCAATCAAATATACACTCCGAAAATTTAATCCAATTTTCTCATTAATATTTCAGTATACCAAACAATTTTTTTTAAACTTTCCTACTAAAATCACTTTCCGACAAAGTAATTCTATTTCCTGCAAAAAAAAATTTCTCCGGAAACAAAAGAACCCCCTGAGATTAGGTGAGTGCCCGTGCCACTGAGTTACAAGCTTATTGATAAATTTAGTATTAACCATAAAGAGGAATGCTCTTCAATACATCCCTACGTTGCTAAAAGGAATATGGGTATCAAAGTTAGCATCATGGAGAAACTGAATGACTTTCAACAATCAGAAAATTGAATGCTTCCTTGTTTGGCCTCAGGGAGAAATACTGAGACCTAACCTGCTTTTCTGTTTTACGAGAAAAAAAACATGACTCAGTTGCCATCCCCATGGACTTGGTTGGTCCCTAATGAACCAGCACCCTGGGGTTGTTAATTTGCTAGTTTTATCTGTTGAATGATAAAGAAAATGGGAAAAAAACGTGTGTGGATAAAAGACAGCTACAGTTTGAGTCACGGGTGCTGAATCCTTGATAAAATTGGCTACTCTGCTCCTCAGATGCGGGTTGACATTAATCTAAGTCATATGGCAAAGAGGGTATACGAAATTCATGTTCCTAGTCACTTTTTGCATTGTTTAGTTTATCGAAATGGACATATTTTAGCTTCTGCTTCGACTTTAAAATCACTGGTTTGTACCATTTGCGAAAGCATCGGCTGGTGTCTGCAACTTACTTCGCTTGTGTCTGCAACTAGCTGGTTTCAATTCAAAACTTTAAACATATATTATACTCCGCTCTTTGATGAAGCATCAGTGTCCAGACTTTTGCTCACGGTGTCATTTTGGTTCAATGCCCTTGTCTGATTCTGCAAGACAAAACAGTTCGATACAAACTTAACGTTAGGGGATTTGAAATATTTACCTAATCACTTCATTCACTTGTAAAAAATATACTATGCGTTACGTGTGGGATTTGAAGCATTACACAATGTGTCACGTATGTATAGCCAATAGAAAGGACAAGCACATGAAATTGTGCATAAAGAGAAAAATAAGAGTATACTACATCAGGACCATACGTCATGATCCAAATGTCAAACACTAACACCTCCCTTTGCTTTCATTGACAAGCCATAAGCTAACAAAAACAGGGCTCAGAGCCTTTTATATAATCATAAGCAGAGCAAATCGGAGCAACAGTGTGTCAAGAAATCCATGTAATTGTAAATGTTTCTTCTTGTCATTAAGTTCACGTGAATTTCAAAAGCTGACTGTAACTATCCCAGACTGTCTGTTAACCCTTGGTTGGTGGGGCATTTGAAGGTAAAGGGTAAGAGCTGTTCTCTTCCATGTGTCGTTATGTGTTTGGAAGCTTCCAAGACTTTGAGATTCTCTTCGGAGAGAGAAAGGACTTGACCTCTTGATTTCAAGTACACTTTTTTAGTGCTAGTGTTTAAATGGGATATAGGAAAATAAAGAGGGTAATAGAAGGGATTATCACCCTTAATTTTTTGGGGAAGCTAAGTGTAGTACTTTGTTAAGATTCAAGTTGGTGTAGCCAAAGACTTCAAACCTCTAATCTTGTCTTCTAACTACCGGACGAGTCGAGCAAGACACGAGCATGTTGACAAAGTTACTAAATAATATCAATTTAGATGGGAACATGGGAAAGATGACAATATTACCTTTGTCCTCCACTCCCGTATCTCACATATCGAAAATCAAATTTCCCTCATTCTCTCTCTCTCTCTCTCTCTGAAACATTCACTATCAACTTTTGTAGCTTTCTTCCAAATTCAGACTCAGAGAACTCAAAAAATGTACTTGGGAGCTCCCACCCACTTCTTACCTCCTTAAATCCAATTAAAAAGAAAAAGAAAAAAAAGAGCCAAGATCAAATGAAAAAAATAATAGATGATAGGTTAGGTTGATTGGTCTCTAGTCCATATATTTTTGAAATCTATTTTCTTGGTTTTGGGGTTAACGTACTTGTAGAAATTATTTGAAATATGCAGCAATCTGAAATGGAAACAACCCACCATTTTGATTGAAATGATTTGGTCAAAAAGTCACTATTCAACAATTGGTATATGGGATGCTCAGTTCCTTCAGTTGAGTACTGTAAGTATAGGTACTAGGTACTATTTGTTAGTGCCCCGCAAGACCCTTCCATGCCCATCTGTAAGCAATAAGTAATACAGCATTCAGCTTCTGTTTGGTTCGGTAGAAAAAAAATTTTACTAGAAAAATGTAATTGATAGAAAAATGATTGAAAAGTGAGTTTGATAGAAAAATGTAAAAAAAGTTGTTTAGTTGACCCAAATATTACCAGGAAAATTTATTTAAATATGCAAAATCTATGTTCGGGAGAAACTTTGCACCTGTTTTTTCACTTCCCCAGTCATCTCACAATACCACATCTCAAGTGGTATTCTGTAACAGTGAATTTCATCCAAAAATCAACACAAAAGTCATTTTCCCATCTATCCTATTTGTCTGGTATTTCTTAAAAAAACCTGAACCAAACGTGATATTTTCCAATATGCACCTACACTTTCCCATCCATCCTAAAATAAACCTTCACCAAACACTACCTAATTGTCTTTCCTTTCCTGAAGCATATTCTGAAGGTTGTTGAGCTTGCAAAGGAGCACACCGCAAGAAAATGGGCTACCCAAACCTATATAATATTAATAAAATGGGATTTTAAGATTTTTTTCTCTTCTTTTTTTTTTGGGAGAGGAGGGTTTGTAATTTTGTATTTAGAGGGGACACCGGAAATAATTTAAAAATGCTGTTATATAGTACCTACAGACATTATATCTCATGTGAATATATACTTATCCGTGACCTTCATTAAAAATAATCAAAGACTAAAAAACTATTAGGTGGGCATGTCATTAAAAACCTTATTAGCTTGCTATTTTGTTATACTGTCCATCAAGTAGCTAGATGTGAACAATCGTCTGACATCTAACAGAAAAAGTAATTGAAAAAGCTTCCACCCTTCCTTGTTTGAGTTTGTATTGAGAAAGAGGAAAACAATGAAAAAATAAGCAAACATGCGAGAGTATTTCATTTTGGTTTTAAGTCACAATATATACTTTCCAAATATAAAGAATTAAAAAATAAAAGGAAGGCACTTTATTGCTTAGTTTGTTTTAAAGTAAATCTTTTGATATAATACTTTCAATCTATCACGGGTCTATGTAGAAGAAATCAAGTTTAGGTAAAGATTCTTAAACTGTTATTGAAAAGGCTATGTTAATGACTTAATGTGGCACTTTAATTTTATTTTTCTTATTGCGTATTACTAGGAGATACCGGCTCGCTTTTTCTACCATTTGAATTTCAAACACCATTAAGCGCTTTGAGCTAGTTCAATTTATGTCCTTGATCCTGGTCCCCTACCACCATGTATGTCCCAGAGCAAACATGCGCTGCAGTTGAAAATTTATTTTTTGACTTAATTGGCACAATCAGTCAATTACTAGAATAATAGACTTCATTCTCAATATTTTACACGTCAGGTTGAACACCTTTGGTATTATGCAAGGAAAATATTTTTCTCATATTGTATGAGAAAATTTATCTCATGTTTTATATTTATCAAAATTTGAATCAATATTTTATTTTTAGTTGTGAGACTCACTTAATTATATCTCTATGTAAGATAATATTATCTCATATAATATAAGAAAAATATTATCCATTATCTAAACTTCTTGGCTCTCCACTCAATTTCCAGGGAAGAAAAATTAAAAAAAGGAAAAAAAGCATTATAAATCTTCTTCGTGATGCGATCTCTTGTAGAAAATTTTTAGTGATCCACGACCATTGAAAATTAGATGATCCTTTTTTCAAAATAAAAATATTAATTTTTTTAATTTTATTTTTATAATTCTCTCTTAATCCCCTCTCTTTTTTTTCGGAAAGGGGTATGGTGCTCTTGAAGCACCAAAAAATGTTCTCGATCTCTCGAGTCAGAAATTGTGCGAGTTATTTAAAAAAAAAAAAAAAACTATGCCAGTGACTATTTTATTTTATTTTTATTTTTTTTAGTAAAAGTAGTGACAATTTTTTCTCTCTAAGATAATCGAAAAAATTTCTTGTCCTGCAAGCCTCACCCATGCGGGCATGTCCTGGTGTTGGTACTTATCCAGGAAGCTTTGTGCTTTTCAGAGTTTCACTCATACCAGTAGTTGAAGTTAGAGCGTAACATAAAAGGACAAAGGGTAAAATTTACTCCCAACAAATTTGAATTCTCCTATACGCCAACTATTTATTTTACACCTTAACTTGAGGAGTTGAAATGGGTAAAATTTGACAAAAGGCTCCATGTGATTTGTTAAAAAAACAAAGTAAATCATAGTATAAAAAATTATAATTTGTTTAATTTTTATAATAGTACTAATAATAAATAAAAGAACAGTTTAAAGAATATTATACAATTCTAATTATTTTACCAATTTAATCAGGTTATAAAATTTTATTCACGGAACATAAAAAAATTCTTTTTTATTTTTCTTTTTTTCTAACTTTAGTGCATAATGAATAACAGAAGATATTTCACCAAAAAAAGAAAAGAAAAGAAAAGAAAATATTATAATAAATTTTAGATAAAGGAAAAAAATGTCATTCAAGTCAAACATTTATGCTGAAATGTAACTTAAGAAGGTCATAAGTATACTTTTTAATGCATACTATACTAGAGCTTTTATTTATTAGGAAAAAGTTAAACCCGGTGGCTACCTACATTAAAGCATGAAGGTCAATTTCAACTGTTGCAAGTGTTAAGTAAACAAAAACAAAATTGTGTCATTGATCCACTCACTGGACAATCGGGACAGAGAAGAGGACGAGAAAAAACAGCAAAAAGTTGCATCACTCTCTCTTTTTTCTCCCTTTCTTTTTAAATTTATAATAATTAATACAACTTTCAGTTTCTCATCCCTTTATAACTCTCCCTCCTCATTATTCTCCTTCAAATAACTCACTCCTCTTTTCTCTCCCCATTGTGGCTCTGTATTCCCTCACACTCCTCCATGGAAAATCAAAACAAGCTCAAAATGCGAATCTCTCGCGTTTTCCGATCCTCATTCGGTTCCTGCAGGACCCGAAACTTAACTGATGTAATGGAAAAAGCAGTGTTTGCACCACCCAACCACCGTGGCTTCCACCTGATCGAGCCACCATCTCCCAAAACTCGACCGTTTCCACCCATTTGCAGGCCCAAAGGGTCTGAAACCATCGATGACCGATGCTTCGTTTCTGTTAAGGATTCTCTTCGCAGACGCAAAATCTCAGAGTGGTCATCACCCTTTGTCTTGGGTGGCAATGGCAATGGCAATGGAAATGGAAGCCTCAATGGCAGGTCGTGTCCCCCAGCTTCACCAAACACCACCTTCAGCACTATCCACGAGAACCACTTCGGTTTCGATGAGAAAACAAAGGTTTCAGCAAGAAACCTAAGGAACAAGAAGAAAAAGAAGAAGAAGCATACCCAGAAGAAAAGCAAGGCCAGAGAGATGTTCCCGTTTAACTCTTGTGCTAAAGATACAAACTTTGGTGGGTATTGGTGGTATAGCAGCGATGATGAAGACGATGAAACTGACACCCTTTTCTCCTCCAAGAGCCTGTCTTCTGATTCCTCAAGGTCTCGCCGCCGGCACCCTTCACGCCGGAAAAATGACCGGAGTTCTGAGATGGGTGTTCTGCCATTGCACGGGAAGGTGAAGGACACGTTCGCGGTGGTGAAGCGCTCGAGTGATCCATACAATGATTTTAGGACGTCGATGGTGGAGATGATTGTTGAGAAACAGATATTTTCGCCTGCGGATTTAGAGAATCTGTTGCAGTGTTTTCTGTCACTGAATTCGGATCATCATCATAAGATCATTGTTGAAGTCTTCACAGAGATTTGGGAAGCACTGTTCTCTGACTGGCTTTGATATACATATTTTGAAGGGGGAAAAAAAATAAGAGGGAGAAAGAAAATAGCTATCTAATCTTCTTTCTCTCTGTTATTTGTGTTAGTTTCTAAGGATATTAGTTTAGTTCTTCTAACTTAGTATGCTTGTATGATATTCCATCTGCTGCTCAATTTACTGAGTTTTACTTCTTTACTTCCATTTTCATTGCTAGACATTTTGTCTCTTTACAAACTGAAGCTGAATCTTCTTCATCCGGTGTTTGTTTATTTTGTTTTGTTGTTTCTGTTTAAGTCTTCGTATGGATATACTGACACAGAACTGTATTTGCAAATGTGGTGGTAAAATTGTGAAAAGACCTAAAAAAAAGGGGCACATGTTTTGTTTTGGGGAGTGCCAGCCTTTTTTATCCTTAGCTGGTGTTTGGTTGATAGTTTTTTTAGAGGATATCTATGTTTCTTAAGTATGGCTTTTAGAAATACCATGTTTGTTTCAATATTTTTCACCAAAAACCCATCTATCCAATTTGTCTGGATTTATGAGAAAGATAGATATCCGCACTGTTTAGAAACCCAATTTGAAGGTGGGATTTTTCAGAAAACCGGTTATCTGACTTTTAATGCACTGTTGATTTCATAAAGTTACCTAATTTTCCCAGTAAAGTTTTTCCCCACCAAACAACTTTTTTTTACATTTTTCTACCTATCTCACTTTATCTATCTTTCCAATCATTTCTCTATCTATCTCATTTCCCTACTATTCCAAAAAAATTTCCTGAACCAAACGCCCCTTTGGAAAAGATTGCCCAATGGAAATGGGAAAACAAGGGAAGGGGTCTTGCATGTGTCCTCTAGGTTGCACTTCTGAGTTCTGACCCTGAAGCTTGAAAAAGATGGCGATGGGATGCTTTTTTTTTTTTATTTGAATGAAGGAAAATGCTTGAAAACACCAAAGCTGTCTTACTCTCTCTCTCTCGTGTTGTTTTATTGGACCTTTCGAAATGCTTTTTATTCGTATGCGCCAAAAGAATACAAAAAGACTTTGCTCGTTTTCTATAGTGCCCCCAGAAAATAAGAGAAAAGGAAGAGGCGCTTTTGTCTTTCCATTGTAATTAGTAGGTTATCATTAGATGAGAGGCCGCTTAGTGTTGGAGATACGCTTAGTAGGGTAAAAAAACCACGCTTCTTACTTTAATATTATTATTTAACTCTTGGGATAAAAGTGAGATCTGCATTTGATTAAGTCAAGTCAGGTAACAAAATATGGATAAACTTCATAAACTAATGATAACTAATAATATTCTAACACCCCAATTATACTTACAAATTATTATTAAGGGTTTAACTAATAATATTCTAACTAATAATATTCTAACACTCCAATTAACATCCCCAAGGAATAGGTGTTAAGTTTATTTTAAAACCAAATTATTATTATTTTTAAGAGTTTAACATTTCTGTTTTTATCGTATAAATAATTTCTACGTCAAACTCACATAAAAGTAAGTGAATCACGTTAATTTATTTTTTTTCTTCTTTATAAAATAGGGTATTTATTTTTATGTGGAAGTAACAGATAAAATATTTTTGCAGCAAAAGCAAACATATTTTTTCCTATTTTTAATCACGACAAACAAATAGTTGTGCTTAATTTGTAAAAGTGGAGTTTGGGGATGATATTTTACAAATACAATACCTTGTTGGGAATGAGTATTTGGGAATCTTTTGTTAATGGTTTGAGTTTTCTCCTCTTTTCCATTTTTTTTTTTGTGTGTTTTAAATGTGTCCAAGCTGAAAAGGGGAAAAATAAGTCAGGGACAGGAGCCATGTTGACCTTATTTCTATAAGAATAATCTACTATTCTCTTGAGACAGAAGAGGATTCACATGATGCAAATATTTCTGTCTGCATCTCTTATTTGAATCCACCTTTTCTAATTAAGAATTGCCAAGTTGGAGAACCAAGATGCAGATATGGTTGAAAAGCAATTTTATTTATCTCTTGCTTCGTGAGTTACTAAGGTAACGTGGGATTTTTTTATTATGATCCTCGTCCATATCATTTTTTGTGATCCTTTTTTATTTTGGGTAAACTTTTATCTCATTTATATATATATATTTTTTTTCAAATTCTCCCTCCACCTTTTTTTATTCTATATTTAGAAAGGGACCTCTTGGGCCCGGATCACAACAAACAACCCTGTGAACAATTATTAGCCAATAGCAGCCAAAAGATTCATTGAATTCTTTTCAAATGGGTATATAAAAAAAAAGTTAATAAATAAGTTAGTAATAATATTGTCACCAGACTAGTGGACAATATAATTTAAAAGTCAATTAAAGCAGGCATCCAAAAATACAGAGGAAAGGGAAAACAATTAGTTAGTTGGTTTAGTATGTTGTTGGCACATACCAAATAAAATATATCATTTTTGGGTTAAAAAACATGTCAAGATTGTGTTTTTTTTTTGGGTACATAAGATTGTGTTATTGACTATATTCATATCTGTCAATGCAATTTCATTATCTTTGAGCAACCAAGAAAGGACAGAACAAACACGCCCCTAACAACAAACATTGTCCCAGTGACAGAGATCATGTTGTTTGTCTTCACTATATACTTCAAAATTTATAGATCTCAAAATAATAGTTGCAAGGAAGGATCTTGGACTGTTCATGTACATATATCAATGACAACTAAAGATATGTTGGGTTCTGATGGGATTATAGATTGCAGCTCCAAGCATCCAACAAACTAATGGAAAACAAGGGTAGCCCAAAAACGAATGAGAATTTTAAATAAAAATGTAATAATTTTCTATTTAAAAAAAAAAAGAAGAAGGGGAAAGGATTGGTCATGTGTTTGTCAGAGGATTGAAACGTACACTTCCTATTCCATTATACTGCCATTGAAGATGAAACATCAATTTGGGGGCGTAACGTCTATGTCAAACAAATGGGTGCTGCTTAAAAACTGAAATGAAAGAGAAGGAACAGCGGAATGAGAAAGTATGGGGGAAAACTGTTACGATGGTTTGCAGAAAACTGTTATGAGGGTTTGCAGAAAGAATATAAAACCAAAACGTTTCTATCTTTCTATTAGTTGTGGGGACTGCATAGCTACTCTCTTTAATGTATCTTTTCCCAATTACCATGATGTGTCCTAACTATGATAGCTATGTAACATAACACACGAGAGAAAACAAAACAAAGTCACAGATGGATAGGGAATTTGCTTTCTCTCCATCTTTCTAAGCAGAATCGGATTTTTTTTGTTTTGTGGCAATCTAGGACGTCAACTTCATTTTGGTGACAGATTAAACAGCAAAAAGACCGTAGAGGTGTGTCCCCATTTGCCTCAAATGGAAATCAAATTAAAGAATGTCTGCTAGTGGTGAATCCATTATGTCTTGGTTTGGTTGCCACTCTCATTAATGATCGCATTTTTTGGGTTCTTGAGCCCCAAATCTCCTTGTCAATGCACACTACCAAATATGTGCAATTAATTTTTGGCCATAAAAAGCGCCAATTAATTAGATTCATGGGGTGTCGGTTTCTGAACATGGACCTCTTCAGCACATAATTGGGCTGCCCATAGTACCCTTCCTCTTTTTGTCATTTAATTCCTAAGGTTTCCTATGGTCTAGCTTAAAATTGTCGCTGTCATATACTATTATTTATGGGAAATAATACTCTCATGCCACATGAGATACTCTCATTTTTCTACACAAATTCGTTTTCCGTGCCAAATAATTTTTCTTTTCTTTTTTAATATAAAATATGGGACCCACATTTAACTTCTCTCTACTTTTTTTCTCTCCTACAATCCTACAACATAAGAAAAGCTAAACCCATTATTTATTTACAACAAGTTGTTAATATTTGAAATTGGATTTGTGATTGTGTATTAACAAGAGGAATTTCAAGGCTTTTTGACCAAATAATTACTTTTTATATTAAAAAAACTTATTTAATTCACTTTTAAAAAAATATTTCAAGCTAACGCAATCAATTCTGCATGTTGGTTGTACGAGACAAGTCTTGTATATCAATGATGCATGACTAAATGTCAATATAAAAGTTTCGCACGTTAATGAAGAACATTTTAGGTCTCGCACGTTGATTGTACGAGACTTAATGCCAGCTTGTAAGTCTCACAAATTTGCAATAAAGTATTATATATTTGTCATGCTGGACTGTCAAGCTAACGTTAAGTCTCGCATGATTAACGTATGAGACTTAAAAGAGTGTCGTGTGATCAATGTGTGAAATTTTCATATTAACATTAAGTTTCACACCGTTAACTTACAAATTTGTCATGTACAACTAACATGTGAGATTAATAGCATGAGTTTGAAATTTTTTTGAAAAATAAATTAAATAAATATTTTTTTGAAAAAAAAAGACTCTGGTTTCATAAAAGAAGTCAGAATTTCAAATATAAATTTATATATTTTCATGAATACCAGGTTTATAACAATATATTGAATGCTAATGTAAAAAACTAATAAAAGTCTATAGCATGCTATTAACTATACTGTGCGTGAAATTTTTTAAGGATGCACAATTTATTTATTTTTTGAGATAAAAAATTTAAAATTTTATCTTCAATTGGCCTTTCAAAAGCTCTCTTTAAAAAAGTATTAACTAATCAATTTTGCTATTTGGACTCACTCACTGCTTTATTGTAAGGATGATAAAATCAAGTAGGCCTTATAACATAAGAATAAGCGGGGTTTATCGATTTGATATAATAATTTTATTATTGGTTTTTTCAAATGCACCCGTAGCTTTTGTCTTTGTTGGTTGTGCGTCTTGACTCTCGCTCACGAGACCTTAGGGATATTGAATGATTTAGTTGTCTGGTAAATGATTTAAAGTTATACATAATTATTTGTCTTATTTCATCTTTTTTAAAGTTAATAAATAATTATTTTTTAGAAACAAACTAATAAAAAATCCAAGCATGCAATTATTGTTGTCTTTCTCTCTTGCAATTCATGGGTTTTAAACTTTTGATAGTCTGCTATAATTTATTGAAAGAATAATGTCAAATATTGATGATTGAATTTTTTCAATGTTCGTTGTTGTAATATATAAAATTTTCAAATTAGGTACTGTATATATACTAAGTTATTTACTCCACTCTTATAATTTATTAAAAGAGTGATTGTACATGAATTTATTTTTTCAAAATATTATTAAAGATTATAGAAAAAAAATAATTACATTTTTTCCGTAAAATCCTATGTGGTCCGAACTTTTTTGGTGTGTAGTTAACTTTGAATGGATTTCAAATTCTGACTTTTCACATAAAATTTTATTTACTAATTACTGACTAAACCACAGCTCATGTCCAGGACATGGGGATAGATTTAACTAAACATTCCTTAGCTTTGCAATAAATGTTGTGCTTAAGTAGTGTTGATGCAATTAAGCAAATCTTATCTGAAGTGAGTACCATGTAGCAAGGTATAAAGATACTAAGTGGGTGCATCAGAAAACAAAGTTTGAGAGATTGAACGGTGAAACCTCTCAAACTAATACGATTGTAATGTTTGTAATCAATCGTATTGTAAAAATTAAACACGAGTATAGACTGTAGACTAACGTCATTTTCTTCATTTTATTTTTATTGGATGCAGATGGGTTCCTAACCCTTGAGATTAGAGAAAAGAGATGCATCACCATTAATCTCCATTCACGTTCAAACTTGCGTCTTTTTTTGTCAAGCTCTCTGTATCTCCAACTATCCTATCTGATTTGACGTTTTTGTTGGTTACTGAATCCCCTCAGCTCAATTCTTGCCACTTATATAAATATTATTTTAATTTAAATATAAAAATAATTTCTGTGTTTTTTCATTAATGTATAAATTTATAAAATATTATATGAGAATTTTATTATATATATATTTATAAATTTGATAACTCAATATTATCTTTAATTCATTGATTTTGCAGGAGCTATCAGATAATTAGCTACTAACTAGGTGGTAATCACGATTCACGAGTAAGTACATGTAAGACAACATTGTCTTCCTTTTTATATGGTACTATTATTAGGAAAAATATTTCATAGTCCTTTTTTATTTTTCCTTCTCTCTCCTCTCTTCTTTATTTCTCTCTCACTTTCTTTCTTCCCAGCCCACATATGTCGGACGACTAAATATTCACTCATATTATTAATCATTTTATGGCAATTGTGGTCCACATAAGCGGTGTTTAAAAACTCGACCTGGCCATCGACTCGGCCAAAGTCAGAGATTATGGGGTCATAGGTTTAATCAGAGGGTCACGGGGTCACTTTATTGACCCTGTTTGATATATTAAATTTTTTTAAATATATATCCTATATGAAAAATTAAAAAATCAAACCATCAATCATCAAAGATTCAAAATATACTTAATATAATTCAACCAATTATATCCACAAGTCAAAATTACACAAGTTAATCAAAATATCAATCTATCAAAGTATAAAACACATGTTTCAATGGAATTAATGAAAAGTTATATCATCAAACTTAGACGCTTCTTGTCCTTCTCACTCACCTCCAACATCATGTGTAAGGAGATCCCTTACCCAAGAGAGAACGGCGGAGGAGAGGCGGCGATCCGACAAATCAATGGTGAGAGAGAAAATCTAGCACGGTAGAGGAGAGAGAGAAGACCAAAAAGGATAGGAGGAACCACTACCACGACGGAGGAGATAACCAGATCAAGGAGACTGGGTCTGGGAGAGAAAATCAAAAGAGAAGAAAAAGAACTAATATTATTAAACCCGGACGGTCATCGACTTGGTCGGGGTACTGGATTAGTGGATCACTAGTTCAACTGCATGACCGGATATGTATATAAATTTATATTTTATAATTAATTATATATTAAATATTTTAAATGGTGCAAGTGAACCAAGAACCAAATGTAACTTAGTGGTAGATACTATGATTTATATCTTCATAATAAGAGTTCAATATTCACTAGATGCAACTTTTGAAACAATTCTATTAAATGATATGAAGCCCGATGATAATTAGTTGTTTGCAATTCTCATGAGACACAAGATCGAATCCCAGCGGCTGTAACATAGGAAATATTTTTTCCAAAATCGGTACCCGTTGAACCGCGGTTGACCATCGGGTTGCCGGGTCGATACCGAGTCAATAACATATCCGGTCCATTGCTAGAATGGACCGGTTGATGGGCTAGTTTCCAAGCCAACCATTCGGATCGACCGGGCCGGTCCAGTTTTAATAACACTGAGAAGAAAGATTCGGATTTCAGATCTAGTTTTTTGGTCCACTCTCTTCTCCGTTATCTATCTCTTTCTCTCACTTAGAATGACACAACTTTACATCCTTTAAAATGACACACATTTTTTCTTTTTTTTATACACCAAACGACATCCTTTCATATGTAACTTTTCATTTTAAAAAAAAATGCAGTGACCCCCCTAACTCCGAAGTTACGGGTTCAATGGGGAGATTTTGGGAGTCGGAATGATCAACGTACATGTAGTGTCCAACTATTGATGCCAACCCTTGAAGAAAGAAAATTAGTGACCCGAGGGGTCGACCTCGGAGTAGGTTTTAAAACACTGCACATAAGGTGGGGGACATACGAAAACTAATTAAGGCCATGAGCTCTTAGCAAGGAACATATATTTTTCACCAATAATAGAAAAATATATATATAAAGAAAAATAATTATGAAGATAATGATAATATAAATGTTATTTTTTCAATATTTGATAAAGAATATATCGAATAATCGGTAAAATCATAGTATTAAAAATATTTTCCTCAGCAAAACGTGAGAGATCAGCAGAAAAGAAAACCTTAATGGGAGGAGTATGGGACCGAAATCAAAATGCTACATGTTGTTGAAAAATATCTGTAGTACAATGCAAATGATACAGTAGGTTGACTAAAAGTTGTGGCGCCAAATTCCGTAAAATAATTGTTGTGTGACAAATGACCAATATATGTAAGACTACACGTATATATGTATGACATAGACAGGAGAGTAAACAAGAAGGATATTAATAATGCATTTATTTTCAAAGGCGTTTATCAAAAGCATGACTTGAATTTAATAAAAGAGTTGCTAAATACTAGATCACATAAGTGAACCACGAAATACCATGCAATGTGTTTCGTAGCTTCTGATTTCGTCTAAGGCCTGAGTTTTGTACATAATGCCAATAAAATGTGTGGACAAACATGAGGGCTGCATGTTTTGCAAACAAATCGGACTGTTAAAGGAAGGTTAATTCTGGGAGTGCACAAGGAAAATTGTTAAGACCCCGTGTTCCCAACAATTACATCTTAAAAATTGTTTTTCCGGACAATTTATACATGTGACCTCACTCTAATATCAAATGTGTTAGGATCAAGCACATAATGTTGGGTTCTATCAAATACAAACCCAACATTGTCCTAATGATTTTTTTAACCACTTGTATACAGAACGTCAAAACCTCACACTAGGATGAAGGACTATAAGTTAATGCCAATAATGATCGGGCTATTAAACCCCAATAATTAATCATGTGGCCGAACATACAATATTACTATGAATGAGGATATTCTAACTATAAAAAATTCTTACTACTAACTTACTACCTATCACATCACCATTGGATCAAAGAGAGAGAATGTTAAAAAGTTTTTGAAGAGAGAAAAAATGTTAATCTAATGGTGATTAGATAAGTAGTAAGTTAGTAGTAGAAAATTTTGGTAGTGAAAATATCTCTCCTCTGTTACTATAACCCTAACAGCTTTTATCTTGTATTTTTTTTTTAAATACATTGAGAAATTGAATACACAACTACCTAAGCCCCTCACCACTAAGCTAACCTAATGGGTTGCCTTTATCTTGTATTCAAACTTGTATCACATTCAACTTCTTAAGAGATAGGCTAGTTAATTAAACCCGTAGCATGGTCTATTTAACCAATCAATCATTAATATGATCAGTGATTAGGAGAAAAACTGCCATAAAAATATTAGAACAGAGCTTTTCTAGAACGACAAAATTCAACAACCACCCGCTCCTTTCATTCCCCCAAAGAGGCTACACACCAACTCCACCATCAAAAGTGAAAGCAATGAAACTTTATAAAATTTATTTATAAAGGAACGCACAGAGTAAATATGAGTGAGAAGCCGAGTTTGGAAGTTGTGGGGTCCCGTTAAGAAGCAGAAAGAAAACAGGGGCAACAAAGGAGCGTGTGAAGACAAAAGAGAACAATAAAGCAAGGGAAGCCGATGACAGAAAAGGTAATTCCGTTGATCATTCAAAAAGGAAAAGTTAAAGCATCTTTCATGGCTCATCTGCTTCTATCATATGTATAAAGAAATAATCACTGAGATCATATACAACTACAACCTCAAAATAGACACATTTACATTGGCACATATTGTTCTGTGTCCCTTCTAGGCACCACAGTACACAACAGAAAATCTCATTCATACAGGAATCAATACTATAATTGTCATCACCAATGCTGCTAGGAAGCTCCATTTCCAACACCAAGAAGTTTTTCCAAAAGACTCTACAGAACTTCAAGTCTTTCTTCTCTCCTGGTTACCAAAAGCTTCCCAAAAGACCTCCCCACAATCACACCTCTTATTCTGTGGCTGCGGCTAGTGTCATGGATATGGACAATGATAACCCAAGTTATCAGGACTTGGAGAAGTTCTACAGTGACTTCACCGAGCAATGGGATTCAGAAAAAGAGAAGGCTAGGAGAAAAAGCAAGAAGAAAGCAGTGTTATCATCTCCAGCAAAGCAAGAAAAGGAGGTGCATAATGAAAGCTTCGTTGGCTTGAACAATGCAATCCCTGCGCAGAAGAACAATCAGATGGAGAAAAGAGAGGAATATGACAACCAAAAGAACAAGAGCACCTTAACTCATCAAAGGGGAAAACAGCAAGATTCATCATTAACTTCTATGTGTATGAGGGAAAATAGAAATTGCATGGTGGAAAAAAAGCTGAGAGAATTGGAAATGTTGGACATGAGCAATGTGGATTATATACTGGACATTGAAGAGGTTCTACATTACTATTCTCGACTCACTTGCCCTGCATATCTTGAAATTATGGAAAAATTCTTCATGGAAATGTACTCAGAGTTCTTTGGATGTCCTGCGAGGCCTGCTACACCTCGTACTCATAGTATTAACTCTAAGCTGAAGCTGAGATCAATGGGATCTTAGGCTTGCCTTTTGTCTTTTTTCTGAACTTGATCTTAGTATTTAACGTTTCATTAGATGATTCTCATTGCTATTTAACCTTCTGTCCAAGTCCATGGATGGTAATAGCTGTTCGGTGTGTCTAAAATCCAAATTTATTTTGTTTCATTTGTTTCGTTGATCAATGGATCAATTAGACATGCACTTAGATATATATCAAAGTTCAGAATGCATTTTAGCAATTGCTATGTTTTTGAAAAAGTAGATATATTTTTCAATATCTTTTTATGTATGGTGGTGCCTCGGGATATAAAGGGGAAATATTGAAGACCTTTATTAGCTCAATCTGCGGAATGGAAAGGTACTTGAGTCCTTCGAGGAAAGGCTTATAGGCCTATTCTTTTGCTTTCTTTTCCTGAATCCTGATTATATGCATGGATGCTCTTTAAATCTAAACAGATCAGCAGCAAATTCATCCACTATTGCTTATGTAGCACCGACAAGTAGCTATTTATCCCTGTACAATACGATTTTATGATATTAAGGTTTGATAGTATAAACTTATAATATACGTTATGACATTTTCAGTTGTTTGATGTCACCATTGTATAGTATAAGTTTATACAGCAAAACCCCTTAATACGTCAAAATGAATGATGTATAACTTAATTAGGCTTAAGGGGGTGAAATTAAGCATAATAAGGGGTTGATGTATTTTTTTTTTTGGTAATCTAGGGATTGATGTATTAATATTGTTTACAAATACAATTCTCAAGAACTAATATATCATTTCAATATTAATATATTAAAATAAATTTTTTTAATATATTAATTTTAAAAATATTGGAGGATATTATCTTATACAATACCATACCAAACACTGGATAGTATTAAAATTTAATCAGGTCTTATACAATCAGGTCTTATATTATCAGGTCTTATACTATCAGGTCTTATCCAATACACCAAACAAGCCCTAAAGTTAAGAAAAAATTGAGTATAGTCATTCAATTTGAAGAAGTCATTTAAAAAAGTCATTCCAAGTGATTATGTGATTATTAAATACAATAAATATGTTATGTTAGTCATTGACCATAAAGTTTCTATTTTGGGATAGAATATTGTGACACCCAAGTTATGTTACACCCATATGACACCCAGTCAATCTCACCGTTAGATCGCTTATGTTGATCCAACGGTTATATTTATTTCCATCTTTGTATGGTCATGATTTCTCAAATTTAATATTTTATATTTATTTCTACCTTTGTATGGTTATGATTTCTCATATTTAATGCTTTCACTTTAAATTTGGGAAATCATGACCATACAAAGATGGAAATAAATATAACCGTTGGATCAACATAAGCGATCTAACGGTGAGATTGACTGGGTGTCATATGGGTGTAACATAACTTGGGTGTCACAATATCCTATCCCTTCTATTTTTATTAATATATTAAAGAAGTCATTGAAAAAAATGTTTTTTTTCTCCTTAATTGAGGGCAATAGGTATTATACTTGTAATTTTTTTTTTTTTGGAGAATGGTATTACACTTGTAATTAATTGTAAGGTGACGTGTCTCATCACAATGACATTAGAATCCATTGGGTGGTTTTTCTGTTGCATATGAAAATCCTGTCACGTCTTAGTTATTTGTATCTGACACTTTCATACCACAATCTTTAATAATTGCTGAATGAATGTTGAACTCTTACTAAATTTTAATCAATATGAGATTTTCAAATAATATGGCATTATCTATGGGCCTCTTTTCTTGAGTGATAAGGCTTGTTCTCACTATGGGCTGACCCCTTGGAACTTGAAATGGGTTCAGTGTGACAGTAACCATGACATTTTCTCATTTAACAGTTAACAAGGCCTACATAGTCAGCGCCAATTAGAAAACAAAAATGAGCCTTAACCTCTTCAATTAATCCTCACACGCTTTACTTTCTGCTTCGTGAGGCCTAAATGATAGGTGAATGCCTAAATAAGCTGGCCCTTGAATATACATTGATGGTCTAAAGCCCATATATGTTTTATTATGTTCCCATTGATCAAAGAGTATTCTCCCTCTTAGAATGGAGAGATGGTTTTCTATTTTTTTCAACACCGGGAACCCATTTTCCACTTGGGCCATGACGTTAATAAATATAGCGGGGATCAAAGCATGTGCTTGGAATATGTTCACATGATTCAATTGCCATGATTAAAAGTAAAAGAATGCACACACTTGGAGTGGGAAGAAACGTCCAATAGTTTTGAGAATCAATGACCACTAAAGTACAGATTCGAAGGTTCTCCACTATGCATGGTGGATCCCATTTCATCACCCACCTACCAATCAACAAATGAAAGGAAAGCCAGGTCACATGATCAATTCCAGTGAAATGCCCATGTCAATGATGATTTATGATATTGTGCATATATATAAAAGAGTGTGTGAACCGGTATCCATTGATATTCCAAGAATATGGGGTCAAAGTCACGTGGCTTCCACTGAGTTGGAGTCTCCCCTTTCAGGCAGCAGTAGGGAAATGAAGAGATCACTCTTTCACTGCTGTTTCTCTCAAATAGCTCTGTTATGGTAAAATGGAAGCGCTAGCAGTGAATAAAGAGGCAAATTTTCTAGAATTATAATTCCAGCTAGCTAGTAGGTAAGTTCAAATTACGCTCATTGCCCAATTCAATTAATCGCTACTATACTACACACAGGACAAAACTTTAAGAAGTTAATGGAGGAGTCGGCATGATAAATTGTCACTTCCAAGCAATCAGGATAAAATGATGAGAAATTTAAGACACAATGGAAGACATAATATTGTTGACTAATGGACATTTAATGTCTAGATGATATATAGTCGACTTTATAGCTTAACCCCACTCTCGAATGTTATCTTTATTCTTCACTACAGCTGATTGATTCGACACAATCTATCACATCTTGATAGAATAATATATAGGTTATACTCGGTGGTTTGATCACATCATGAAAATAAAAAATAGCTAGAAAACCACATCTTTTTTCCAAATAAATTATTCTTAGTTTTTACTGTTGATTAAATTAAGTTTGGCATGTCAGGCATTGATTTATCTGCACTCTGCAGTAGCAAGTTTGTTTTGTTTTCTCAAGCTATAGCTTTTTACATATAATTTTAAGGTTTTATAAGAGTTATGTTGTAGGAAAAGTGATTGTGTAATATTATAGAGATTCGTTTTGCCGTAGTTTTTTTTTTTTTTCCAAAAAATGTGGGCCCCACAAAATGTTATGTGTGTAGGAAACTTTGTTGTGTCATGTTAAATGACAAATACAAACTCCATAATTTTATGTTATGAGTGAGTGACAAAAACAAATTGAAGGCTATAATGACCCTAAATGGTAAATCTTAATTAGAGATTTAATTTAAGGATTTAAATGCCATAATTAGATTCAGTGAGTGATTCCGAGTATTTTGACTGTAATCATGACTATGTTATGAACAGTGCGTTCTGTCGGAGAATTCACAGTCTCGTGAATTAACCGGCAGAGCTTAAAGAAGCAAAATTATTTTAGAGACATAATTTGACAATTCTGACGACAAATATGAGTTCAGAATGAAAAATTGTATAGTCTGGCACTTTCCGTGAAAATCTCGTGAATAGTGTTTCTACCGGGTATTTTGTACTGCTATTTGAGCAACCGGTAGAGTCCAGAAATAAATAATTGATGAAATAAGAATAAGAAAGTCCAATATATGCCAAGCAAGTCAATATAGACCCAAGAAAATGATAAGTTTATAAGTTTCAAATTTTATAAATAAACAAAGTACAGTTAGTGGGTTTTTGTGCATTTCGTCAAAAACGGTGCAGAAACCACACTGCAAATTATGAATAGTGCTCCTTAGAAAATAAAAGTTAATGTAAATGACTTTAAAAAAATAAAAATATATTAGTATCTTTGAGTTAGATCCGAGTTAGTTTAAGTGAAATACGCGAGAGAAAAACATCCGATTAAAATAATGCCACATGGGCTTAAAAGAACCAAACCACTCATCTCTCATTACCCAAAAAGCATTTTCTCTCTCTTCTCACCCTCCCAAACCCGTGGCTGCTTGGAGATGGAGACCTAGGGTTTTCAAATTTTCTTTCCTTCCATTCTCACTCTTTTGGTCATCAAAAGGAATTATGCCTTACATGAAAGTTATGGGAAAAAGTCCAATGAAGCTATTCCAACCATCAATTTGAGTTATTGTTGAGAGCTGGGTGAGTTTTCCCTCCTCCCAAATCTGAGTTACTATTCATCCCAAGGAAAAAAAAGTGGAGCTTCCATGGAGTTTTGCTTGAGAGAGGTCTCCCAGGCTTTGGGTAGTTGCTTTAAGGTAACAAAACTCTAACCCTATGACTTAGTCTTGTGATTTATGTTGTGAAAAATATTGTGAGCATATTTTGAGTGAGAAATAAAGTAGTTCACCACTTGGATTGATGATAGATTATGAAGGGGTGTTATATAGGAATGGAAGTAAGTATTTGTATATGTTTAAAATGGAAAAAAATCCACGGTGTGGGCTTCCTTTTAATTTCGGCCTTCATAAGATTATGAGGGAATGATGTATAAAATTTTAATCCATGTAGTTGGAAGGCTTCATGTGTTGAAATAAGTGGAAAATTGATGAATGAGTAAGAATACAAAAATAAGAAAAATATTAGGGTGTCATGCCTCTAGGCTAGGCCATAATGTGCCATTGAGGGGTCTATTGTTTAAAAAAAAATTTAATTGGACATAATGTATAAATATGCATGTAGGTGCAAGTTGCAAAATTAAGGAAAAGAAATGGAATGAAAAGAAAGAGCACCCTTGGCCTTTCCTTTAGGAATTCGGCCTTATAGGGTAAAAATAAGGAGAATTAGATTATGTCCTATTTTATTAAAGTGTTGAGTATCCAATGTATGAAATTAATAAGATTATATAGTGAAACGGTCTAGACTTGTGTATTGGCATAGGATTGGCAAAAATACAAAGAAATGAAAAGAAGCGGTAAAATGTATGCCTTATGTGAAAACTAGGCATGATGACATTTTATTAATTGGTATTTGTGGATTCTTGCTCTAGGTGTACCTAGGGACTGAAAAGGAATCAGAATCTCTTGAAGATATATAAGTAACTTGAGCCACAAGTAAGCTGATTGTTAAAGCTTCAAGAGGTAAGCTCTATGTTTAAGGAGTCTTTTCCTGCTTGAGTGCTCCACCATGGTTAGTGAACTATGGTTGGACTGTATGACTGTTATTTAGATGCTTTGTATAGATGCATTCATATAGAGTTATTTGATAACATGATATGTCTTGCTCTGATATGACTTCTGTAATATGATTTCTGTAACAATCTCTGGCCATTGATTGTATAGTACCCGGACGTCCGCTTTGGGGTCCTCCCTCGGGACTGATGGTGTACGCCTCTGATATGTCTGGTTCCGCTTTGGGGTCCTCCCTCGGGAACACGTGCGTTGATTTCCGCTTGGGGTCCTCCCTTGGGAATGACGGCGCACATCTCTGATATGATATGGATATATGCTCTGTTCTGTTATGATATCTGTTATATGTTGTATTCGTATACTTTGTATCTGACTTTCATGCAGGAGTGAGCCAGGGGTATGTAGAATTCTCTATAAACCTGGAGCTTATTGAGATTTGTAATCTCACCCCTCTTTGGGGACACATTTTCAGGTGCCCAGATTCCCGGTGAGTCCTCACTAGGCAGGGACACGACACGTGGCTGAGGCAGTTGACAGATCGGATTTTGAGTGGCTGTAGGCTACTACCTTTTTGGAGTGTTTGATGTATTTTAGTATTTTCGCATTTGATGGATCATGATATTGATCCTTTATTTTGTATATGGCCTGTATATGTTTTGTACACGTCTGTCGCTTTGATGCATGTACATTTGGGTATTCAGGCACGTTATGTGATGAGGTAGTATTCAGATATGTTTACCTGTTGGATTGCATGCTGTTAGATATAGTGGCACTGAGCCAAGTTATGCATGCGCCCATGGATGGGCATTTGAGTATATTTGTATAAACTGTTTATCAGGAAATGCTTCTGTGTGGGATTGGAAAATCCCCAGTTGTCCGATTTATAGAGGAAACTCTGCCCGATTTTCGTTTACGACGAATGAGAATTTAAAAATAAAAAGAAAAAAGTTAGCTCGTATTTTCAGAAGTTAAGTCTTCCGCTGTTTTCTGTTTTATCATATGTATGTTAATTGAACCGGCTCGAGATGGGGATGTTACAAAGGCTCCCAAAGGTGAGGAAGAAAGATAGAGAGATTTCACCAACGTGGAAATTAATTGCAACATCTTTGCTTTGAAATCCCAAAACATGTGGAGTGAGGTTTTGGTGTAAATGATTGAACCGGACAATTTGCAAGTGGTGGTCCATGGAAACCTACTTTGGCCCTGCTCAAGATGAAGCTCTTATGGTTGATATATTTGACAAGTGCACTAAATTAATCACAAAATCAATAAATTAAAGTGTATAGTACAGTATCATTTCTATAAGTATTTGATTGTCAAGTACCAATTCACGAATTCAACTACTACCTAAGCAACAAATTGATTCAAAGAACTCCAAAAGGAAACAAGAAAAAGAAAAACAAACCAAAACAAATAAAAAAAATAAATAGAATTTCACAATAGCAAGTTATGAAATGAACAAACAGTGATAAAGAAATTAGGGATTCAGACTTTACTGGATTTTCTAATTAATATTTAGGATTCTAACTTACTTACGTTTTAATTAATCAATTGATAGGGAGATTTCCTAATTTTAGCTCATACATAATTTCTTGGTGTATTAATTTTACCTATCTTCTATCTTTCCAATGTCACTGGAATCAAGTCAATCACACCAAGAGAAAGTTATGCTCATATACTGAAACAAGTTTAATGGAAAAATTTTCTTTGACCAAGTTTTTTATTTATTTTTTATTTTTCATGAACAGGGAAATAAATCATCTATAAGAATGTAATAAAACTTCTTGAGATTGTTGTAACAAATAAGAAGATTTCTTGAGCACCAATTAAATAACTATATTGACTTTTACAATTCATGGATGTTAGTTTGCCTTAATCAGTTTTGTCTACTTTGCATGTTATTTCTTACCCTCCTAACGCGTGAATAGTGCTTCAATGTCTAGATAAAATTTGTAAGAAATTTTTTCGTTAGCTTTCTGTAGACACTAAAGTAAGCTCAAGGTAATAACAAAAGTTACTATAGAAAGAATGATAATATTTGGAATTTATTTATTTATTTTTCAAAAAAACACATAAATTAAATAAATAAAAAAGATAGATATTTAATTCGATTAACATAAAGAATTCATTTTTCTGCTATGTATATCCGTCCTTCCTTCCATTCCAACAAACTTTTGATACAATAGGTGTGCCGAACTCGGGACACTCATTTACTAGAGTAAAAAAAATTTCACTTTAATCCTTGTTTTTTTTTTATATTCTTCATTATATTTTTTTAAATCGTAAATATCTTTTTTTGGTCCTCAGTAAATTTGACGATACCTGCTTTGGTCTCTAGCAAATAAAAAGAATATTCGTGGTCCCTAAGAAATTCAAAGTGAACCTATTTTAGTCTTTTTGAGTAGGGGTGTGGAAAAAAACTTGTTCACTTGCCCTGCCCTTGACCTGATCTTGACCTGACTCATAAATACCTATTTTTTTTGAACTGGGTTTAAATACTGACCCATTTTTACTTGGGTCAATTTTAGACCTGACTTGTTTTAATAATGACCCATTCATCCAATACTTGACCCACACCCATTATGTGAAAAAAAAAATCACAATTATGGTTCTCTTCTCTCTTCTCTCTTCTCTCTGTCACATTCTCGCACTCCACCAAAGAGGATCTCCCATATGCTTCTCGACTTTTCTTGTGCTCAATCGCGAGCTTCTTGATTAATTTAAAACCATATGGTATGATATGCCTGAATACCTTATTGATGCCATGTTTTGCTATAATGGTATTTGATATTGGCTATGGATTTAACTCTCTGATCCTTTCAACATCGCCTCCTTCATTTCATAACAAGCAGTAGATTTCCTTTCTCTCTATTCCTTCATTTTTTATTTTATTTTAATGTTCATAGCTTTTCTGGTAAAATTTAGGTGCAAGGTAACTGAGAATTTTCATAAATGTCTCATAATAATCTTGAAGGCTCGCTGCATCGAGCTCAGCAAATTAGCAACTATTTCTTTGTTCAATTTTTATTGAGAAAAATGTGTGTCATTTTAAAGGAAAGTTGTGTCATTTTAAGAGAGAGAAAGAGATAGATAAAGAAGAAGAGAAAGTTGACAAAAAAAAAAAATGTGTGGGTCTCACCTCTTTGTGAGAGTGAAAGGATATAAGTGTGTCATTTAAAATGATAAACACTTTTCCCATTTTTATTGGAGTCATTATGTGTGGAGTTACAATTATTACTTTAATGAAAAAGTTTCTATACAACCATTCTACCTATATAATATGTCGCTGTTTATCAATCTAATTCCTTTACATTTTCTATTTTCTTTGTAGTTGATAACTAGAATTATATATGTACAATCATATTAGCCAAGAGTTGTCTTAAACTAATTGATCTTTCGCTAATAATAATTGTATAATTTGGGTTTGAATTTATGAATTTTCTGTCAGTAGACATTATGTAATTTTATAATATATCGTTGTTAAAATTAGTGATTTGTCATCTTAAGATGGGAATAGAGTTCTCGCATCCTTTACTTTTCATTAATTTTCACTAATTTTGCTTCACATGTGCACGGGGCTTAAAATTACATTCCTTTATTTATTCAACAAATATCAAATTTATTATAAAATTTATATATTTTAAAACAAATAAATAATTAAATTACATGAGTTTAAAAAATAAATCAATAACTATAAAAAAATCAAATTAAAAACATATTTTGAAACCAAGTCAAAAACGGGTCAGGTCGGATTTGACTCACTTCAGAAACCAAGTCAAACCCACTTCAGAAATCAACTCAGGTCAGATCTGACCTGGTTCTGAACTAATTCAAAAAAAATTAAACCAAGTCAGACCTGACTTGAATCAAATTAAATCGGGTCGGATCAAAATACCTAACCTATAAAAATCAAGTTGGGTCGAGTCGGCACAAAAACTTGACCCGACCTAACCCATACACACCCCTACTTTTGAGGGACTAATGTGGATCGTTTTTGAATTTGTGAGGGACCACGATTTCAACTAAATTGGACAATTTTAAATTTCTTAGGGACCACGAATAGCCTTTTTATTTGCGAGGGGTTGAAGCCGACATAGTAAATTTTGCTAAGAATCAAAAAGAGTATTTACTCTTTTAAAAATTTTCTCATTTAATAAAGGGAAAAGTTCATCAATGCCCTTATGGTTTGATTTAAAATCACTTATGCCCTTATGATTTTTTTTATTATATGCCCATGTGGTTTGTAAGAAATAAAAACCACATGAACATATGTGATAAAAAAACATATCATTTTACAAATCGCAAGAACATATATGATAAAAAAATCTACAAAAACATAAATAATTCTAGAGAAAACCACGACAAAAATATTGGTGAACTTTTACTTTTAATAAATAAGTGTATCGAATTCGGTGGTACTAAAAATATTTCGATTCCATTCCTCTTACTAATGCTTCTGACGACTCGAAATGCGCATGCGCACGCTCACGCGCACTCCAGCCTCCATGACTTGCCCTTTTCATCTACGTAACAAAGTTGAGCATGTACACAGACAAAGATCCGTTTCCAATTTCCGAGCCAACCTTTTTCCATTGTGCCCTTTGTAATTTTCTGTGTGCTTATATTCTGCAAAGATCTCTTCCTCCAGGACCGCACCCTTCATTTTCAACATAATTTTGCTCTCATAATTTTGGCTACCAAAGCTAAACAATATAATTTCCAAGATTTGGAACAACCCTGTTTTAGGGTCTAGTTATAGCTACAAGAATTAACAATGCTCGTATCTATAGTTACTTAAGCCGCCATACCTCTATCCCAATTAAAGCAATCATTACTTGTCACATCCATGAAAGTTACCTTACGTCCCAAAGCTTCTCATTCTCACTACGTGTCAGACTTCAATTTGTACTCAGCTGTCGACACTCATCCCTCATTCGGTATTTTCTTCCATATATCGGATGTACTCATTTAGTACATTTTTTTTCAAAAAAAAATTAATTTTTTCCCTATTTAAATCTGTACCATTAAAAGCTCTAAGTCCAATATGTAGCCTAAGAAGGGGTAAGTATCGTTGCCAGCAAAAATAGAGACCTAGCTAATGACATCGCACATATGATTTTGTTAATGTAAGTGGGGCAGCGGGCGGGTGGTGTTGAGTTGCAGTAAAAGCTGAAGAAATTGCCGGGGTAACGACAAATAAAGATTGGATCCTCTGTTTGGTGATGAAAGGGTTATTTATTGGGGAGATGATGCTTTGCTTGCATGGAAGGCGAGCCAGGTCAACTTTCTTTGGGGTATGCTATGGGCGCATGGCGTTGCTGCTACAATAGCATTGCTGGTGGCAGTTACTGTTACTGTAATTATGGAGATGAAACACCTATTTAGAGGGTATGGAAGAGTTATCCAATGGAGGTAGCATCCCAACGTAGGACATTTTGATGTCTTAGGCTGAATGACTGTCATATGGGGACAGAAAAGAGAGAGGGATGATAATCCTAGGTCAGCAAGACTAACGTGGACGAGAGAAGTGAGAGCTTAGGCCTGCCTTAATGGGCTAACTAATTGGGTCATCCAGAACAAAATCCATGCTTTCATTTCACTCCCACTTCCTCACACTAAATTTGAGATGGTGTTTTCTTTGTATATGGACCCTTGGTATTACCATTTTTGTGTAGTGCCGAGTCCATTTTTTGTCCAAACTGTTAGTTGGTAAGTTTTTATTTTGTGTGAGTAAATACTAAGAAAATTGATAAAGATTTTTTTTTTTTTGTATACAAGAAAATTGATAAAGATTGTTTGAGATATATAAAAGTATTAATATAGTATCACCCAATAGCTTCAACGTTTGGTCTTTGGATTGAAATTATTTTTTACATAATATCATAGCCTTGGGTCTAGGGTTCAATCCTCACTGCCCTCCATGTAATTAATAATTAATTAAATTTCTTGAAATTTCTTAACACCGGTAGACTGATGATGATGATGCATCATCCACCTTTCAAATTCAATGAATTCTAGTGTGATGGGGCGTATTAAAGATATATAAAATCATTAATATAGTCTCGGATTGATTCTTTACAATGATCTAAAAATTAAAAAAAAAATTGTTAACGACTAGACTGTTTAATTTTTGGAATAAAAATGAACGCACTATCTCCAGGCTTCAAAATCTAAAGGATTCTTACGTGAAACAACATAAAATCAAGTTAGGCTGCCAGCTTAAGTTTTGAGAGAGGTGATTAATGACAAATCTTAATGAAATATTTGTTATTAAAGAAAAACATAAGTTTTTACGCAGAAAGACAACTTCTTATTCTTTCATTATTCTTGTAATTTAGTTTTGATTATTCTCGAGTTTTCTATTTTTGTTAAAAAAACAAAAAGAGAAAATTAAGAAAAATAGAACTTGGACAAGGCAATATGCGGACATTAAACAAAACTAAAAAACTCATTTCTAATTTAATAAGATATAAAGCAAGATCCCTGATATTTTCACTTGATATTCTGTCGGCAAAAAAGGCTGACCTTAAGCTTTAAACGTTTGTCTTCCTTGACGAAACAGTCCAACTACGTACTCTGGCAAAGAAGTAACAGTGACTGCAATTAGCCAAAGTCACCCTCAGTAGTGTCAGTGGTGATGCATTCCTTCATCTAAACTTATGGCAAACGGTCCTGCAGAAAGATATAGAACACCCAATCATACGGTTATTACAATAAATCGTTTTTGGACCACGAATATTAAAGACAGTAAATATACATATACGAATTACATAGTCTAGATTGATTGATTGAATTTTTTTTAGATATTCTAATAAGTTTATCGCTTTGTAACTAATTCAATTTGAGATGATCTTGAGAGTAAAGATTTAAATTCTTTCTAAAGATTATATTAGTGAAGATCAAATGCTCCCACTGCAACATGTTCAATTTTTTCACGTCAACGAGTTACTATTATTTGGTTATATTTTAAATTAATAAGTATATATTGTTAAGAACTTTGAGGTCACCACCCCAAAAGCTAGCTCAAAGGGTGGGAGTGCTCAAGACCTTATAAACTCCACATTAATTGCACATATAACCAATGTGGGACTATATATCTCAACACGCCCCCTCACACGAGAGCCCATTGGGCTTGAAGAGTGAACAATGCAACAGGCCCAACCTACCTGTGCTAAGAAACGCCGCAGGAGAAAGTTGGGGGGAGGGGGCGGCGAGGCTCTGATACCATGTTAAGAATCTTGAGGTCACCACCCCAAAAGCTAGCTCAAAGGGTGGGAGTGCCCAAGACCTTATAAACTCCACATTAGTTGCACATACAACCAATGTGGGACTATATATCTCAATATATATATATATCATCCTGCACCACGCGTACACCGGAAATCTTAATTCACGTGCCATCTGGACCATAGTATTTCAGATGTACAGTTCTAGCTACCTAGGGCAACTGGGCAAGTCCTTCAAGGTCTTACTTCACAGTTGGGGCTAACGTAGCAGCTAACTAGCTAGAAACTTTATTAATCATTCTCTTGAGGAGAAATATGATCCTTTGTTTGTTTTGTAATTAAGTACATAACCCATGGAAAATTTTCCCCAACAATAATACTAACTAATGCTAATTCTTTTAACGATAAATCTAAGAATAATAAGATAGCAAATAATCTTAACTAGACTAGGATTTGCATACCAGTGAGTAAGTTTCTTTCATTCTATTTTAGGAATGGAACAACGAAGAGTCTCGGGATTCACCAGAACAAATTCAACCTTAAAATATTCTTTGGAAGCAGTTTTATCTCAAAAAGTTTTTATAAAAAACTTGTATTTTCAAATTTTAAGTGGTTACTGAACATCTTAGATTTAAAAAATTAACTAAGTGGGGTGGCTCACTTGGTAGCATGGAGACTGAGTGGTGGGAGAGGACTTCGGTTCGAATCCGACCAACACCATCTGGGGAGGGGCATAAGTACCGTAATCATTGGACTCGCACCCGAACTCTGGATTAGTCCCATAGGCGGCTCAAAGAGTCAACCCGTGAAGATACCGGGGGTTCTGATTCGCCTCAAAGAGATAATTAAGATCAGTTTCCAAAAAAAAAAATTAAAAATTAAACTCGTTACATTTAGATATATAGTTCCTAGAAGTTTCCAAACATTCCATGAGATTGGCGGTTTACCGTAATCTTATAATGAAGAGAGCATTTCATCATCCTAAACTTTATTATTAAAAAATTATTATTATTATAAGCAAATACACCCAAATCTCCACATTTTGTTTATGCTTGTTTCTAGGAAAGTACGGACTTGTTTAAGAGTTAATTTTAGGGAGAAAAAAAAGGATGATTTTATTAATCCATTCTCTTATTTATGAGTTTAAAAAAATGAGAGGAAGGAATTAGACAAAATTGTTCCAAACTCTTCTTGTTCTTAATATTTAAGTTTCTCTATTTTGAGAATTTTAAGAGGTAAAATATTCGAATTTACTTATTTATCCTTGTCATTAAAATCAAAACACCTTCTCTCTCGTACTTATATGTATGCACTTCAAAATTTCGTTTTGCGTTCTCCGACGTAATCAAATGCCACAATTTGAGATTCGACTCTGCAAATCAAATGGTATTGTTCATTTTGATAAATCGATTGATACGAATAGTTGTTAGTTGGAAATGGTATAGTTGTTAAAAGGGTTCTATTGAGTTAGTTGTAAATTGGTTATGGTTGTTGAGTCAGTTTGTTAATAGTTGTTAGTAGGATGTAGTCATGTGACTTTTGGGTATTGGTTAGTGTTGTATAAAAGAGGAATGTGTTATACAGAAGGCTTATGCAAAAAATAATACAAAATGTTACTTTCTCTTTCATTAATTTTCTCTAACTGTTAGGTCTATTCTTAACAACTATACCATTTCCAACTAACAACTATTCGTATCATCGATGCACTTGCAAATTTGTTGATGTGATCCAACTATTGTCGATATGATACTGGTCATTTAATTGGTGTTGATCAAGAATTTTGCTTATGTGTGGTAATAACCGAATACAAGAACTTGAGGACTATACACTTTGATATTTATTTTTTTAAAGTAGTATGAGTGAGTTAGGGTGTTCACTTTTTATTATCAATACAATTAAAATGTGGTTAGGCCCTTTGATTCAAGCACATATTAGCTATGCTGTTCCCTCTTTCGTTTAACTTTATTTCGTTTCCACTTCAGAACAAGACTGAGTCTCACGAGGTAAAATTATGCATGGAATCATGGATGATTTTACATTTTACCTTTTAGTTTGTAGTTTCATATACTTAAATCATTATGTACTAAATATATATATATATATATATATGAATTATTAGGTCTCAAAAAATATATAAATCACATATATAAAAGTTAAAAGACCATTTTAGATAGAGAAAATAATATTTAGAGAAAGAAAATAATTTTTTATAGGGAAAATATTTTTTAAATATAAAAATACATAAATAATTTTTTTTGAAATTTTAAATTTTATTTTATTTGTAAAGTATAATAATTATAATAATTTTTAGAAAAGGGTAAAATAGTAAATCTCATTAATCCTCCATTTTTCTTTCTTATCATTTTTTTAACTCCCGAATAAAAAAATAAAATACTCTTCATCATTTTTCTTCTCTTCCTCTTGGATTCCTTTTCCTCATCTCCCCTCTAAACTCTCCAACAAAGCCTATATAAGTAGGAGTTTGATACGTGGGTAAATTTTAAATTCTCGCAAAATTGACATTGAGATTTACCTTAGTATAAGGATTGTGAAAAGTATTTAACATACATATGTAATCATTCGCGAGTCGAGTATAATGGTTGTCTCATTCCACCGTCCTTCCTTAATCACAATCACCACATTATCATTATCCGACCACTATGATATATAGTTCTTGGAATAAATTATGCTACTAGAAATATAATCTTCTTAGCTGTATATTTCGTTAATTCTATTTCACAATAGTTAATAGAGATATCAGATATCGCTTTCTTTGTTTATAAGAAATTTCGAGGCATTATTTTCAAGTTGGCTGTCACTTTATTCCAGCATATGCAATCAGGCTGCCGTAAATATTAGATATATATGTTCTATAAAGGTCTTAATCTTACAGAAAACCAAAATGAATTTTAATGCCAATAATAGATGACTGAATAACAAAGATCAACCCTAAAATAAATTTGTTCTAGAAGAATTTGAATAAAAAATTACTATAAAATAAGGACAATAGTTTTCTCATGGGGATAAATATGATCTCCTTCAGATTTATTTGTGGATGTGGGATCCACTTTTAGGAGGAGAGAGAGAAAAAAAGTGAGACTCATCTTTAATTTGTGTGTGTAGGAGATACATTTTATCTTATGTAACATAAGAATAATAAATCCCATAAAATAATTGTCATGTGACAGCCCTTTTCATTTTATCTTATCATAATTTGACAAATTTTAAGTGAATGACCAATTAAGTGCCCTTTGATTAAATTATTACAAAGCAGCTTAAAATTAGATTTCCTTAGGTATTTATAAAATAAGTTTAACTACTATTGTTGAAATGTTTTGTAGAAAAAACTAACCGTCTCACTTTTTGAATTAATTGTAATTCCACAAAAGAAAAACTACCTCAACAATCACATCTTTATAAACAATAACATAGTGAGAAAAAAGAACTTATGCATGAGTTTATTTAGGCCTAAAACATAGGAGTGTAAATGGGCCAAGCGACTCAAGACTTGGTTTGCTTTAAGCTCGACTTGGCCTAACTTGTTTAATAAATAAAATGGACTCAAACTTTAAAAAAAAAACTTATTTAGCAAACAAGCTCAAGCCTAATTTAATGAGGCTTGATTTGAAAGCCCGTGAACTGACTTGATATATTATTATAATAAATTATATATTTTGTTCCCGCTAGATAGCATGAAAGATGTAATTATATGGGAACTTAATGTGTTCTATTATTATTTTTCTCTAACGAAGGAATACAGAATTTGATACATTTATAGTCTCAACCTCTGGACATATATGAGTTTGAAAAAAATATAGTTTATAATTATAAACGAGTCAAGCCAAGCCTAAAATTTATCTCGTATCAGGTTAATGATCCAAACCAAGCTCAAAATATTTTTCATAATCTTTGCTTGTTTAAGATAAAGCTTGACTCGACCCAACTCATTTACACCCCTACTAAAACGTGATTTAGTGAATGTTTGGATCATCTTATTTTTAGCTTATCTTCTCCTTATAAGCAGAATTTAGGTCAAATAGGTTTTGAGAAAAGCTCTTATGATGAAAAATTCTTTTTTATAATGGAAAAAAGCCAAAAGCTTCTAAGAGAAGCTTTTTTTTTAAGCTCTTATTAGCTTTTCTTGAATTGTGTATTTTTTTAGGAATAAGATATTGTTACTACCAAATAATGTTACTACCAATGTTTCTATCATATCTTAACCGTTAATTTCCGTCAATCAACCGGTTATTATTTTTATAAATTAAACTCATTAAGTAATTATTAAATTGCATTAAATGATAACTGTTGATTGACGAAAATCAATGGTTAAG